>NC_141771.1:22863033-23213533 GCF_051362555.1 Lingula anatina | reverse complement strand
ACACTGTATAAACACATGAAGGAGATCTTCACGGTCTCTTTTACAAAAGCCACATATGTCATTATCCTGAATGCCAATCTTTTTCAAATAAGCACCCAAAGGGAGTATCCTATGTATTATTCTAAACTGAAGCCATTGTAACGTTGTATCTCGAGAAGTTCCAAAAAAAGTTTGTTTTTTGTTATAATCTCTTAAGAGATTATAACAGAATATAGCCATCAATGGAGGTCACGTGGTCTAAAGACAAGATCAGATATCAGAATAATAGCTATAACTGCCTTATTTGTGGTACAACAGAATATGTTATACAGACTTGACATTTAATATGGAATATTTCAGTTTCGAATGTATGCCTAGATGAAAATGCGTTTTTTTTCACAAACTTCGATCTCATATAAGATATGTGAATGGAGAAGTGTGTAGTCGGGTGTGTCGCTACCAATTAACTGATTAAAAGGTTTGTTGCGCTGCTGCATTATGTAATTTGCAGTGATTTAATTGGGTAGTGCTCCTTTGGGCAGGTCAAAGCTTGGCTTTGGCAAAGCATGGTTCCGTCAAAAAAGTATCCATATGTCGGCAACAACTGCATAGAAGAATTTGAAATTTTGCATGCAAGTGGGCGGGTTTGCAATGTGTAAGATGAGCTATGCAGTGCTTTACAAATTTGTTAATCTGTGGCAGAATGGCGCGAAAGGGCAGGCATTACCAGACAGGTAATTGCGCCAAACGAAACGGTCCACACAGTTTTATAGAGTAATGGCCAAACTGATGTACCGACACAGAGGCCGTACCCAATGTATTGAAATCTTACCACCAGGGTACAGGACCCACTGTCTGTCGGGATATGCTGTTGCAACTAAACAAAAACCACCAAGTCCGTTCAGAATGAGGGGTAAATTACCACCAAAATGCATTTTTCAAGGCCCTTAGCGAACACCAAACTGGTTTTAGCAGGTTAGAATACCAAACGACCTCCGAGGAACCCCCCGTAAACAGCAAAACATCGTTGTATGTTTCTCTATTGAATTGGGTACCTTGACTGTTTCTGGGTCGAACACTGAAATCTCATGGCTTTCTTTATTGAGGTCAGATTTCACCTGCACCGCTCAACTAGTCAAAACAGAGTTTACAGACATCCAGAAGAGGCCATTGACGAAGCGTGTGCCGCTTCTAAAGTGACTAAGGTCATTAACAGCGTCTGTATTTGGAGTGGATACCACATTGGTGCCAAAACACCAATGGTAGTCATCGACGAAAACCTGAACCAGATGAAATAAAGAAATAGTCTGGGAAACACTTTGCTTTCATTTGATAGGGGACAACTTAGGAACAATTTTAGGTTGCACGGTGAGATTGCCAGTTCACACAGAGCACTTTTAATAGCAGTTTACTTACAGAACCAAGGGAATAAGCAGCTACCTTGGTCATCAAAATCGCCATATTTGAGCCACATAGACAATATGTGGGTAGGCCATTACTCTCCGAATCAATGGCTTACATGTCCTACAACAAAACTGGACCAAATTGGGCAGATTTTGACCGATGCCTGGAATGTTATTCCAGATTGAACTTTAAAAACCTATCCCAAGGAATGCCGTGCCACTTGAGAGCGCTGGTAGCAGCCAGAAGAAGTCAGGCGTAACAGCGACCGTTACTGTGACTAGACACTGACATGAGGGTCCTTTGTGGAGCGTTTAACTCCTTTACAGACAATAATTTGGAAAATATGGAGGTCCAAAATATCCCTTTTAATGGTTGTCGTATGACATAGAATAGGCAATGTGTTTTTGTTTGCTTCTCTGGCGAATTCCATTAATGAACTGATGTCACAATGACATCAAAGAGATAATTAAAAGTTATTAAAACACGATTTTAATCCTTATTTTCATTTATCAGTCTGCAAAATAGGAAAAAACTGATGAAAAATGATTTTGAAAAAAATATTCCATATTAAATGTCAAGTCTGTATTTGTATAAGTTCCCGCACGAAAACGAAGTAGATGCTCCAGCGCAGTAGACTACTGCAATCATACTGCAAACATGCTTCAAATCTGCTTCGATTTGGGAGCTAATTAGCATATTTGAAACATGCTTCTATCATGCTGCTAATCTACTGCATTAATGCTCCTCCTCTGTACAACCCTATGTAATTTTTTGAGTAGAATTGCAGTAGGCTATACTGCATTTCTACTGCAAATATGCTCCACACCACTACTGCGTTAATGCTTCTTTGCTACTTCGATACTACTGCATTTTTGTGCGGGTTGTTACCAATGTTTGTTAAGAAAGATCTGCAACCTTGGATGAATGATCACATTCTGGAGGCAAAGAGAGACAGAAGGAAAGCGGAGAGGAAGTGGCGAGGTAATAAATTAACTGTTCATCATCAGATCTATAAAGAAGCATGTTGTCATGTAAACAAATTAATCTGTCAAGCTAAAGAAACGTATTATTCTAACATGATACAAGAATGTGATGGTGATACCAAGGCTTTATTTAGAACTGTCAACACTATTCTGGGAAAAACTAATTGCTCTAAGTACCCCAAAACAGATTCAGTGAAAGATCTTGCAAATAACATGAGTGACTTTTTCGTGTCTAAAGTCAGTAATATCAACGCTGAACTTTCTGAATTAGGAAAGACTGTGACTACACCATCGCATCCACCTTTGTCAGAACTTTTACAAGAACCGCAGTCACTCATCACTATATTTGAACCAACAACCACTTGTGAAGTAACAAAGATAATAAACAGTTCCAAAAAGACATCATGCATGTTAGACCCGATCCCATCATCATTATTGGTTCAGATTCTTCCGGCTGTAATAACTTTGATTGTGGAAATTATCAACAAATGTTTCACTGTGGGTGTTTTTCCAAAAAAGTTTAAATCTGCAATAATTCGCCCACTACTCAAAAAGGACAACCTTGACACGGATCTTTTGGTAAACTATCGTCCTGTTTCCAATTTGTCATTTTTATCTAAGGTAGTAGAAAGGGTTATAGCAGTTAGACTATTTAAGCATTTAGAAGCAAACAATCTTGTTGAGGAAATGCAGTCAGCCTACAAATTCAATCATAGCACAGAATCTGCACTTTTGAGAATTAAAAATGATTTGTTAAGTGGTGTTGACAAACATTCTGCTATGTTATTGGTACTGTTAGATTTGTCTGCTGCGTTTGACACAGTAGACCATAATATTTTATTGACATTTCTAGAGCAGAGTGTAGGGGTTAGAGATAAGGCCTTAGATCTTTTACGATCCTATCTTGTTGGGAGAATGCATCAAGTTAATATAAATGGTGTGCTTTCTGAACTCTCACAGCTTTTATTTGGTGTTCCTCAGGGGAGCGTGCTTGGCCCGCTTAAGTTTTGTGTTTACACCTTACCCCTTGGAGCAATTCTGCGTTATCATAAGATAGGTTACCACTTTTATGCCGATGATACCCAGTTGTACACATCTTGTAACATCCATGATCCAGCATTGTCTGTGAACACAATTGTTGATTGCATATCAGACCTCAGAGGTTGGCTAATTTCAAACAAATTGAAGATAAATGATGGAAAAACAGAATTTTTAGTCATTACTCAACCCCACAACAAGGGCCTTGCTCATAACTTGCAACTTAAAATTGGAGCTAGTATGGCATTTTCCTCCCCCCATGTAAAAAATTTAGGAGTATACTTTGATTCTACACTTTCAATGGACAAACAGATCTCCAACATCACAAGGTCTTGTTTATTCAACATTCGGAATATTGGTACCATAAGGAAACATCTGAATCAATCTGCTGCTGCTACTGTTATACACTCATTGGTAACTTCCAGGCTAGACTATTGCAATTCTATATTATATGGATGTCCAGATGATAAGATAAAAAATTACAACGCATCCAGAATATATCAGCACGGCTTTTAATGCTACAGCCTAGGGATTGCCATATCACTCCAATTTTAAAGCATCTGCACTGGTTACCAGTTAGGGCCAGAATTTTATTTAAGGTTTTAGTTTTTACACATGCTGCTTTTATAATCTAGCTCCACCATATATAACTGATTTAGTCAAACATTATAGCCCTCAAAGATCCCTGAGGTCTGGTGACAAACTTTTACTGAAAGTTCCAAAATCAAGGTTAAAATCATATGGTGACATATCATTTTGTGTAGCTGCACCAGTAGAGTGGAATAAGTTGCCAATTTTTATTAGACAAATAGAATCACAAGAATCTTTTAAAAAGGAATTAAAAACTCATATTTTATTCATATTTCATGAATCTTAAATTTTATAATTTTAAAGAAACCTTGGATTTTTTACTTTTAATTACTGTTTATTACAATTAAGTTAGTTTAGCTCTTATTTATATAAAATATATCTTAACCATTTTTTATCTATAAACTTCTTTGTATTTTATGTTGTACAGTCTATTGAACATTTTATGGATTTTAGACTTGAAATAAATATATTATTATTATATATTATTATTTATTGTGAAATATAGATCTCATATAAAGAGTTATTATCCCTTTAACAAAAGCATTCCATATTTATAGTTCTGTTAAATGGCGCGTGCTATCCGGACCTCCATACCCTGACGCGATTTGGACGTCTCAGAAACACCTGAAAGAATTGGACACGCTGCAAAACAAATTTGTTACAAGATTCATGGCTGTTTCTTCCAAATCTCGTACATCAAATCTTTTTTTTTTTTTTTAGAAATTCTAAAGACTAGTGCTACTGTTATTAAATTAGCTAAATCTCTGTTCAGTAGGGTTATGAGCATTGCCTCACCGTACCGTGAGACTTTATCATGCATGTTTCTCATGTTATACCCAATCACTCACTGGTGAGAGAGACCCAGCTTGAAAGGCGGATCTCCTATGGTAAAAAAAAAGTCTGAGCAACATGGAATTTGCTCACAAAATGACACGGAATCCATCAAGACTAGAAGACACGTCGCCTTCAGGACAGACAATGTAAGGAATACATGCTTGTGGGACTACATTACAATCTTTTAACTGTCCTTTAGATACACTTGTTAAGCCTCTCTTCCGGTCCTCAAATCAAGTTCGGTCCCTTTGTTCTAAACTGTTTACAAGAAGCTCTGAACTGGTCCTACACCTGTAAATGTCCATCATGACTCGTTCAAACGCGTTCCCCAAACGTGTCCTTGAGGTTTAAAACTTTGAGAGGCTACCAAAAAAAAACTGAATGTTAGAAATAAATGCATTTCAATTATTTAAAATTGTATTAAATTTGCTACAATATATTATCATATTTTTTAAAGAACACAAAAGTTTTGCTGCGTTACTACCTTTAGGATGCTTATACTACTACAATATTTATGGCGTTCTCTGCCTCTATTTTCAAGACAGTGACATTCGTTAGTGATTGTGTGCATGTGGGGGGGGGGGGGCTACTCACTCACTGTCATGAACAGCGTTCTTTATTCCGTTTCAAGTTAGTATAAGCTCTTATTTTCACATAACATACGCTGTGTAATCGTTATGTATTTTTTTTATTCCATCCCATTCTGACTTATTTACTTAATTCGTTTTTTTTTTGTTTTCATTCATCTTTTAAAGGTGACTTTATAAATAAATAAATAAATAAATAAATAAATAAATAAATAAATAAACACATGTCATAGAGCAATTTAGTAATTGTATTTCAAATGTTGTATTTTGCCACAGAGTGTGATTTAGGGTTAAAAAATGAATGATTTTTAATTTGTTAAATAGTTGAAATAAAAAGGGGGGGGGGATTGGAAGAAGGATGATGGAAGCATAGTAGATTTGATGTAATCTACATGCATATAAATAGGTCCTTCTTGATAGGTGAGCTGATTAGGAATTTGGAATTTGATACAAATGGCGCTGAATCAATGGGTTAACGATGTGTTTGAGAACCAAGAGTAGAATACACCATGCATATGCATGAACAGAAAGAAGTTGCATTGCATGCTCGCTTCATAGCACTTTGTTTATGTGAGATTTTGATAAACGCATCAGATCGAATATATATATATATGTGTGTGTGTGTGTGTGTATGTGTGTGTGTGTGTGTGTAACATAACCAAAAACCAAATATTTAGTGTGGCAAAATACCACGAAGAGTCAGATGATGGATGGTGGAATTAAAATATCATACTAAAATAGAATATCAATTTAAGGTAGATACATTTCATCTATTTAAGATACACTTTACCTATTTTATTCGAACTACGTACGACAGAGAATTGTTTTTAAATCACTGCTGTTTGTTTTAAATTCACCAGATGTGAATGCCCATCACATTTTAACTCTGTGCTACATCCAAGTTCAGCCAATCTCACCAGGTCCACTAGATCCACCTCCTCTCTTTGCTTCACCAGGAATGATAACAAAAATAAAATAACTAAAACCTCCGGCCACAGGGCATTTTCAATCGCAGCACCCGTTTTATGGAATGCAGTACTCTCACACATTCGGACTTTACTGTAGATAGTGTTGAAGACTTGGAAACACTCTTATTTGTACAGTACTCAGATTGGAATTTAAAACTTGAAATTTTATATTTTTTCATTGTATCAGAGAAACTTTTATTATTTAGACGATTACTATTATAACCAGCATTAATCATTTTAATTGTTTTCTTCAGCTCAACATTTTTTATTTATAAAATTACTTGTAATTCTGATAATTTTGCTTGTAAACAGCACTGAGACGGTAGTGTAATGTGGTTTAGAAATAATAATAATAATAATAATAATAATAATAATAATAATAATAATAATAATTATTATTATTATTATTATTATTATTATTATTATTATTATATATGCATATGTGCCGGTCATTAGATTAGTTTGGGAAAAAAGCACTGTCAGTGTGCCAAGGATAAATATGACATTGATGATGATGTTGGAGAATGAGACGTGTACAGGAGGTAAAACAAGTAAGATAAGGTGGACGTTAATGAAGGCAAATTATATGAAAAATTACATGCTCGAAAAGAATATATATAGTAAAGTATTATCGGTGATGTCGCTGAGATTCGTGGTATTATTACCCGAGGTGAAGAAAATATATAAACCGAAGAAAGGATCTGATGCTGATAACAAATGGTAGGAGGTTTTGGAAGAGGCAACTAATAACGAGGAATTAAACAAAGAATATCCAAACCGATTTCAAGACAGACAGAATTATACATTTAGTGAGATTTCTTTGAGAAATAGCCTTATTATAGTTATGAAAAAAATAATCTAAGCGACTGGCAGCATAATAAAATGTATTCAGTGGCCAAGGAAAGTTAATTATCATGATAACATTCTAGATAAAAGAAACGATAAATGTATATGGCGTATTTATGACTCATTCTGCTCCAAAACATCAGGTTGCTTTTAAAACTATATTTTAAATAATATCTGAAACGAATTTAATGAAAGTTAAACGTTCATTTTCCATATATACAGTGATTCATTTGACACGTACCTTGTAGCATATATGTCGAATTAGATAGGACGTAGGAAAAGTGATTTAATTATTTAGGCATAGGAGGTTTTATGTTAATCTTATACTGGCAAATAGAAACTTTCTTGCTCCATCACTTCATTAAATATACAGCATCTTTGCTTTTTTCATCATTTTTTACCTCAACGCCTTTACAGTAATTAAGATATTCCGAGAAAAAGATATGGCAGCTGGCATATGGCCGTTGGAAAAATATATTTTGCTAATTAAGTATCGTAACGAAGTGACGGAAGGAAGGGGGTAAAGCTACATGAGCCATGGCAAATTAGAAACTCTCAACACACATCTTTGTTGCTAATACAAAACGTGCATCCCTTCAACAAATACAGAATTGACCCGGAAAGAAAAAGATATGATTAAGAGTCAAGTGTTCAAATCAGGTGATTCTGACTTAATGATGATAATAATAATAATAGTAATAATAATAATAATGATAATAATAATTCATTTGTTTATTTATTTATTTATTTATTTATTTATTTATTTTAAGCATTAAATCCAATTATTTTCAGTAGACTTCACAATGTATGTAAATATGAATGTACAGCGTAATAGGCCAGTAAAAGAAGAGGAAAGGTCGATTAAAACAAACATCTTTATACATGTATAATGCAGAATTGAAAATGTAAGTTCATCAAATATTTTTAAAAAGTTATATTCATACTTTTTTTAAATGTTGTAAATACATGTACATCTTTGAAAGTGTCTGGAGAGGCTATCCTTAGAAGTAAAAGTGAATTCAAATTTAACATCTTTAGTGCAGCAACTTTAAAATAATTGTCATTGTACGTGACAAGTCTAGACTTGTACTGTGTTTAAAACAGATGGCCGTAACAGGCGGGAGGGGGGGTACGTTAATACAAGAAATACATAAAAAAGCAGAAAGAGCAGGGGAATAAAATCTTTTTTTTCAAAATAATGGCTTATTATTCACTTTTAAATAAAACACATTTCAAAACATTAAAAAAAAAACATTTGGCATAATTGATTTACAGTTATTGATTGTGAAGAGAAGTTGATATGTGTCTAGAAAAGGTACAAGAACTACATGTGTAGTAATAATGGGCATTTGTAAAGTCTACAAACACGTGGACCTTCTACATAGATATATGACTAGATGAGATAATTTATTCCAATAAGAGCTACCCTGAGTGTCAGGGCACTATAAAGCTAGCTTGATCACATATCCCTTTTTCTTGTGGTAGCTTTACATTGGCCCTGCAATCTTGAGTATCCGTCAAATAAAGGAACTGCTCCGCCGTGAATCTGCGGTTGAATTTCATTAGTTCAAAATGAAACGTAAAGCTTATTTAATTTTGCTTTATTTAATTTTATTTACTGTATTTAAAATCTAATTACTTAATTTAATTAAATGTATGTACTGTATTTAAGATGTGAATTTAAAAATATATAATATATAATATAATTTTGCTAATCAAAACATTTGCTCCTGGAGATATTAACACAATACACGTGCTTGCCGTGTGCCAAGTTTGACAGCTACACTGGATGTCCGATACCACTATAAGGACTGTGGGGCTACACCAAAAATCAGTTTTTAAAGCAGAAAGATGCTTGTGTTTTGACACTGATTTTCGATCGCAAGGAATTCTTAGTTCAAACTTCAAACTTAGCGTCAGCCAATATGCTTCTTTGTCTCGTCTGCACGAGATGACGTCAGCTCAAGGCGGGTAAGGCAGCTCCAGGCGGGACGGAGCCTTAAGGTACGAGACACGTGACTTCCAAATATGGAAGCGCCCCAGGCAAAATTTTGCCGAATACGCCCCCAGTATGCCTCTGGTGGCTAGAGTCAGTATTGTTGTACGTTATGTATGAAATCAAGATCGAGCTAGTAATACTGAATTGAGTCAGCATTGTTGTACGTTATATACGAAATCAAGATCGAGCTGGCAATACCGAATTCTGGAACCTAGGGTAACATGAGCAGTGAATATACAAACAATTTTACTCTCCCAGAATCCACAAAATAAGCATTCAACCTAGCCAAAATTATTTCACTCTTTCATACCTATGCGACATATATTTAGTTTGGGATCCTTGCATATGAGAATAGGGTAAAGGTGTTTTGACCTAGATTCCGGGGGTACATGTATGAATAAGGATTCAGATAAACAACTAAAATCTTCACCTTGACTCTTTTCCAGAATTCTACAAACAGAAGAAAATAAAAGTAAGGCATGGGACAAGTGTAAACAATTTTTTAAACTCTGATGACGTCAACATTAATATTCATCAAAACGTTCATTGGTAGTTTCTGTTCCGTCGTAATGAACATTTGATAAACACGAGGACTTATAAAGCTTGACAGTGACGACTGCTGACACAGCTGCTTGCCGACATCATGGATCGACATTTTATTTCCCTGGTCGTGGCCATACTGCTGATTTGCCAGTGCGTTGGGCCCAGTGCGGCGGTATACGACGAGGAATTTGATGAAATTGAAGCTAATATAGCACCACTTGTAGGCAACGAATCTTTGGCACCTGAAGTTTATTATGAACGTAAGTAGAAATGACAGTTTTAATACCAGAGAAACGCAACGCACCTTTAAGTAGCTCGTTGATTTTAGTATTCTGCGTATTTGATAATGGCAAACAAAGACATATTTTATGAAGTAAATGAACTTGAAAACTTCTATTTGCCAATTTACTTTTAAGCATACATGTGATTTCCTCAATGGATAAATGATTGAATTTGTTTCCTACATTCTATCCTGTTCAGGGATTTAAAAATCAAACATGACAAAAAATTGAAAACATGTTTCTATAAGTTTTGAGATTGCAGGATCAAGTTATTCTTCTGTCTCTCTTAACGACAGTGCGACAGTTAAGGAGTAATTAAAACATAATATATACATAAAATATATATATTCTGCCTCGTGTCGACGTTTTACTTTTAATAAAGTTAATTTTACGAACCACACAACACGGGGATTTCTTATTTTATCCAGGCCTAGAACTAGTGCGATTTCGTATGCTACATGGACGCAGCACGGAAAATGTAACCTATGTTAGGTTTGAAATGTCGGTTGATTTTTTTTTCTTTTTTTCTTTTATTATTATTATTATTTTTATTATTTTATTTTATTTTATTTATTTATTTTATTTATTTATTTATTTATTTTAATTTAGAAGCCGGCTTCATTTCCACTATTCTCACAACCCTTTAGCCAACAGAACACCAAACTTAAGATAAGTATTTCAAGCATTTGAAGCTGAGATATTTATTCATTGATACCTTCAGCATAATGTACTTAAAATTGGAATCCTCTTTTCATTTAGTTCCGAATGCCACTTGCTGGGCACGGGGCGATGTTCGCTACAAGACGTTTGACGGCCTGCACTTCAGTTATAACACTCCTGTTCAAACTATAAGTCTACCAGTCGTTACGAAATTCGGCATCATGGTCATGTCGTGGACGGGTAATTATTGGTGGGTGGCCACGGAGCAGGAGCTCTTTAACGGGGGACCAAAAACACGCATCAAACGAGTACACGTGAAGTGTTCTGAAGAATTCTTCGTGGCCGATTTAGGCTCAACTGTGACGTTGTGGGTGAGTCTTTTTCCTTCTTTTAGTTTTCAATTCAGTTAACACATTTTAAACCCACCTATTAAGTCCATGTAGTACGTTCCTTGCTGTCACTCCCTCCCTCCTTCACTCTCTCTCTCGTATGGATTTCATTTCAATGCAGTGCAATCGATATTGTTCATTAACTGCTTGCTATTCATTATAAATATTGCATTTTTTTAAAAATGTTTTGCATTTGCCTTCCCGAACCGAGTCCGATGTAGCCCCAGCCCTATTCCACTTCTATCTTCCTAGTTCCACCCTATCTTGTAGAAATGTTGCAGTAGTTTATACTGTTTCTGTGATTCAGAAAAAAAAAACAACAACATCGTTTGCATTTTCCTTCCAGAACCGAGGCACAGGCGAAATTACTGAAACACCTTTCGTATATGCTGGTGGACTTGTTACAGGGGACAGTCTTGCACCTAGAGGGTACATTATACGTTGCCATGAAGTTCCAATGACTGTCAGTGTCTACCTGCACACGGTTGAGATAGAAATGACTGGCAAACATTGCGCCTCTGCCCTGGGGGTACGTGGAATCTGCGGAGACTACAATGGGGACGCGGCCAACGACTATGACGACTTGAACCCACCCGATCCACCTGGTCTGCCGCCATGGAGACCTTTCTTGTTACCTGAACGAACATAAAAGATACAGGGACAATAACACACAACGGAAACTCATTGACGGTGGGGAAATATTGAATACGGACAAACAATACAGGAATGTATACACAGTCAAAAAACAGGACTGAATTCCATATGAATACGGACTATGGGCACTGAAAATGGGAAGCACCAACTGCAGTTTCCGTTATTTTACTCTATTAACATTTGGGTCTGAGTGACTAGAAGGTTTCCTTTTCATAGCTTCCAAAAAGAATGACTGTCCACTTTGTCAATGGGCTTAGTGTTTTTTTTTTTTTTTTTTCACAACATTAAATTTTGATCACCATAGTCAAAGTGCTTATTGGAAGTTTCTTGAAGTAAAGATATATCTGTCGCTGTGCAGTCTGTAATTTGTGGCTTTGACGTTTACAGTATTTCTAATTTCTTGTTATTGAACCGGTAATTGGATGTCAATAGGAACACGAAGATGGGGTACTTACGATGCAATTCCACTCTATCTAATTTAATTGTAATTTGTGGATTGGAAGATGATAATGTTTCAGTTCAATATATATATATTTATTTTGGTGTTCTTTTTGCATAATTATTTAGTCAATTATATATATATTTGGGGGTGTAATCGTAAGACACAATTTGAAAATTTTGAATGCATGGTAAATTTAAATTTGTAATGCGTAAAAGGGATATTTTCTGTTTACAGTTACAGTATTTTAAACGAGGTAATTGGTAGAAAGACAATCTTCAGATTTGAGTTTTTCTTAATAACGAGTGTAAAAGTAGTTTTTGTCGACATTGGTATCTCTAAAGGGAATAAAAATAGGGCACAAAGACACAGCTGAGTTATAGTAACTAAGAAAAAAATATTGCTCCATCAAAAATAAAAATTAATATCAATAAGAACATAATATAAATGTGAAGAAAAACATGGGTCCAGCACTTGGGATGAAATGCTAGAGTGTATTTATACAGTTCACATATCAGTCAAATGGTTAAAAAGGGTAACAATAATGCCGCTATTGGTATATTCACTGGGATAATAAAGGGGAATGGATAGTGCATTAGGAGGGTCCAGAAGGTTAAAATGATTTTCGCTTGTGATATATTTACTTGGGAAAGCAAGCAGAACATAAAAGCACAGATTGAGGGTCCAGATGGCTCAAATGATGCCACTTGTGGTACAGTATATTTACTGGGGGATCCAGGGTGAAGGGACGGGACAGTGGGAGGGTGCAGACGGTTAAAATAATGGGGAAGATAATAGAAGAAGACCCATCTTTGGTCCTCTAATCCTGATTGCAGTGAATACCCGTGCTATGCCACTATATAAACGGTCCGTTAACTCTTCTACAGTGTCGAGGAAGTGTCAAATCCGTGCAACCGTCTCCATTTTAACAGCTTTGACGACGTTGTCGAAGCGTCGTTTTGCAAGTGGACGACGCCATTAAGTTGTAAACGTTTGTTGAAAACAACAGTGCCTCTCAGCCAATAACGATTCTTCCAGTTTTAGTATCGACGCGTGGAGGGCGCCGTAAGACGTTTGTGTTGCACGTGGTTTATTATTTGTACTGATGGATTTAAACCTGTAATAAAACTGTGACTTATAGCGGACCGTTGTTAACGTGCACAGTATACAGTATATTAGGATTATTTTTGAACACCTTCTGCTTATATTAACGGTCGTGCGTTCTTAATTTCTTCAGAGGGTGCGAATAAAGTGAAAATCATTTGATAACAACAGTCATTAATAAATATATACAGTGTGTTTAACATGGAAAGAACAGAAATAACAGTAACGTGTGTGGAACTAAACCAGGTCTACTGTGTATTAACCTTATTCCAGGAACTGTCGCTAAGGTTTGACAAATTATTGCCATTCTCAGAACTTGTAAATCAATAAAGTGGTCAGATTTAACAATGCAACACATTAATAGATCAATTTTTATATAAAATGAAAACGCAATATTCTTTTTATCCATCACTTTGCATTGGTATACATACATCTAAATATATATATATATATATATATATATATATATATATATATATATATATATATATATATATATATATATATATATATATATATATATACCAGCGTACTGTAGAGCTGGAATTACGAGGGATATTACACCCTAGCCAGTGTTCCTTTGAAAAAAAAAGAAAAGAAAAGCAGGCAGTTATTTAAGTTATTTAAAAACAGTTAAAGTTATTTAAAAACATATCTTAAAACTTGTTCACAGAAATAGTAAGCATAACTGATGACTCTGCACTATAAAACACCCAACCGTGTAGCTAGTGTTCTTAAAAGAACATGCAAAGTGACATTTGAAAAATACATTGATAAGATATTAAGGGACATATAAAGATATTTATAAACATATCTTAAAACGTGTTCACAGAAATAGTAATCCTAACTGATGATTCTGAAATATATAACACCCTAGCTAGTGTTCTTTAAAAAAAGCATGCAGAGAGACTTAATATATCTGTAAACATATATTTATAAAATATTAAGGGATGTATTTTAATTTAAAATAAATCATATACATATTTTAAAACTTGTTCACGTTAATAGTCATCCTTTTTGATGTCTTTCAAATACAATGCCGTTCTTTGTCAACTAAATTCGACATCCATCCGCACAATAGAACATTTTAAACGGAACACATTTCTCAATTTTTTTCTACTTTAAACATGTAAGCTAATTATTTCTGAAAGATATAAGTCATACAACATCGTCAATCGTGACACTTGCTATGGAACTTTGTGAATATGTTCAACTAATATGTCTATTTTGTAGTCTTATTGCCCACCGCATTCCGCCTTCCAAGACGCACGGTGACACCTTTCTCCGGCTGCACTGTGCCCCTAGCCACGTGAACCACTGGAATCTGCGTCTCAGCACAGGTCTCAACGCTGAACTTCTTCACGAGACACGCCAAGGTCATCTTGGCCTCCATCAGGGCGAACCTCATACCAATGCCAGGCCATGGGGTGACGCTTAGCAACCCTCTCTGCCGTGAACCTGGATAGAAGAACAACACAAAGATGACGTAGTGTTACATCATGTCACGTGAACCTGGTTTACCCACGACTATTGCAGAGCATGAATGCGCCTGGCTGAGGTCATTAGACTTTCAAATTACAGGGCGGAAACAAGCATGCTTAAATTTGACTCAAAAATGAATTTGTGCAATAGTAATTATGAAGATGAATATGTCACTGACACGAAAAAGATAATGTGATAAGTCTTGAATGTTAATACCTCAAACATTTCAAACGTTAACTCCAAAATGAGATTTAATTTAAGTTTCACCTTTGTCTAAAAATAAATAAAATAAACAAATAAAAAAATCAAGTCAAAATAAAAATAATCAAAACCTTTCTTCAAATAAATAGCAAAATCCTATGATTATCGATAGATGGCAGCACCTTACCGTTCAGGACGGAAGAGGCTGGGGTCTGGGGGTGCCCAGTGCTCAGGATCCATGTGGATACTGTATATGTTACAGCGAACACTCATGCCTTTGGGGATGTGAACACCCATCACTGTGCTGGATTCCTGTGCAGTTCTCCCTGGTCCACTAATGAAAACATACTAGTTTATAGATGTAGTTTGACAAATTTTAATTTGAATTAAAAATTTAATTTGAATTAAAATTCATTACGCATCAGCCGATGCGATTCAATCCTTTAAAAATGATCGCACCACTTTTTCAGGAACTCTTACTTTTAATTATTACGACACGAGGTATCAAAAAACCTATTTCATCGAAAAAATTATCTCATTTTTTTTTTAGAATTCGTTTTTAGTGCGTGGCTGTTGTAAGGGAAAATTACAGGACAAAGCACGTGCTCCCTATGGTTGACTACGGAGTTATTCATTTTATCATTATTTTCACAAGTCTACAAACCGTACACTGATGGTAATGCCTTCTGTGTGCTTTGGGAAAATAAAATGATGATCACAGACCTAGGGGTGTGTTGGCGAAGGTCACCTTTTTAACCTTCACCTTGCGAAGGGTCTGGAAAATGTGTACTCTATGAAGACGTGTGAGAATGAGGGCAAAAATGAATGGCCCCTAACGGTTAGGTACTGTAGCGCAAAATGAGATATGGCTGCTGCTTATGCGCAACTTTTATATAGAATAAAATTGGATTTATTTTGCATTAGTGAGGCTACTTACTCTGGAGCGATAGGGTGTAGTCGCAGCGCTTCCCTTAAGAACATGTCCAAATACTGCATCTTACTTATGGTCTCATACGATGGAGGACCCTAAAAAAGTTTCGATATGTCATACATTGTTTTTCAAGCTGATTGAAAAAAGTGCTTAGTTTGAAAATGATGTAAAGTGGTCGAATAATTGTGCATCTATTCCACGTGTAGTTAGTTCATGTATCCAAAAAAGTGTAAGTTTGATGAGCAGTTTGCTTTTAGCTTTCGATTTTCAAACTTTGCTTTACATCTTCTCAACTACTTACTTTCATTGGATTATTATTATTATTATTATTATTATTATTATTATTATTTATGTACAGTTGACTATTATTATTATTATTATTATTATTATTATGAAAATAATTGCTGTACAGTTGACGTACAGAGGAGGAAACGAGCGAACATGACTGCACGTGCGCTGTATGTATGTGTGCATAAGCTTCTTTACATTGTTTTTTGTTCTATGTGTATTGTCATACTATGTTCACTATTATTTTTATTTATTTATATAATTTATTTGAATAACATATATATATATATATATATATATATATATATATATATATATATATATATATATATATATATATATAAGAAAAATAATATTTGATACATAACTGACAAACTGATTAAATAAGCTATACAAAAAAGAAGCAGAACATCTCTAATTCCCAATTAATATAATTACAACAACAACATGATACAATTGCGTCGATGTGATTTAAACTATTAGTAACAACTGGCTCATCTTGGAAATTAATCTCCCTACCGCAGTTTAATTACTTTGAAACACTACATTATTTTATAGGATCTTAGGGCTTGATTTTGTACATCCGCCATTTACTTTAAAAAGTGTGTACAAAGGCGCCGCCTGAATCCAACTATTTTACTATAGAACTATCTGAATTCAACTAGGTATATTCCTACACTGTTTCAATATATAATTCTTTCCCTTCAAGAGAGTTGTTTCCCTGCAGACACTTACCTCTTCAGTGCAGTATTGGTCTACCTCCGCCTGGAGAGTTTTCTGTGCCTCTGGACTCGTTGCTAGGTGGTAGGCGGCGTATGCCAGGGCGGTGCTGGTGGTTTCATACCCTGCGAACAAAAACGTTACACACTGTGCCCGGATCTCCTAAAGATTGAAATAAAAGTCAACAATTAATTCAATTTATTAAACCTTTGAGCCGTACGGCTCATCTGAATGGAATACATTGACAACATAAAGTCACATCGACTTAACTGTCACTGCAAAAACAACTACTTCTGATGCAAATTATAATAATAATAATAATAATAATAATAATAATAATAATAATAACAATTCATCGGAGTGACCCTAATTTTAGCTCCAATGCATATTTTAAAAACTTTCTCAAGTTCTTTAAGTGTGAGACATTGTTAAGTGATAATAATTTAATTAGTTTAAAGACGCTTGGCTTTGTATAATAAAATGTCCTGGTGTATTCATGCCTAATCGTACTGTAGTGAGGGCATGTAAGGATAAAGTGAAATGCATCATCTACATCGTATAAATTACATAATTTACAGGTTCTTAATTTTTTATTTGTGTCTGTGAAACTTCCAGTCTCCACAGCTAGATTATGTGATGAAAGCCTAAATTTTGCGATACATTCCTAATTTTTCTGGGAAATTGACTTATTTAAATACAATTGCACTGTGTAATTATCAACAAGATGTTGATACAATAACCCTTTCCTCGCATTGAATATTTCTCGGGTCAATACTTGTTTAAAATTATATTTCAATCTTTGTTTTATCAAAAAAAGTTTACAAACATCTGACATGTTTTCATAACAAGTAAATCACAGACCCATTGATTTAAGTTCATTCCGTATACAACTTCTTCACTCAAAATTATTTTAAGGATATTTTTGTAGCTGTTTGTTTAATACATATTTTCAACCAATATTTAATAATGCTAAAGCTTTCTATCTAAAATAAGTGGGTATCTCCCCGTTTCATAAAACACTAAGTTATCACTAGTGCTTCCTTTAACACACAACATTCTTTTCAAAAGATTCGTATGTACTTTTTTAAATACCCTTTGCCTTATTAAATCCCCATATTTATGATGCATAATTTAAAATACTACTAACGTACGTATCAAATACTGCACATATGGTGGAAACATTAAAATTATGTTTTTTTTTTTTTTAACAATTAACAATCAGTGCTCGCCCATTCATGTTGTCCTACCAAAATTCTATATATTAAAACAGTTATTACATTAACAACGTTTTAATCGTGAGTGCCATTTATAGACTTAAACGGATTCGGTTTCGAACCGTCCACATTAGCAGGTTCTATCAAATATTGCTACAGCGGAATTCGCTTGAATAAGTATCATTTACGGTGTATGCATTGTCGTGAAACATTGAATTCCTCCTTAGATGCACACAGTCACACAGTCACACATATACACACACATGCACACACACACACGAACGCGCGCGCCCACACACCCACACACACCAGATTGCCCTTTTACCTTTTCTGTGAGTTTCACCTTTTGTGAATATCTTCTTTGAGATGAGGAAGTGCCGCTCTGCTGACCCGCCTCAACTCCATCTTGTGTTGATATTACGTCACTGTCCGTCATCGCCTGAGGTACAGTCGAGTCCAGATTGTCAGTTTTGGCGTCCAAAATCAACTGTAGGAGATCCACCCGTCGAGACTGAAAATTCACCACGTGATTGTTAACCACTTTCAAAACTTATATAGGTCACTGAATTACTTTGCATTTACGCTTATGGGATGACATGCATTCATGTTTTTGAACTTTATCTGATATGCTATCTCATGTCATTCAATAATTTTATTATTATTAACGCGTTGATCTTTATATATATTTTACAAGAAAACCCAAAACTCATAGAGGCGTTTAAGCGTAGGGCTTTAATTTGCGTTTTGAAATTTTTATATTTACTTACTTGTTGGTGAATTAAGAACACATTATTATTAGACATAATTCATTCCAATCCATGACAGGTTTTTACCAGTAATATAGTTTCATTATACCTTTGGATTATTTAATCTGGACTGTATGGCAGCGCTGGCAAGTGCGCCTATGTCATGCCTCCTCTTTCTCATCAGATATTTGTTCCACAACTTGGCTAGACCTGTCATCGATGGAAAAATCCCTGCAATCAGGAACATAAGCTACGGATCACATACATATTTTGTTTCTGCTGAACACGGTTGACGGGCAGTGTAACCCAACGTGCCTACCGGAGGCCATATCAGGTAAAAAAAATAAGGATAATTGAACGTAGCAGTGATAATTGATCCTTGGGTTTATATACAGTTTTCAAAGCCCAAATTATTAGGGCATCAAATTGACACTCTGACCTTAAGGCCAGCCAATAGATGGATGACCTTGTCACGACGTGATCATATGCGTACCGGAAATAAAGAAGGGCGCCATCATCGCTAGTGATGACGTGCCGGAGAATTTACGACATGCTGCCAGAAATGGTGACGTTTTATCTCGCACTGAGTTCAGCTCGAGACCAAAACCACACGAGCCGATGACTTCCATGGTGAGGCCTTGGAATTCACTAAATTGCATAACATAAATAAATGGCATATTAAATTACATGAATTTACTACCAGGTTTTGTCGTTCTTCAGTTATTCTTTTCATGAGAGAGAGAGAGAGAGAGAGATTATTTACGTATGATTATAGATCGAGATTAAATACTATAAGTATACCGCACGGTCTTGAATGATATCCTAATGCAGACATCTAATTTTTGGTTACTGGCTATTCAATACGAATAGAGAGAGAGAGAGAGAGATGATTTACGTATGATTATAGATCGAGATTAAATACTATAAGTATACCGCACGGTCTTGAATGATATCCTAATGCAGACATCTAATTTTTGGGTACTGGCTATTCAATACGTAAAACATGAATTCGACATTACTTACTCATGGATATTAAACGGCTTTCCCTCCTGACAACGCCTTTCCATAGCTTCCATGAAACTCTTCACCGATTCCTGGATCAGTGGCGCCATCTGCAATAATATGCAGCCACACATGCTGCTTACACAGTATGTTAATTGAAGTAAAGTATGCATTGCCCTAAAAGTTCCCGGCAAATCCCTGCTACTAGTAGATACTACAAGAGGGTTTACAAAGTGGCGGTATATGTTGTTCACTTTCTCTTGTGACATCTTTAAAGGTGGTAAAATAAATAAGTGTTCTTAAAAGAGACTAGTAGTGTCTTCGGGTGTTTCCTCTTGGATATTCGACCATTACTCAAAGGAATTGAATCACACAACTGGCTTGTGTGCTCTCTGGTGAGAGAAACATTTTATCTTACAACGTTTATTCTCTTAACAAACGGTTTACTTTCCACAATCATTCTCATTCTTACTTGTTTCATTTTTAGGGTGGAGAACGACGGGTTGCTTACTAATCGCAATCGCTTCCATCGTTTTCCTTTAGCCAAAAGCATCCCCACTTCTTCGTTCTCTGTATCTATGAATTCAGGGATCTGAAAAAGAGCCAAATGTGCTCAGTTCCAGTGCAGAATCAGGTGTCTTATTTAAACACAACTGTAATGCAATTGATTAAAAAAAAACTCTGGAGGGTGGCATTAGTAAAAACCATTACTCACTGCTCTTTGGTAAAATTTACTGAACTGTTTGACAAACACTTCTCTCAGAAAATCGACGTCTGAAGTCAAAATGCTCGGAGAATTGAAGAAGTAAATCCTAAAATGAAAACAACACTGTTAAATTAAGCATTCAGATTGACAGTGATTCATACCCATGTCTCATCTCGCTGAATAATTTTAATTGTTAAAATAACCTGCTGACAGCACTTCTATTGTGGAATTACAAGCTGCCATTCGGGCAATCTTTTATGTACCTCACTGGGCATTTTATTAATCCATGTAAATTACGTCACGTGTCTTTGCAGATCATCAAATGAACTTGACATGCACTGCCTGGTTATAATCAAATTAATAAGTTAATGGCTTAAGTTCACACTCAAATTCTGTAATATGTCTAAATAATTTAGTGAATTAAAAAGTAAGTCCTTTCTGCAAAGAAAGAACTGAACGCTACCTGGAGCACACCAAATTACTCGGCAAACTTTTGAATACGTACCCATATGTTTTTCCATACATCTGTTCCCATTTACTGTATGCCATCCAAACCGGCTGGGACTAGATGGAAATTAAAGTGCATTGAACCATTTGCTGCATTTTGTTGTTCAAAATTTGGGATCCAAAATGCATTTTTATTTGTACAAACTCTGGATCTTAATTTATCTGGGTTTTTACCATTAGAGAGAGCCACCTCAGATTTGAATATTGTTCTTACGTCTTATATATGATAAAAAAGATGGAGGATCCTGTATATAATTATAGCCACAGCTTGTTGTAGCTTATTCACAGTGTGTCATCTGGGGACAAAGCGCACAATAAGGCTTTGTTCAGAATAAAAGTTATCGTACCATCAGGATAGATTTATCTTAGGAGGGATCCTCGCTATGGCGCAGTCAATGTAATCAGCTTAAATGTCTGGCACGCCCCTTTGAAGTACTTGGGTGAAGGCAGCGGGAAAACTTTGTGTTTCACGATGTTGCTTTGCAAGGAAGCGCAACTGGGCTTTTCGTTTTTCATTCTACTGCAGATTAACTGGTGTTCGCCAGGGGCACTGTATTGTGCTACCCCATAAGGTATGAATAGTGAGCAAGTTGGCTTAATGCAAAAACTCGCAACTTACGTCTAAGGATTGCATCACGCGTCTGCTTTCTTATGGCGCCATATGTTATTTTGGTCTCGAATGAACGCGAGAATCCGCGTGACATCCCAACATCCCAATGTATATGCCTTGACGAACGGGAAGCCCTATTGACAAGCACATGTTTTACTTTTACTACAATAACAACCGTTTTATTCTGACTTGCTAAATCATAGTTCTAAACAGAACCAAAGTGCACTGTTTGCTCTCCAAAACTCCAACAAATTATCAGCGCCCTACCCTAGGTTCTAGATTCCAGTATTGTCAGCTTGATTTTGATTTCAAATAAAACCCATGTCAGCAATACTAACTCTAGCAACCAAAAACATACTGGGTGTGTGTTGGGCAAAACTTTGCCTGGGGTGCTTCCATATTTGGAAGCTACATGTCTCGAACGTCACAGATCTGTCCCGCCTGGAGCTGCCGTTTCTGCCTTGCGCTGACGTCATCTCGTGTAGACGAGACAAAGAAGCAAAGTGGGTGACGCGGAGCTTGAAGTCTGAACTAAAAATATCTTGCAATCGAAAGTCAGTGATACAACACAAGAATTTTTCTGCTTTAAAAACTGATTTTGGTGTAGCCATTGCGCAGTCCTTATAGAGGCATCGGACATACAGTGTAGCTGTCAAACTTGGCATAGGGCAAGCACGTGTATTGTGTTTATATCTTCAGTAGCAATTTTTTTTTAAATTTTTTTTTTTTTGATAAGCAGAAAGAAACAAAAATCATCTAGTATATTTTTTTCTTTTGAAAAGATATTATTGATCTTTCAAATATCATCTTCAATGCAGTTAACAAAATTAAATAAAGCAAAATTAAATAGGCTTTACGTTTCATTTTGGACAAATGACATTCTACTGCAGATTAACTGGTGTTCGCCAGGGGCACTGTATTGTGCTACCCCATAAGGTATGAATAGTGAGCAAGTTGGCTTTATAGTGCCCTGACGCTCAGGGCAAAGCGCCCGTGAGCAGGCCCCGAACCCAACACCAAGGGGGCGATGGTCGGTTTCGCATCGGAGGCCTGTTGTTCCGGACCCCCTTCAAATTATCCTGCATCTGTCCCTGGATGGGATAGCAGGCATTATTAATGCACGGGCCCACGGACAGGCAGGATTACATGAACCCCGACTTTTGTCCCCAAAGCGAGGGGATAATACTTATAATAATTATTTTCAGTTCTCTCGTTAAGTCACTCTCTTGTTTACTGATTATATTTACAAAATGCCAGTTTATAAGTAAGAAGTATCCAAACGGCATTAATATTTGAGAGTGATATAATATTGTACCTACCACAGCCATACTGACGCCAGGATGACGATAACAGCCACTAGATACAGCCACATTGTGAGCAGTTTGTAAACGGATAGTTAAATATTAAATCTATAGTTAAATATTAAATACTATGTTTGCAGGATACCCATTTTGATAGCCATGAAGAAAAAAGGATTATATCAGAATAGGGTTACAAAGCATATTTTAATTTCTTTTCTACTAACTCTCGGGGTGTTGCAATTTTAATAAATAATAATTTTGAATTCAAGTACCTTAAAGAATTTAAAACGAATGATGGCAACCTTATAATAATGATAATAATAATAATAATAATTTATTCAGCTTTGAATGTTACAATTTAACATTGTTTGCTGTCTAGACTACTACAGAAACTACCATATTATGCTTACATAAAAGAGAGTGCTACTTCATTGTGCTCTTAACTGTATATAATGTGATATTGCTTTCAGTGACTTATGGTCTCGAGGGTTAAGGAGGATGGATAGTTTCTGATCACTGCCTGCTAATTCATAATTTTGTCTCACTGTATTTGGGAGGGAACTGAGCATATTTTGTCGCTCTCTTTGGTATTTACTACAAATGAGGAAGAAATGTTTTTCGTCCTCTATTTCCGTTTTACAGCTTGTGCACATTCTCTCTTCCAGGGGGATTTTCATGTGCCTGCCTTTCTCTATCGCCAGCTCATGGTCACTGATTCTCATTTTAGCAATGTATTTTTTGTCTGAGCTTGTGGCTTTTATTTTTAAGTAATTTTCGAGATCGTATGAGTTTTTTACTTTTCGATAAGTACGCAGTTTATTGTTGTCCTCCTTGCTCAAGTCTTCCCAAAAGAGTCCTTCAATTTTTAGATTAATTTGTTTTTCTATGTCTGGTGTTTCATCCCAATTTTGAATTCCCCAATTTTGTCTAAATGACGCCACTGTTTTAGTCCAATTATCTTTTTTCAAAATTTTTTCTTCGTTAAATGTTTGTTTCAGTATTCTTGTATTCGGGAGATTTTTAAGTCTGATGTAATATTTTTGCATAGATTTAATTATATCTGTAAGGATTGGGTATCTACCCAATTCTGCTCTGCAGGCATTATTACTGGCAGTTTTTCTCACTCCTAAAACCCATTTGCACATTTTTAATTGAATTTGCTCGAATGGCATGTTATTGATTTTATTTAGGCTCAGTGATTTTTGTTTAAGAATTTCTTGTCCCCATACCTCACTACCATATAGCAAAATTGGTTTTACGGTTCTATCAAATAGCTTCATTTGTAATAGTGGGGAAGATATGTTTTGGGAGGATATAGTGCTTTTTAGTGCAAACATGGCCTTCGATGCTTTTTGTTTTAGGTTGTGCATTGCTTTATTGAGATTACCTGTATTAGTGAAGGTGATGCCTAGATAAGGATATTCTTTAACATTTTCCAGGATGTTTTCATTTATTGTAAATTTTATGTGCTGTTCAGTTTTTCCAGCTTTATTGAATATAAGTATTTTGCATTTTTTCACGTTTACATGGAGTTGCCATTTTTTGCAGTATTTTTCAAGGCGTGACAATAATTTTTGTAAGCCATCACTTGTTTCTGAGAGCAACACCAGGTCATCTGCATACAGTATATGGGACATTTTTTCATCGCCATTTGGGTTTAGTGCGGTTTTTACATCGTCAATGAAAATGTTAAAAAGGACTGGACTTAAATTATCGCCTTGCTTAATTCCCAGTTTAGAATAAAATGGTTCTGTGTATCCTTCCCCAACCGATATCCCTAGTTTTGTTTGGCTGTACATAGACACAGAACATTATAGCTCTTGATGTAAATATAGAAAAAAAAAATAGATTCACATTAATCAACATTTATGGCCCGAACAGGGATACTCCAGACTCTTATGAACAGGTACGAGATATAATAATAGACTTCAATAATGAAAAATTTTTGATCTGTGGTGACATTATAACCTTACTTTAAACCCTGATCTAGACACAGAACATTATGCAAATGTGAATAACCCTAGAGCTAGGCAAAAACTACTTGAAATTATGAATGACCTAAATATAATTGACTATTTCAGAATTATCTATCCTGACGAGATTCACGTGGAGAAGAAGGAATCCCAGAAGGCAGGCTAGACTAGATTTCTTTTTAATTGCAGATTACCTTCAAAATTCAGTTTCTAATATTTTTATTAATGCATCATACCGATCTGATCATTCACCCGTAATTTTAGAATTAAAGCTTAATATATTTATTAAGGGCAAATGCACTTGGGTACTTAACAGTTCCCTCTTGAAAGATGAGGAATATGTGAGTAAAGTGAAGGATATAATTAAGAGAACAAAAGTACAATATGCAATTCCAGTGTACGCTGAAGAAAAAATTCCAGAAATTCCAAACGAACAAATATATTCACGATTGATGACTCCTTATTTTTAGAAATGCTTTTAATGGAAATTAAAGGAATGACAATTCCCCACTCCTCTTTCAAGAAAAAACAAAGGCATAGGCAAGAATTAGAACTAGAAAGTGAAATTAATTTAATGGAAATGAATCACCCAAATGAAAATACTTTGGACGAACTTGAGGCTAAGAGGGATGCGTTGAAAAATATCAGACAAGAAAAACTAAAAGGAGTCCTCGTCCGATCAAAATGCAGATGGATTGAGGAAGGAGAGAAGCTTACAAAACATTTCTGTTCACTTGAATCCATATTTTTGGAATGATTTACTTTCTAATTAGAGCAGTTAATGAAATTTTCATCAAAGGGAAAATGATGGATAGTCAAAATCTTGGGATTATAACCTGTATTCCAAAAGCCGATAAAATCAGAAAATTCATTTTAAAAAATGGAGGCCTATAACCCTTTTAAATGTTATTAACATAATGATCTCGGGCTGTATAGCGGAAAGAATGAAACTCTCTCTTGATGAAATTATTTCTAATTCTCAGTCCGGGTTTATTGCCGGAAGATATATTGGGGAAAATACAAGATTGATTTATGATATAATGCATATCGCAGAAAAGCAAAATATTCCTGCTTTACTCATTCTCATCAATTTTGAAAAGGCCTTTGATTCTGTAGATTGGGGCTTCATTGATAGAGTTTTACACTTTTAAAATTTTGGGGAAACGATAAAAAAAGTGGTTCCATATCCTTATTACGATAGCAAGGCCTCTATTGCACAAAACGACTACTTGTCGAAGCCTTTCAAGATTTCGAGGGACTGTCGTCAGGGGGACCCTTTGTCTCCCTATATCTTTCTCCTTTGTGCCGAGATCCTCGCAATCATGATAAAGAATAACAAAGTTATTTGCGGAATAAAACTTGGTGACACCGAATTTAAAATAATCCAGTATGCTGATGACACCACCCTTATATTAGATGGTAATAGGTCTTCTTTCTCAGAATCTTTCCGTACACTAGATTATTTCTCAAAAATTTCAGGTCTCCATATCAACAACAGTAAGACTAAACCAGTGTGGATTGGGTCAAGAAAATATAGTCGGGAAGTTTTTCACCACGTTAGATGGAAACTTGATTGGGGTTCGACTCAATTTAATCTCTTAGGTATAGAATTCTTGGTAAATTTAAACGATATGGTCACTTTAAACTTTGAGAAACATATCCCGAGATAGAGGGTATGATTCGGCATTGGAATAGAAGAATACTAACCCCTATTGATAGAAATACTACCGTAAAAACCCTTATCATTCCAATGCTGAACCATCTTTTCATTTTTCCTCCAAATCCAGATCCAGTATTCATCAAAAAATTAAATTCCCTTTTTTTTCCAATTCATTTGGGGTAGCAAGATTGATAAGGTAAGGAGAGGTCAAATAGTAAAAGATTATGAATATGGTGGTCTAAAATGACAGATTTAAGTAAATTCATACGGCATTAAAATGTACATGTATAAGAAGACTATACCTTAAAAATAACGTATATAACACTATTCTCCAGAGCACCTTTGATTTACAATCTATTTGGAATATTTTTGACTATGGAAATGATTATTTAGATATACTCTTACGCAATTGCAAAAATAGTTTTTGGAGAGATGTCATTATCTCCTGGAAAGATGTAACATACGGTATAGAAGATATGAATAGCAATATTGCTCTTAAACCTCTGTGGTATAATAGTAAAGTAAAATTGGGTGGGGTATCAATATTTGATAATGAATGGTACAGTAAGGGTTTAAGAATAATTGGCGATCTTTTCAACGAAGGGAAATTTTTAACCACAGCTGAACTGGAAAGGAAATTTGGACTTCATAGAATATGGGATCTAAAATATTTTGGAATACGTAACAGTTTAAAATGTAGGTTAAAAGAAAAGAACAATGAAGAAATTTTTGAATAAATTTTATTTCCTTATATTCCTCAGCCGGTTCAGCTACTTATAAAGAGTCGAAATGGGTGTAAAGATTTCTATCAGGTTCTCATGAGTGAAACTCGTGAAAAACTTGGTAGACGAAAGGAAATGGAACCTAAATCTAAATATAAATATCACTTGGAAGAATGTTTACGAGAATTGTTTTTATGTTACACGAGAAACAAAACTTCAGTGTTTCCAATATAGAATAATTTTTAGAATCTTACCAGTTAGGTCATACTTGAAAAGAATCGGTATTGAGGTGTCAGAAAAGTGCTTTATCTGTGGAGCGGAGAGGGAAGATTTGCAAAATGTATTTTTAAATTTACTTTACAGTGTCATGTTACTTTTTCGCTACTTCCTTCTATGTAAAATGTTTGTATCGTGTAATGTGCAGCATCACCTGTATTATATTGTATTATACGTAGTCTGGCTATCTACATAAATTTCATGTTTACTTAATGTATAGTGAATGTCATGTGTGTGTGCTTGTGTGTGTGTGTGTCTTTGCATATGTATTTTGCTTGTCTTTTTGTGAATAAAAAAAATATTAAATCGGTTACCAATATATTTAGCCTATTTTGCAATTTGCCAGTCGATGTGTTTTCCGTCTATTGGCATCTGGGTCAGGTTTCATCAAGGCCGTATAGGCTTTTCAGTGGATAACACTATCCATGGTATACATCTCTTATCCTCTGGATAGTTATCCTCTGTATAAATTTGTGTTTCACAAAGGCTGGATAAACAGCATGATAGTAATCCAGTGGATAAAAGATTATCCAATACCATATTTGGAAAAAATACATTCCCATCATGCAATTGGTTGCTATAAACATTGTAAAAGCCATGACAGTTGCTAACGAAAAATTATCTATACCATATTTGGAAAATAAATTGCCCAAATTAAACAATATTTCAAGATGGTACATTCATTAAAATAATAGAAATAATATCTACAGGATATTTTTTAGTGTCAGTGTCAAAACAGACCACATTGCATTAGTTGTGCCTCATGCAATGTTTACAATTTGCAGTGGAAGGGCAAGGTCGTGAGATACTTTCTAATAAAATGGCTGACTAGACACGTTTGGCAGATACTGTCAAAAGCAATGTGGAGTTTTTACGTCAATTTCAAAGGTATGTTTTAGTAAAATAAAAGACAATTGGTCTCTCAAGGAGATTGCATGGGTTCTTTTCGTAGCGGGTGCGATGTCAACTTTGATATATATTATATAATCAATGTATGTTATATAATCAATTGATTAAGTATCACTCAGAGCATCAAAACCAAACACAATTCTTCTCAAATTCTCTCTCTAATCATTCTACCCCTGCGAAATCTCAAAGGATTCACTGCCAAACCAAGCAGGTTCGTCATTTTTGATGATTTGACAGCATGATAACAGATTTATCTCACCTATTTCGAGCGGACAACTTTATCTTCTGGGTAAGCTGATTTATCCTCTGGATAACACTATTCGTTGTTGATGAAACGCACTATCCTCTGAATAGCGCTATCCAGAGGACAGCAATAATTTTATCCACAGGATAGCGCAATCCAGTCTTGATGAAACCGGGCCTTGGTCTATAAATATATTGGCAATCTCATAGCCTTCAAACTCTAGTGTGATCTGACAATAAATTTTGAAGTACTTTCTCTTTCTCTCTACCAGGGCCATACGTATCAATGACTTATTCTGCCAAAGCTGAACTATTACGCACTATATTGTGGCCTAACTGCATTACATAGTCATCATATAATATACAGCATTGGTCAAAAAGGTTGTCCTACCCCAATTTCCATGTACTTTTATTTACAAATGATCACCTCACAGCTGTAAATTGTTAGAAATAGTGCTTTTTATTACAGATACCGTGTCTAACATGATTAATGGTTTAAAAAATACAAAATAGTCGTGAAAATATACATATTTTATACCATTTAGTCAAATTTATAAGAGGTACCCCCTCAAATCCACTGTGACTTCTACAGATGTAAAGAAATGTCTATAAAATTGAAAAGACGCCATCAAATGTCCCCAAATTCACAGACAATTAGCATTAGGGTGTCCTCGTTAAAGATCACGTGCCTAACAGCGTGTGCGTCTACCGCGTACTGCAATGATCTCCTGTAGACGGCGCGACAAGCCTTCAACACGGGTAACAATTATGTTATGTGGGATATTGTCTCATTCATCCTAAAGAGCGTGGCGGAATTGGTCAAGATTATTTGGGAATTGGTTCTCCTCTGCAGTGCACATTCCAATTCATGCCACAGGTGTTCAGTAGGATTAATATCAGGACCCAAAGACTGTTGGCCCATCCTCAGACCCCTGTGTTTCTGCAACAAATCGTTTGCCAGACGAGAGCTGTGAGCAAGTGCGTTGTCACAATGAAGCCAGTAGCATCCCTGAGGTCACCTCTTGCAAATGGAGTGAGATTTCTGTTGAAAATGTTACATTAAAATGCCCCTGTTACGTTTTGTTCCAAAAGGAACACTGTACTAATACCATGGGCTTGGAATGTTCTCCAAATGCGGACTGATCTAACACCTCAGGCGATATTATCATACACACACCCTTCCAAGAGGCATTTTTTAACATGTCTATGGACCCTCTTTGACCATCGATGGGATACAAGAAATAACTTAATTCTGCATCAAAATAGACTTCTTTCCAGTGATGGATGGCCAGGTTCAGGTGCCTGTGGGATCACTGTACGTAGAATTCTCAGCTGATATCTCATTCCATCTTCAAGAACTGACTTTGGGGTTAATTCCAGGCTTTACCATGACTGCACACTTGCTCACACCTCTCGCCTGGCAAGTGTTTGTTGAAGAAACACAATGCTCTAAGGATGGAACCTCCATCTTTGAGCCCTGATATTAAGCTTACTAATCAACTGTGACATGAATTGGAGTGTGCAATGCAAAGGAGAACCAACCCCATAAAAACGTGGACCAACTCCCCCAACTTGTTTAAAAAGAATGGGACAATATTCCACAAAACAGAATTGTTACCCGTGTTGAAGGCTTGTCGCGCCGTCTACAGGAGATAATTGCAGTACGCGGTAGACGCACACGCTGTTAGGCACGTGATCTTTAACGAGCACACCCTAGTGCTAATTGTCTGTGAATTTGGGGACATTTGATGGCGTCTTTTCAATTTTATAGATATTTCTTTACATCTGTAGAAGTCACAGTGAAACAGTGGATTAGAGGGGGTACCTCTTATAAATTTGACTAAATGGTATAAAATATGTATATTTTTACCTCTATTTTGTATTTTTTAAACCATTAATCATGTTAGACACGGTATCTGTAATAAAAAGCATTATTTCTAACAAATTACAGCTGTGAGGTGTTCATTTGTAATTAAAAGTACATGGAAATGGGGGTGGGACAACCTTTTTGACCAATGCTGTAGAGTAGTATATAATAGCTCAATATTGTTACTAATGCGTCTGTTTTGTGCAGAAATTTAACCTACCTAGATATAAAAAAAAGCTAAACTAAATTAGACGTCACAGTTAACTGATAAGAAGTCACCATATATATATATATATATATATATATATATATATATATATATATATATATATATATAAAGTAAATCCATGCATGAACAGCAGTTGTCGCACATACCTGTTTTTTCTTCGACCAGTTTACAGACTTAAGTAAATATACCAATTAAACTCCTCACCGTGCAAACGAGTTTTATATGAGCTACTTGTTAATTGCGCCCAACAATAGGCCAAGACAAACTGCATGCATAAACCATGAGCCAAAACGTCCACATACCTCACATCAACTTCACATAAGTTGACACATCGAGCTTAGTATGTCTCCAAAATGCTTTCCTTTACGTCTTAGTTAATGTAACATTGAATCCATAATTAGACAAATAAAACCCATTGACGAAATAAAGACAGCAAGGAGAAAAGGGGATATGCTACTTACCTGTGGTGCTTAAAGGATTTTTCTTTAATTTGAATGCGTCTCCAGTTGAGAAGAAGAGGAATGTTTTAATAAACTGTGGGACTGGCGTAAAGAGGAGATTAGCTGTAGACATTGGAGTACTTTGTTGTTTATGAACATTATTGTTGTGGTGGTGGGGTAGGGGTTATAAGGGGGGTAGACAGGGGCACGTGGGTTAGACCTAGCCCGCACGAAAACGCAGTAGATACTCCAGCGCAGTAGAGTACTGCAATCATACTGCAAACATGCTTCAAATCTGCTTCGATTTAGGAGCTAATTAGCATATTTGAAACACGCTTCTATCATGCTGCTAATCTACTGCATAAATGCTCCTCTCTGTACAAACCTATGTACTTTTTGGAGTAGAATTGCAGTAGGCTATACTGCATTTCTACTGAAAATATGCTCCACACTACTACTGCGTTAATGCTTCTTTGCTACTTCGATACTACTGCATTTTCGTGCGGGCTATTTACATCTTTATTTTGATCACTTTACTCTACTTGGTTGCAGAATTTCTTTGAATGTGTAGAAGTCCGTATTGCAATAAAGGGAACTTGTCTCTTTGTAACCCCACAAATTCAAATGTGACTACTGAAATGTAGATATCCAGTACTACAAATGAAGCTGTTTGATAGAACTGTAAAACCGATTTTACTTTATGGTACTGAGGTGTAGGCTCAGGAAATTCTAAATCACTGAACCTAATTAATAAGATGAATAACAAATTGAGCAAATTCACTTAAAATGTGCAAATGGTATCATTGGACTAAAGCAGTGGCGACATTTAGACAGAATTGGGGAATGCAACATTGGAATGAAACATCTGAGCTAGAAAAGGAAATAAATCTAAAAAGTGAAGGTCTCTTTTGAAAAGATTTGTGCATGGAAAAATACAATAAACTGCTCACTTATTAAATACTAAAAAACTCACACGATCTCGAAAATTACTCAAAAATTAGTGCCACAAGCTAACACACACACAAACACACACACAAAAAATACATTGCCAAAATGAGAATAAGTGGCTATGAGCTGGCAATAGAGAAAGGCAGGCACATGAGAATCCCTCTGGAAGAAATAACCTGCAAACATTGTAAAACAGAACTAGAGTACGAGAATCATTTCTTCCGTACATGCAGCAAGTACATGTACCAAACAGAGCAACAAAGCGTGCTCAATTCCTTCCCAAAAACTTGTGGACGAATTAACCGCCTTTCTGTTAGAGAGGTACGTTATTACTAGTATGTCGCTGGCTCTGAAAAACAATTAGATCAAGGTTCCTGGTATGTTGATAAACGAATGTCCACTTTTTTCTGAAATTGTTGTAGCAGTGGGAGAATTGTAATGTGTGTGTGTGTGTGTGTGTAGGGGGGGGGGGTTGCTGGGTAGTACAAGTCATGTCTGCTAGGCACGTATGCAGTCCCGCACGAAAATGCAGTAGTATCGAAGTAGCAAAGAAGCATTAACGCAGTAGTGGTGTGGAGCATATTTGCAGTAGAAATGCAGCATAGCCTACTGCAATTCTACTTCAAAAATTACATAGGGTCGTACAGAGGAGGAGCATCAATGCAGTAGATTTGCAGCATGATAGAAGCATGTTTCAAATATGCTAATTAGCTCCCCAGTCGAAGCAGATTTGAAGCATGTTTGCAGTAGAATTGCAGTAGTCTACTGCGCTGAAGTATCTACTTCGTTTGCGTGCGGGGTGTTTCTGAAACTGCAGGGTGCAAGCCTGTGTTAGAAGGCAACTATTTCCCTTGGAATTTCACAGTCAAATATTTCACTGATATAGTCAAATGTTGGTTGATTGTGAGAAAAAGAGAGACATTTAGAGATATATTTCAACTGCTAAAGCCGAGACGAAATCCAAGTTGCTTTTCTAATCTGCCACTGGTCTTGTGGACCTTGCCCCGCGGAAGGTCAGACCGCTTCCTTCTTCTACATGCTGTCTATCCCTCACAAATGGCAATCATTTGACAGGTGAAAAATATCGTGAATATCCATTCGTTTTTCATGTACAAGACCCACAAAGTCGATTCGTTAGGCCTTCTCAAATGAAATGTTTAAACTTTTTCCACGTGAGTTCATGTGTTGATACGTTGCAGGTTACTTCTGTTCACCTGAAATAGACGAACAAGCTGTCTCCCAGGACATTGGTAAACACTAATAACTGCAAAATAATTCCAGATACCCTGCTTCGCTTAATCCAAGCATTTAAACAAACAGCGTGCTACTAGACTTGGAGCAAGCATACTTATCAATGATTTTGTGATATTGTAGCTGTACAACCAACACCTAATACCATCAACCGCGTCGTACATTTAAAGTTACAGCTGGGATGTAGTCAGCGCAAGAGAGAAGGTGGAAAAATAGAACAAAAAAAAAAACGAAGACAATGTAAACTACAGACTTGACATTTAATATGGAATATTTTTTTCGAAATAATTTTTTATCAGTTTTTTCCTATTTTACTCACTGATAAATGAAAATAAGGATTAAAATCGTGTTTTAATAACTTTAAATTATCTCTTTGATGTCATTGTGACATCGGTTCATTAATGGAATTCGCCAGAGAAGCAAACAAAAACACATTGCCTACTCTATGTCATACGACAACCATTAAAAGAGACATTTTGGATCTCCATATTTTACAAATTATCGTCTGTAAAAGGGTAATACGCTCCACAAAAGACCCTCATGTCAGTTGCTAGTCACAGTAATGGTCGTTGTAACGCCTGGCCTCTTCGTGGCTGTTGCCAGCGCTCTCAAACGGCAAGGCATTTCTTGGGGGTAGGTTTTTAGAGTTCAATCTGGAATAGCATTCCAGGCAACGGTCTAAAATTGTCCAATCTGGTCCAGTTTTGTTGTAGGACATGTAGGCAGTTGATTGGTGAGTAATGGTCTACCGAAACATTGTCTATGTGGTTCAAATGTGGCGATTTTGATGACCAGGGTAGCTGCTCATTCCCTTGGTTCTGTAAGTTATCTGCTATTAAAAGTGCTCTGTGTGAACCTGCAACCTCATCGTGCAACCTAGAATTGTTCCTAAGGTGCCCCCTATCAAATGATAGACAAGTGGTTCCGAGATTATTCCTTTATTTGATCTGGTTCAGGTTTTCGTCGATGACTACCATTGGTGTTTTGGCACCAATGTGGAATCTACTCCAAATACTGACGCTGTCAATCACCCTTGTCACTTTAGACCCGGCATATGCTTCGTCGTAGGCCTCTTCTGGATATCTGTAAACTCTGTTTTGACTAATTGGGCGGTACAGGTGAAATCTGACCTCAATAAGGAAAGCCACGCAGTTTCATTGTTCTACCCAGAATCGTTTATGGTCCCCAATTCATTAGAGAAACAGACGACGATGTTTTGCTGTATACAGTGGGTACCTCGGAGGTCATTTGGTGTTCTTATCTGCTAAAACCAGTTTGGTGTTCGCTAAGGGCTTTAAAAAACGCATTTTAGTGACAATTTACCCCTCGTTCTGATCGGACTAAGTGTTTTTTGTTTAGTTGCAGCAGCGTATCCCGAAAGACAGTGGGTCCTGTACCCTGTAGGTAAAATTGTGATACATTGGGGGTGACCTCTGTGTAGGTACATCAGTCTGGGCATTACTCTATAAATTTGTGGGGACCGTTCCGTTTGGCGCTATGATCTGTCTGGTTATGTCTGTCTTTTTCGCGCCATTCTGCCTTAGATTAACAAATGTGTAATGCACTACTTGACTCATCTTACGCACTGCAAAACTGACCGCTTGCATGCAAAATTTCAAATTCTTCTATGCAGTAGTTGCCGAAATATGGATACTTTTTTGACAGAACCAAGCTTTGCCTAAGCCAAGCTTTGATCAGCCCAAAGGAACACTACCCAATTAAATCACTGCACATTACATAATGCAGCAGCGCTACAGGCATGAAAGTCAGTTAATTGGTAGTGACACACCTGACTGCACACTTTTACATTCACAAATCTTATATGAGATTGGAGTTTTTTGAAAAAAGAACGTATTTTTACCTAGGTATACCTTCGAAACTGAAATATTCCATATTAAATGTCAAGTCTGTACATTAACCCCAAAAAACAAACAAAAATAGCCGGCATAATAGGGGCCTACTCTACACCCATAGCCTCATTCCTAGTTACTCCTACTTAGTAAATATCAGTGGCGGATTTAGTGGTGGTGGTGGTGGTGGGGGTGGGGGTTGGGAGGGGGTTGCAGGGGGCTCCCACCTTCGTTTTCTTAAAAAAAAATCACTCCAATGGTCCCCTCTTGAAATAAAATTTTGACTAGCTGAATCATTGTTCTAATCAGTGCCAAATGGCACTGTTCGCCCTCTGGAATACAAAAACCTCACGTCACTGGGGACAGACCCCCCCCCCCTTTCAAATAGTCCTGGATCTGCCCCTGAATATTTTGCTTGAATACATTGAGCTATCAACTCACGATTAAAGAAAGGAAGAACACATTCACGAAAAATGCTGTTGCTACAGTTGAGACAGGTCATCACATTTTTGTTATCCAATCACAACTCAGTTAAAAATAGCGGCATTTCGAGCAGTGTGGAATTTCCCAACAGTAGGCCTACGTAGCACCTTGGGATTTTCAACCTTATTTTAATCACAGCAATCAAATACATAGACACGTGAATCGAGGCAGGTTGTTGTTATTTACGATTCATAGTTGGTTGGGTTTATATCGTGCACGGTCAAGAGTTAGAGGAGACGGAGTAAGACTGTCTAGCTATTTGACCTTTGTCGTCACAAGTGTGGTGGAGATATACGTGGGTCCCACGGCCACATGTGAAATAAGATTTAGGACAAGAGGAAGGGAATCGAACACCGACAGGTATATATTGTGTCCTTTTTTCACATCGAGCTATGGGGGTGGTAGGGGGTGAGGGTGCAGTTTTCTGTACCTCCCCAGTTTAAGAGAGAGAGAGAGAGAGAGAGATCTAGGTGACATTGGGACGTGGTAGTATAGGATAGCCTGCTTTTTTATTCGGTATAAGATACTGTAAAGTAATATTGATTTTGGCAGATATGTTGTTTGGCTGACCTCAGAGAAGGAGATATCATATCTGCCATCCTGTTAGATGACATGGGCCCCGTATCTCGAAGCATCACGTATTGCGAATCGCTATATCAAATAGAGGCTACAATGTATTATATGGGACGAGTATGGGCGAGTAATGGAATCGAGACGCTTGCGCACGTGCGCAACATAGCGAAGCTTTCGAGATACGGGGCCATGGTTTCTGATTATACATCTTCCCAGCAGGCAAACGACATTGATTCTACGTTGATTCAACGTTGATCCACCAAAATTAACGTTGATTCAACGGTGAATCAATGCCGTTTGTCTGCTGGGTGTATATATATATATATATATATATATATATATATATATATATATATATATATATATATATATAATTAACTGCTGGCCTTATAAATATTGATACACTTTATCCACAAATGGTAATTAAAGAAATCGTTTGGAGGAAATATCAATACAGTTGGGTAATTAATCGAGTAGAAAGATGTGTGCGTGCGTGTGCGTATGGAGGTGGTGTAAGTTATTATATTTCACTGTCAACCCGAGCTGTATTTATTACACTATGTATGTATGAAGGCCAACCAAGGCGGGTCAGCCTTGGTTTGAATGTCATAAACCCACGTCACGCTTGAGAGGGGTTGATAATATCAATATCAATGATATACAAAGACGGGGATGAGGATACACTGTAAAATGTATTAAAACATAGGGGTATTATAAGCTACCAAACCTGTATACAGGTGTTTTATATAAACACATTTTAGATGAGCGAACTGTAGATAAAATTTTTAAAAAATCCCGAATGCATCCACCAAATGTAACGTTGTCGAAATATAGACCATTATGTTTATATTGGGGTTGACGCGCGCTAGTGTGTGTGTGTGTGTGTGTGCGTGTGAGTGTGTGTGCGTTGACACAGGCAAATAATAGCGGTACGTGTAGTAGTGTCCAGGCACCGTGACAGGTAATGACCTACCCAAGGTGAACGTGAGATGTGTTAATACCTGTATGCTGTAAAAGATAACGGATCACTCTAGTTATTTTTGGTGGGTCATGTGACAGAAGGTTTGACGTTCAACATTCAGTATGAGTACCAGAAGATAAAGGGTCCACATCAAAGGAATTCAGTGTTTTTAGAAAGTGAATTTTTGCACATCTTAGGATTTATTCTGTTTATTTACAAGCCATTAGCTGTGATGATTTATTTGGTTTTCTTATAATAATATATACTATTATGTATAGTATTATTCATTGTGGTCTCGTGTTAAATGTTAAAACTAAAGTGTTAAGTGTGTGTCCATGATAAGACAAGTCGGAGAGTGGCAAGATGTGGGGTCAACAGATTTCAACCAAATTCATAATATAGTTGCACACATAGGAGATATTCACATTGAAGGCAACAATCCCAAAAGAAATAATTGGATATAATTACAATATAATATTAAATATTTTGGCCGTTTTTGGCTTGATTTTCAGCTTCGGTCAAGCCACTTCATAAGCAAATATGTCACAATTGATGAATTTAAAAAAAAATTGATAATTTACTTATTTAAACCAGCCATTTGCCATTGAGAACATGTTACTTAATTTCAGTTTAACCCACAAACTAACGAGCCACGCCTATTTTTATAACCCCACACCCCCAAACTTACTTTTCTACCAAGCAATGTTCAAGCATTCATATCTCTCTTTTTGCAGGGTTGACAGCCATAAAATTGTATAGGGATCCTGAGCATGTGTAGGTCTCATCATACAAAATTTAAAAAATGTGTTAAACACAACAGAAGATATTGAAAATGTGCCTCAAACTTTAGCAATTTTACCAGAAAAGCAAACGACCGAAATCAAGATATCAGAACATTTTGAGATAATACCTTCCAATAATCAAATTTAATCAAAGACTCACAGCCAGGAATTCAAACAATGCTTTGATAAGGACAAATCTATCCAATTTTTATAAATACAAGATGGCTTCCATCAATTCTGTCCCAAAATACAGTTACCGTAATTCCTCAAAATAATCAAGAGGCCCATTTTTGCAGGTTTTTTTTTTTTATTTTGAGATCTGTAATACAGGATTGCTCGGATAATATTATTTTCAAACAGAGCCATACAACTTCTGAATAAATTAAAATGATTAGTGACAAGTTATTCAACCCCCCACCCCCACCCCACATTTAATGAGTTATTACTGTGCATATCCAATGTCATCATGCGCATGTATCTTATTTTCAGGGAGCAAGAGAGAAAAATTTTAAAACAAGGCAGCAAAGCTGTCAAATGTACAGACAAAAAGCTGAAAATAACAATGCACAAAATAGGCTACTGTCAATTCTGATGAAAAAGTACATTATGCTTAACTGCAAATTGAATATCAAATTTTATTTATACTCAACAGGTATTACCAATGAAAGTAAAATGTGTAACAAGTGTAACAAGCATAAGGCTTCAGGCCCATGAGAGTTCACACTTTGAAAGTGCCAGAAAGAGAAAAATGAAAATTTTACACAAAATTGCATAAGTTCAATAATAAATAATAACCTAATTGAGCTGGCTTTCTAATTTGAACTGCATGCCAATCCTAAAAATCATACTTGTAAGTTAAAAATAATAATAATAAGTAACACAGTTTTCTTTTCAAAATGTTTGTAGTAGCAGTGCATTTTTTTTTTCAATTTTGATGTATCATTACAAAATAAATTACAGAATAATTATCACCAATTTTTTATTATTGACTATAAATAGCATGGACATGTAGAAAATTTGGTTACCATATGGCTTTATGTCCATGGGAGCTCTGAGTCCCACAATGAATATGCCAACACGATAAAAATGAATATTTCACTAAAATGTATAACTTCCAGAAAAAGAAGCCAATTAGACTGCTATTTCAACTCAGGCTGCATTTTAGTCCTGTGTTTCTTTTTTGAAAGTTTGACAATCATAAGTAACATGGTTTTCCCATAACTGTCATTATGGCAGCAGCTCCCAAAATTGTGTTTTCTTCTATTTTGATGCAATATTACATAATGCTTAACAACAAAATGACCATCAATTTTTGATAATAAAATATACATACGTATCATGGATTTTCAGAAAATGTGACTCGCATGGATCTTCAACCCTGTGGTGGTTCTAAGTCACACCTTGAAAATGCCAATGTGTGAAAAAGTCGATTTTGGCCCCATGTTTCTTTCCTGTAAGTTTGAGAACAGTAAGTGACATGGTTTTCCTTAAATGGTCATCATGGGAGTAGTGCCCAAAATAGGGGTTTCTTCAAATTGTGATGCAATATTGCATAATGTTTAACATCATAATGACCATCAATTTTTAATTATAAAATATTAGTATCATGGACAATCAGAAAACATGACTAGCAAATGGAACTTCAAAGTCACACCTTGAAAATGCCAGAATGAGAAAAATGAAAATTTCTCACAAAATTGCATAAATTCAATAATAAATGATAACCCAAATGAGCTGGCTTTTTAATTTGAACTGCATGCCAATCCTAAAACATACTTGTAAGTTAAAAATACTAATTAATAACACAGTTTTCTTTTTATAATGTTTGTAGTAGCAGTAAAAACAGATTTTTGTCAATTTTGATGTAACATTGCATAATAAAATACAGAATAATGATCACCAATTTTTAATTATTGACTATAAGTAGCATAGACATATAGAACATTTGATAACCATGCGGTTTCATGTCCAAGGGAGCTCTGAGTCCCACAATGAATATGCCATTACCATAGTAATGAATATTTCACTAAAATGTAAAACTTCCAGAAAAAGAAACCAATTAGACTGTTTTTCCAACTCAGGCTGCATTTTAGTCCTGTGTTTCTTTTTTGAAAGTTTGACAATCATAAGTAACATGGTTTTCCCATAATGGTCCTCATGGCAGCAGCTCCCAAAATTGTGTTTTCTTCTATTTTGATGCAATATTACATAATGCTTAACAGCATAATGACCATCAATTTTTGATAATAAAATATACGTATCATGGATTTTCAGAAAATGTGACTCGCATGGGTCTTCAACCCTGTGGTGGTTCTAAGTCACACCTTGAAAATGCCAATGTGTGAAAAAGTCGATTTTGGCCCCATGTTTCTTTCCTGTAAGTTTGAGAACAGTAAGTGACATGGTTTTCCTTAAATGGACAATATGGAAGCAGTGCCCAAAATAGGGGTTTCTTCAAATTTTGATGCAACATTACATAATGTTTAACAGCATAATGACCATCAATTTTTAATAATAAAATATTAGTATCATGGACAAACAGAAAGCATGACTAACAAATGTTTTTAGGCCCATGGAACTTCAAAGTGACACCTTAAAAATGCCAAAATGTAAGCACCGTTGAAATGGGTTTATTTCTATTTTTAACACTTTTTTAACATAAAACAAAATTAACATTTTTTACGGCACTTTTTATAGATCAACTAAGAAAATTAATGAGATGTGAAAAATATCAATAAAACAGTGTTAAATGTCTAATTTCTTCCATTCTGAGATTCTGAACATACTGAATGATTGAAGCTGACAAAATGCAATGATATGAGTTTATTTCCATTTTTGACACTTTATTACACAATACACGCTAACAAATTCACCATCATTTTTACATAATCAACTAACAATGTTGTAAAGATGCAGGAAATGTCACACAAACACTTTCATGTATCTTATTAGTCAAATAATAAGACTGTTAACATGCCTAAGAATTGATTTTGAGGAAATGTGAAAAAACAGCATAACTTCTAAAATAATGACCCGATCATGCCGATTTTCGAACTTGACCTGCGTTTTAGTAAGATTGATTACTCCTGTGCGTTTCATGCAACAGGCCTATCGGTTTTCCTTGAAATGTGTTTACAGTGTTGTATATATGCTGAAAAGTGAAAAAACAGCATAACTTCTACAATAATGGCCGGATCATGCTGATTTTCGAACTTGACCTGCGTTTTATGAATATTCATCAGCTCTGTAAATATAAAACCAAAAAGTAAAACTGTCTTCCACTTATCTTTTTAATAACTAAAAAATGATATATTTTGGCAAAATTGCGGATAAAAGACCTTCCCCCATATCTCTAAAACTAATGATCCAAAATAAGAAAGACAGTGGCTCACAATATCTTTCATGTTGGTGGTTTACCACACCAAAAATTATTAAAATCTGCTGACCCCCACCTTGCCGCCTTCTGACCGATCTGTCTGGCTTTCTCATGGACGCGCTCTTAAATGTTTTTTTTTTTTTTTTTTACGTATTTTTGTTTTATTAATATATTATCTTTTGCAGACGTGTTTTGAGTGTAAGCCTTGTGTTACAGCGGTGTGTGTGTGCGTACTGTGCGTGTCTGTGTGTGTGTGTGCGTGCGTGAGCGTGTAGACATGTATGTGTTTGCATGTGCGTGTGTGTGTGTGTGTCTGTATTTTTTGCATGGATACCTTACCAATTGGGCCATACTAAGACATCATAACATTGGCTATCATATTTATGCTGATGACACACAGATTTTTACTTGTTGCAATCTAGAAAATCCAAATGAATCTATTGATATATTGTCTGAATGAATTGATGATCTTCGCGGGTGGCTGATTAGTAATAAGTTGAAAATTGTCGATGGAAAGTCTGAACTTTTGGTAATAAGTCAGCCACATAATGGTATGATAGCACAACAAATTCAGCTCAAAATTGGATCAAGCATTATTAAGCCAACACCTCATGCAAAAAATTTTGGTGTATTTTTAGATGGGTCACTTTGTATGAACAAACATATTGCCAGTGTATGCAGGTCAGCGGTTTTTAACATTAGGAACATAAGTGCAATTCGCAATCAGTTGTCTGACTCTGCTGCAGCCACAGTTATAAATTGTTTAGTTACATCTCGATTTGATTCCTGCAACTCCATTTTATACGGTTGTCCAAAGAAACAAATTGCTAGACTGCAGCGCATTCAAAATATTTCGGCCAGATTATTAACTCGGACATCCACAAGTATACACATCTCCCCAGTTTTAAAAAGTTTACACTGGCTACCTCTACAAGCCAGAATTTTATTCAAATTTTTAGTTTTTACTCACGATGCTTTTTATTTTACATCAATGAATTAGTCAGTCACTATGTTCCAATGCGTAATCTGCGGTCTGTAGACCAATTGCTACTCAACCCAGTAAAAATGCGATAAAAAACCTACGGTGATATATCTTTTAAAAGCTGCAGGTCCCAAGGAATGGAATCTATTACCGCTGGAAATCCGAGCAATTCAGTCTACCAAACATTTTAAAAAAGAACTCAAAACATACCTTTTTAGGAAATATTTTGATTAACTCTTAATTGGTTTTATAAATCTTGTATTAATTGCATTTAATTGTATGGGCTAATGGCTGTTTTACCTAGATTTTATTTATGATATTTTATGTAGTATTATTTATGATATTTTATGTAAAGTCTACTAGTTTTTTAGACTTAAAATAAATTTATTATTATTATTATTATTATTATTATTATTATTATTATTATTATTATTATGTGACAAGGAGTATCCTACTCGAATAAACACATTTGTTACTGTTTGTACACTATGTTCAACATTACCATATCCAGGGACAGAAAAAGTTCATGGTTATATTTTTCCAGCTAGCTAAATACGTCATCCATCCTACAGGACAGGACATAAAGCTGCTTACAGCATTCTTCTTAGATGCCAGGATTGTGCTAGAGGACCGTATGCTGTTACCCGGACATGGCGACCGGAGGGGCAAGACCGAAAACTAATTCCATTTGGGGGAATGCTCTTAGGTGGTTTACTGGAATACAAAATGAAGGTATACATGATAAGTGATTCATCTGTTCACCCTCTTATTGATTTCATCACCTACGTATTAATTTTTCTAGATAAATGAAGTACGTGATAGCTATTTTTGTCATTTGTTTTATCCAATTATAATAATAATTTCATTCGTCAGTCACCAATTTTTGTATTTTTTTATTCCATCACCTCAGGGAGTGCATTCAATTATCGTCTTTTTTTCGTATCCATCTTTTTAATTATTTTGCTACGTGGTGACTTTTTGTCCTTCTACAGTGACGGAAAGGCAGGATCGCAGATATGGGAGGGAACACAGAGCAAACGGCGGTACGAACGTTAAAGACTCGTTTAATAAAACACAACAAATGTTAAATGGACCTAAATGCTGATAATAAGTGTTGCCTTTCTTGTCTTTTTTTCCATCATCTATATTATTTTGTTTTATTTATTTATTTATTTATTTATTTATTTATTTATTTATTTATTTATTTATCATTATTATTATTATTATTTTATTTATTTATTTATTTATATTATTTTTTGTTTGTTTTGGTATGAAAAATAAACAACCACTAGTTTTATTAACGAAGGCAATTCGAATTAAGGAATAATGCCGAACCTTAGATATAGCTTTTTTGTTGTCTTTTTTTCGACAGATTACACTGCTCAGGATTTCCTCGGTGCCTCAACGTCTAGCTATGATCTTCTTGGAGGTTTACCAGATACGCTATCTAGTCAGTTAAACATTTCAAGACGCAAGAAATCCAGATACGAAAAATTCACCGAATCCCTGTCAAATCCATCCCAAAGTGCTTGCTTTACAATGGGCGTGAGTGCCGAGATTTTCTGCGCCGTCACGGAGCTGGTTCAGGGAACGTGGCAAAGCAAGAAAACAGGGCGTGGGCGAGACACGCGAAACCTTGAGCACACCTTTATTGTGGTAAAGAGAGTCGAGGCCATCAAAAACGAAGGTTTACTAGAGCGTTATAAACTTACCAAGCGGCAGCACCGCTTACGTCAAACACAGGGCCGCTTAAAACCTTATTATTACGTGGATCCCACAATGAAAAAGCCCATGACTGTCGAGACCGAATCCCCTGTATTAGATACACTAAATGAGGACATCAATGAACAGTACCTGTTTCACGGAACAAAGAGTGCAAATATACCATCTATTTGTGCTATGGGGCCAGATTTCAGGATTGCTCGCAAAGGAATGTTTGGTCGAGCAATTTATTTGTCAGAGAGCGCCACCAAAGCGGATCAGTACGCAGGTACGTCTAGGTGGGCATGGAGTACGCCTTCGTATAAATATGCGTACTACTGCTCGTGTTAGTTTTCTCATTGTCACGTCTTATTTCTGTTGTCGTGATAATTTCTTTTTAGGACATGGACAATGTGCACATGTACCTTTTTTTTCCTCTAGAAGTCTTTCAGAAAAACTAAAATTTAAATTATTCATATGTTTATATGCCATCGGATTACCACAATTAAATTTAATCGAATTATTCTTATTCCAGACGAGATGGACAGTAGACGAACGGAGGACCTCCAAATCCTGATTTGCCGCGTTCTTCTCGGCAATGCCTACTACTGCGAGGAACAACAGACATTAAGGAGACCGCCGTGCGTCTGTGGGGAGAAGATTTGCCGTGACCATCACGAGACCTTCGACTCCGTGATAGGTGATACCAGGAAGTTATTCCGGGAATTCCTCCTATTCACGGCGGACCAGTGTTACCCGGAATACATCGTGACCTATGACCGCATTGACCAATTCCAGGCTAGAGGTAAGATTAATCGAACAGCCAATCATGTTATCATCCAAAGAGTACTTGTTTCATCAAAAAATAATATAAATCGTACTGTTAACGTATCCATGAATTTTAGTGTGCACATCGTTCAAATGCCAAACGAGAGACCTGTAAAAGTAATGTCAAACAATAGAGCAATTCAAGGATACTAACTCGACTTTATATGTTGATTTTAGCCGTGCCTCAACTACCGTTGACGTCACTATGTCTGAGAGCTGCCGATCCTGCTCTGTTCATGGAGGAAGCTTACAAGGACGATGTGTGTATAAACCTCTCTCTCTCTCTTTCTGTCTCTCTCTGATTTTTCTCCATCCCTCCGTCTCTTTGCATTTAGTCTCTGTCCCTACATGTCGCTACGTACCTGTCCTATTGCTTTAAATGGTTCAGCATTTAACTGTTTTCCAGGTAAATGAGATTGTTGTTAAGGGTGCGGATAGGTAAATACCACTGTTAGAAAGACTCATATTTTTCCTTCTACTTTCAGGTCTACCAAAACTGTGGCCTGCCCCGTGGACGCGCTGTCATCGTCAACAACATCAATTTCCAGCACCATGAGAAGAGAGACGGGTCAGAAATGGACTGCAAGGCGCTGGTAGAGCTGATGGAACAGATGAGTTATACCGTTATTGTGCATAATGACCTGACCGCACAGGTGAGCAGGTGCGCACGTGTGTGTGTGTGTGTGTGCGTACGTTTTATTGTCAGTGTGTTTGTGTGTGTGTGCGTGTCTGTGTTTGTTCATGTGCATGTATGTGCGTGCGGGTTTATTTGTTCGTTTATTTGTATATATATATATGAATTGGTAAAACAGTTATATATCGTATTATTAAAACCTTTGCAGTCAGTGTATCATAATTTATAATCTGTACATTTTGAATGTTATAATTTTAGGGAATCTTTGATGTGATGGAAACTGAGAGCAAACAACCTAGCCACTGGACTAGTGATTCATTCATCGTGTTCATTCTGAGTCACGGTATGAGTAACGCAGTATATGGGACAGATGGCTACAGCTTGCCCTACAGTATGATGTATATGCACTTTACCACCGACAGCTGCCCCGCCCTGGCGGGAAAACCAAAAATGTTTTTTATTCAGGCTTGCCAAGGAAGTAAGTAAAAAAACATTAAAGGTACATACGAACCGAGCATCGGTGGAGCGTGGATTCCCAGTAACACATGTAAACCACTTCTACTAGATTCTTATATGACTCAAATAAATTCGACATGCCAAGGGATAAACTGAATTGATCACTCGATCAGCCATAAAAGACCTTTAGACTGCTCCTTTCTTTACATTTTTGGTTGTAAATTTAACCTATTTTCGTGACCTACTTTCCTGCCCCATTGACATACAGCTTAGAATGCCAGCAGAAAAATCCGTTTAAACATCATTTTCGGGTAAAAATAAACAATGCCTTTTGGTAATTCTCTTAGTTATACTACTTGAAACTATGTACTGGCATTTGGTTGGTTTTTGTGACAAAATTTTGACTTTGTATGCATCGTTAAATAGCTATGGTGTGTGCATTTTCAGAGTATAGTTATAATTATTTGTAAAACGTTTTTCTTGGAACGAAATTAGTTGTTGATTGACGTTAAGAATACAAGTTTGTTGTCAAGCAACATATACATTAAATTAGAAAAATAGTGCATAAAACAGACCGATTTGGTTAAAATATTACATTTCGGTGATAAATGGATGACTTTACATTTGAAACCAAAAACTGTATTTCATCCAGCAAAGAAAGACAGTAGAGTCGCGGGAGAATCCGTCCCTCTAACAATGAGACAAGATGGCGGCCAGTCTGATTCTGCGCGGGCGCGTTGCAATGAAAGCGAGTCCAAATTTGGTGCTAACATGTGTGACATCGCCGTTGCCACGGCAACCACTCCAGGTGGGCAAATACTAAGATATAGAAAACAAAACACACTGTACCAGCCGGGGATTTCATACACAAATAATATGTTACTTTATTCAACAATGTTTTACGTAATAAAAAAAATGAATTAAGGCGCTTATGTTGCTGTTTAATGCCTTGTTAGTTTCCCCCACATCTTGACAGATATTAATTTTTGTAGCATTTTTATTTTATTTTGAATCAATGCACAATATAATATATCCTTTGACTCCATTCAATTCAATCGTGTTCGTCAATTATACCTCCCTTCATTTCAGACTACGTGTCCTGGAGAAATAAGGAGAACGGGTCCTGGTTCATCAACGCCATTGTCAGAGTGTTCAGTGAGGAGGCGAGGAGTAAACACTTTCTGGAGCTTCTTACTTCGGTAGGTCAGGCAGAATGGTTGGACTTTCTGACTTGTATTATTGGGAATTCGTTGCACGTTTAAGGGCTTCATTCACTCTGTTATGGTTTCATTCCAATAGTAATTTCTTCAGTCATTTGATAAAGTGAGAGATACTGAATATTGGATAGTGGTTAGTAGTAACTGATTCTACTATTGAGTGTCGTTATACTTTGAAGACATTATTGAGTTTTACTGTTATTTCAAGAAATCATTATTGTACCATTGCAGTTCAGATTATTCTTTTCCACCTTTTGGTCCAATATTAGATTGATGTTATATTAAACTCATCACTGCATTGCTGCTATTGTTGTGGTAAAGTGTATCTGGTATTTTATATCACATTTCACCTCTTTGTGGTATTTCAGGTGAACAGCTGGGTTGCCAGTATGAAGACCCAAGGTCAAGGTCAGTACCAGCAGGTGTCCAGCATGGAAACCATGTCCTTCACCAAACGGTTTTACTTCTGGCCCCGCCTCTGTATAGTAAATGGTGAGCTCCAGGAGCTGGACTAGATGTGTGACGTCATGGGATGGCTTGCTTTATATATATTCCCGTTTGGTTTGTTTAATTTTGTGTTGAACTATTTTGTGCTGTTTAATTTACTTCATTTACGTAATTTATTTATTTACTATTTTTCTTTGAATTGTTGTCGTTCATATATTGCCACAACATTACTGATAAGGGACTGTAGGTATCGACAAATGTCTGATTAAAGATAAATATATAAATAAAGAGAGAGTAGTGTGCGCTAACAAAGTACTTGTCCAACATTATAGTAGGCGCTCGTGTTATTTACAACAAGCTAGGCGTCTTTCACGGGTGTTGCAGTGTATTTCTGGTCATGGTTTCCTGTTATTTTTTTAATTAACTTGAAAACCAAATTGACCATTTGTTTAACGTTGATTGAATACATGTGCAATGGGTATTTAATGACTTGTCATGCTGCGTGCCTTGCTGTCAAATACAGTAATATAACGGGATTCGATATTTATATGCTACAAGTAGTTTTTTGCCACAATATTTATGTTATTTGCTCAATATATGTACTTTTCAAGGGAAATTGCAGCAACGTGTTTTAGGGTCTAATTTGTTGTAGGGAGTGTTAGATGTGAAAGTTACTATTTACATGTTTATTCAGATTCCTTGCCTCGTTCATGTGCTGTGAGGATTATATTAAACTATGGATGTAGAGCTAAACACTGCTACTAAGAATGTGCGCCATTTTCTTAAAAATATTTACTTTTAAATAATAATCTGCTGCTGCAGAAACAGTGACAATGTTGGGGTATTTTTATTTTCTTGTTCCCAGTTCACTTGGAAAATGAATATACCATTTGAAAAAACGAAATGAATTTAAAAACTAGTGTTGCGATACTAATTAAGTGTTGTGAAATCATCGTTAATGCATATCAAGATTACGTACAACTCATGATCAGTAAAACAGCGAGAATATCAAATTAGACGCCAGGCGTGATGAAGTCAGATTTATGCGCATCAGCTGGATTGTGTCATTTGTTGCTTTTGAATATGATTCCAGTTTTAATACGAGGTCAACTACAGGTATATTGGTGCAAGTATTAAGTGTTATAATTGATAAAAAATGGCATTTAGAGTAAATATTGGTCGCTTCCCTCTTTGCAAAGAAGGATGATATATAAACAGGTGCCTAAAATAGCGATACCACGGATACACACACACACACACACACACACACTCGCACATGCACACACACACACTGACAGTCAATGAAAACGCATCATTTATTTATCAAATAATATTTTAAGTCCCTTTGGAAAATTAAGAAAATAACAGTTTTTGTGTGAAATAAGACCCATTATTCAGTAAAACAAGGTGACTCTCTTATGACCAAACAAGTGCATTTGTACTCGTTATACGGTTGGAATCGATTCTCGGTAAAGAGAAAAAATACAAGAAATTTTCTGATGCGTTTTCATTGACTGTCAGTATATATATATATATATATATATATATATATATATATATATATATATATATATATATATATATATATATAAACTTAGTTATAAGATGTTCATGTAATTATATTATTGGTTATCGATTTTTGTCAACGTTGATTTTAACATATATGCTTTGATTGCATATTTTTCTAGGCTTTACGATGGGGGTAATTCTGTAAAAATTGAATAAAATGCTTTATAAAAGGGCATTCTTTATTTATTTATTTATTTATTTATTTATTTATTTTATTTTATTTTTTGTGTCTGTGAAATATATTTATTTTTACTTTTTACCTAAAAAACTAATCTGTGTATAGAGATTAAACAGTGTTTTCTCTGTCGATTTAACTCTACAAGTTATACGATCAGTTCAGTGAAACTGCAAGTAAATATATTTTATATAAAATGCACATAAAGTAATGGACACTGAAGCAATCTGTGCAAAGTTTTATTAGACACTCTAAACATTAAGTAAAGCAGTATAGACTGTAGGTATACTCTATCATAATTGATTACTAGCCAGAATAATAATAATAATAATAATAATAATAATAATAATAATAATAAAGCAAAGGAAATAAAAAAATACTATCCGAAATTTTTGAAATCTAGATTGAAAAGTTTAACGCATTAGAATGAATGCTACAATAATTTGTGTTTTCCCGAGCAAGCAACTACAATCACACTCTTTTCTACTCTTGAAGCCATTGGCAAACATACATTTCAGTCTCTAATTCTTATTGTTACCCGATTGCAAATCACTCTGTGTACAGAAATTACAAACATAAAATGTTGATATTAGGACCTACTGTGATATCTGTTTTGAGCAATGTCACATACGTATACAAAATCATAATCCAATTGCAATTAAGTTTGGGTGTTCAAATCACTGTGTTTTCTTTCAATTAAAAAGCAGGTTTATGGTCCATCAAGCCATTAATTTCAAGTGTTTTTCATTTTATCGGTGGATATAAACCTTTTCAAAATGAAATATATATTTACGTTTACAAAGCCAGTGACAACGTAGCACAACTAATGCAATGAATTTCAAATTTCATCGGTTCTCACTGGAATGTAATCAGCATTGGATGATCTGCTCTTGCGCATTACGATCACTGCTGCTATGACAACAACGCATGCGCTGACAGCCATGACGCCGGCTCCAAGTGTAGTCGAGGCCGGTGCCTGGGCAACTTCTTCGCTGTCCTCCTGATTCTTCCTTTCGTCTTTCACGGCAAACTCTGGGAAAACAAAGACGGGGTATTTAAACACATTCGATACCCTAGTCATTGGTAGTTGCAGCATTCGGTTACGAGAGAAAAGGGATACAACATCTGCCTCTAATTGCTAGAGGAATACAAAATAAGACCAAAAAGGGGTCATATTATTATGATGAGGGCCGGGTGGAAAATGGCTTCATTAGTCTGCGGCAGAGAGGTGCGGATATGAATCAATTAATTCCAAAAACGCGTTTGGTACGTTTAGTTCAAACAATGAGAAAAATCTTCCCTTTAAATTCAATTTATATATATATATATATATATATATATATATATATATATATATATATATATATATATATATATATATATATGACTTGCCTGCTACAGGGTTCTCTTTCTGGACGAACACGGGTCCCTGCACCAGGCTGTACACCTCTACGTCACCAGGTACCGCTCTCTTCCCCCTGCCGCCATTTTGTGGACAGGCGTACCCTTCACTGGGCCGCAGACACCTACTGTCCCGGTCAGTGGCGTTACACACGATGACCTCACAGTGGATGTAGACTTCTGGATCGTTGAAGAACTCGAAGGCCTTGACAGCGAACTGCGCATGCGTGTCGTTAGAGGGATAGAAGCGTACCGTAGGGTCGTCTGGGCATCTGGAAGTATACAATCATGGGTTTATTTAATTTTGCTGAATGTAAACGTTTGACCGATAAATCGGGTAATCACGTTGTGTACCGGTAAATAAGTAGGGGTCTTTTTAAATGTTCTTTAGCTTGAATTCACCACCATAGTACTGTTGCAACACACTGTAAAACATGTACACGTGATTTTAGCAATTTATTTTATTTTTTTTTTTTTGTTCTTGCATTAAGCTTAGAAATTTACAGACAACGCTTTCAGTACATACAAACCCTGCAATTGTTACTGTGAGATCACCATACTCACTTGTTGCTAATGAGGGCGTATTGTGGATAACCCTTCGTAGCCTTCGGTGTCGCCACACAGTTCTGTAGGACCACCTTAAGATTAACGTCCAGTGTCAGTAAAGCCACATCCACATACATGTCCTGGTTAAGTCTGACCACGTGGGGATAACTGGTCACGGGGGAGGTGAAGTAATCGGAATGGTACAGGTCCATTCTCAGGGTGAAATTGCCATTAGCGACATACGCTCGGTTGCCATACACTGTACCCTGTATTAACAACAAAGATGAGCCATTTTATAAGTTTGTACAGGCGAATTCAAAAATCAATCAAATGCGCCATAATGTTGATCTGTTACTCTGCATCGATATGACTCGCTATTGTATTGCAAATTGTATAAGGGACTGACACAACTGACCTTGCTTTGATTTAGTAAGTCTGATAACACCACTGATACAAACAACACACGCGTACAAATACCGAGTAGAGCAAGTCATTTATTTATTCCCCGTGTGTTACACAAAGTGAAAACAAAACCAAAATTATCTCACCTCAGCGACGAATTCCTCTCCTACGTCACCATATCTCGGCAGCACACACTCCACCGTGTACCTGTAGTGCAGCTCGCGGTTGATGAGGGAGTTACTGTACGGACGGAGTACGAGGGCGTTTCTGTAGATGAACGTATCTCTGGTTTCCTTCACAAACGGAACATAATTGTGATTTAATATATGTTATTATCATTTTGCATTTAGGACATACTGCTAACGTCAGCGGAGGCTGATATTGAGACAATATTACTAACGAAGATTACGCGCGGATAATATACTGAAACATCCACAATTTTGTTAACCCCATGGTAATAGAATCGTGCGTTCTAGTATAAGTTAATTTAAATGAAAAGGATGGTGATTTATTAATTTTTTTCATATTGTTGTTACTAATTTCGACCAATATCAATTACCAGTCTGCGGGTTCCACACATTTGAGTGGCAAGGGGCACATGGAATATTACGTTGCCGCCAAGGTATTGGTCAGGAACACAGTTGATGTCATCCAAGGTCAAAGTCATTGGACCAAGACGAGACTGGATGTTATTTACGTCCACCGCCACAGTCATACCGTTTGTCGAGTCACAATTCACGGAAATGTTAAGGTTCACTGAAACAGCAGTACCACTGTTAAATGTGGGAAATTTAAGTTACATGTTGTATTACAACGTTTGTACTGTAACGACGATTCTAAATTTGGTTAAACCCAAGTCCATCTATACATAGATGACCACACTTGGTCATTTCAGTCTTTAAAATAGCTTGGTCGCTTGAGGGTTAAATGCTTTCATCTGTTCGGTAAATACTAGTAAATATTGAAAACGTCCATTGTTAGCTTTTTTTTTTTTCAATAATAATTGTATGTCTTGGACATTGACATTTAACACACATACTTTTTATGAGTAAGGTGGGGGAAATACACTTTATCAAGAAAGTATTCCTTGATTGATGTTCCATGTATCCATGTTCTTTTATTCTTACCTGGCGGTGCTGCAGTAGCCTCTAAAAAGAAAATAATTTAAATCAAATTTAGACATTATATAGTATCTGCAAGTTGAAGAACTCGTTGATAAAGAAAGAAGCAAGTAATAATACAATTCATTCCTACATGTCTATATGGAACTTTATGATAACCGCCCCTAAAACACCTGCTGTAAAACAATACTTCTCCAAACAGACCGACATGAACCGACTTCCGTAAGCGCGAGGTAGATCATATTACAGTTAAGTGCTACTTTACATCCCCCCTACAACGGGTTTGATATTTCACGCCGACGTAATTGGCAGTCAGAAAGATGAAGCTTAAATACCGACTTCCGTAAGCGCGAAATGACATCACACATTAACAAAGTATGTAAAACAGCATATTTTAGTCTCCAACGGATATCCAAGATCTTTCACCTTATTAACACCAAGCAAACTGAATTACTCATCCATGCATTTGTAACCTCTAGACTGGATTGTTTGGAATACCTAACTATCGAATGGAAAAGCTACAATCAATTCAGAACTCTGCTGCTCGTCTCCTCTGTAAAGCTCAGAAGTCCGACCACATCACACCAATTCAGCGAAACCTCCACTGGCTACCCGTGTCTCAACGAATAGTTTTTAAAATATTACTTTTGACTTTTTTAAAAGATTTTAAGGGGCGACTGTCCATTTTACTTAAACTCTACCATAGAACTTTTAACTCCTATCAGATCACTTCGATCTAGTGGACAATTTCAACTTAAGCGAAAAGACATCAAAAAGACTCTTAAAACATATGGACACAGAAGTTTAGAGATTTGTGCACCGATTATATGGTCTAATTTTATCACCAGATCTAATGTGTCTCTGGATGACTCATATTACTGTTTTAAGAAGAATTTAAAAACTTTTTTATTTGAAGAATACTTTATTTTATAGCATCTTTTTAGTTTTTAAAATATTTAAGTATTCTGTTTTTAGTCTATACTAGCTTTAATTTATCTGTGGAGTTTTTATTTTTTATGTAAACAGCGCTGAGACGCATGTGTAGGGTGGTTTTAAGAAGTGTTTTATTATTATTATTATTATTATTATTATTATTATTATTATTATAATTAGTATTTCACGCGCTATCGGTACAAGACTGGCTCTCTTTCCAGCAATGTATGTACGATATATTTAGGTGAAAGGTACGATAAAGTTTTGAGAGCTCCTGCAACGCGGGGGACGCACTAGTCTGCTGTCAATTCAGATATGAGTACCCATACTTTCCATTCGTTGAGAATATAGTATATAAACGTTAAATAGGGGTTAAAAGGTCAATTTTCGTGCTAATCTATAAAAAAGATACTCACGTGCACAAGCATCCGTGGCTAACTCTGTCTCTATATTTGACAGGGCACTGAAGTCTGTTACAGTAAACACGAATTTGCTATCCGGGTCGGTGGCCATGGCCTCCAGCTCGGCAGTATAAGCATTACTCCCAACTCCAATTGCGAACACAGACGCAATATTACGCAGCTTATTTGCTTCTCTGGCGGTTGCCGCCATGTTATTAGATCTACCGTCGGTCATGACGATTACGAGGTTCGGTACGTTTGGCCGATCGCCTTTGGCAGCCGTGAAACTGCTGGTGCGGGCGGTGGAGAGAGCTAGGGCTGTGTTAGTACCACCACTCTTCTGCCTGATCCTGTCCACGGCGGCTAGGATGGCGGCCTCGGTGCTGTGAGTGTTAAGGTTGAACTCCTGCACTGCGTAGTTAGAGTACTGCAGAACGCCAACCTTTACCGCGTTTGGTCCAACGTCAAATTTCCTCACCAAGGACTTGATGAAATGTAGTTGTTTGGCAAAGTCGGGTGCGTTGACGCTACCAGATCCGTCCAAGATAAAAATTATGTCTGCCTGGGCCTTGCAAACTGTAAATATAACAAAGTTTATTATTTTACACACACACAAAAAAAAAAAAAAAAAAAAAAAAAAAAAAAAAAAAAAAAAAAAATCATAATCATAATCATAATAATAAATAATAATAATAATAATAATAAAAATAAACTATGTGCTCTGTCAAATATGTCACTTTTTGTTCACAATTGCTTTCTTGGTTTCTACTAACAAGCTAGAAGAAAAAATAACAAACCCGGTGGACTACTCAAAAATCGAATCAAGAAATCACCATCATACAAATAACTCTGCCTAAAGGGATAATAGCTCTTCGTATGAGATATACCCTGTATATTTCAAAATAAAAAAAACATTGTGAACAACTCACAGAAATATGATATATTCTGTTTTACCACAAAAACGACAGTTAAAGCTTTTATTCTGAACTTGTCTTTAGAACACGTGACCTCCATTGATGGCTATACTCTGTTAAAATATCTTAAAAGATTTAAAAAAAAAACAACATTTTAGAAAAATAAACAGGAACTAACGAACTAACTTTGAATGTAAAATGGATTCATTAACCATTGATTAGTATGGGGAAATTGTTGTTTACTCCAGGAAATTCATTTTTTTGGCCACAACGAAGAGTTATTATCCCTTTAAGACGCGAGGATGATGCCCTGCATATTTATTGCAAAGAAAGAAAGATAGGGAGAGGGAGGGGTAGTGATGGTTATTTTTTTTTAATGGAGCAAATAAATCACGATTTTATACACAATATCAGCTAAAATTGACCGTAAATCACCGAAATAAAATTTGATAAATATCCACATGTATATCACCTAACTAGAGGTGAACTATATTATCATGATCAGTTTAAAGGGATAATAACTCTTCATATGAGATCTATATTTCACAATAAAAAACATTGTGAATAACTTATAGAAATATAATATATTCCATTTTACCACAAAAACGGCAGATATAGCTATTATTCTGATATCTGAGCTTGTCTTTAGACCACGTGACCTCCACTGATGAATATACTCTAAAAAAACAAACTTTTTAGAAAAAAAAAACAAAAAAACAGGGACTAACTTTGAATGTAAAAATGGATTCACTTAACCATTGGTAAGTATAAGAAAATTGTTGTTTACTCCAGAAATTCACTTTTTTGGCCGAAACGAAGAGTTATTATCACTTTAACTATATGTACTTCACTAAATATAGTGTCTATATCATTGATATAATACGCCCAATAATTAAAGTATATAATAAACCTGTACATACTTGGTGTTACTGATTCGTTTGTGGGGCTTTCGGTAGTTGGCAACCCTGGAGTTGAAAAAAAATGATACATATTATTTGACACACATTGGATTGCATCAGCATAAAAGTATATTTTCGTGTATGATATTTTTCAGTGCTTTAATATAGACACCGATGTTAGATAACACGGCAAAAACTTACCAGATGCACTTCCTCGTATGAATTACAGATATGATGTGATATGCTATGGGTTTGAAACGTTACATACCATAATATTCACATCTCTTCCCGAGCCTATATGGGGGACATGTGCAGTTGTAGTCCACATAATCATAGGGCCAGTAATAATACTCACCATAATATTCACATCTCTTCCTGTATCTATATTATTGATTTGATACGCCCAATAACTAAGGTATATAAAAAAAAACCTGTACATACTTTGTGTTACCGATTCTGTTGTGGGACCTTCGGTAGTTTGCCACCCTGGAGTTGAAAACAATGATACATATTATTTGACACACATTGGGTTGCATCAGCATAAAGGTATGTTTTCGGGTATGTTGTTTTTCAGGGACGGTTTTGTCAAAGGTTTCCTGGCACTATTTACCTTTACATGCGTCACACTGTCGACACTGATGTTAGATAAGACGGCGACAACTTACACGAGGCACTTTCTCATACGAATTATGCGTAAAGCATAAGTAAATATGATGTGATATGATATAAATTGTGAAGCGTTACATACCGTAATATTCACATCTCTTCCCGTATCTCGCCCAGGGGCATGTGCAGTTGTAGTCCACATAGTTATAAGGCCAGTAATAATACTCACCATAATATTCACATCCCGTATCTATCCCAGGGACATGTACAGTTGTAGTCCACATAGTTATAAGGCCAGTAATAATAATCACCATAATATTCACACCTCTTTCCGTATCTATCCCAGGGACATGTACAATTGTAGTCCACTTAGTTATAAGGCCAGTAATAATACTCACCATAATATTCACATCTCTTTCCGTATCTATCCCAGGGACATGTACAGTTGTAGTCCACATAATCATAGGGTCAGTAATAATACTCACCATAATATTCACACCTCTTTCCGTATCTATCCCCGGGACAGGTACAGTTGTAGTCCACATAGTCATAAGACCAGTAATAATACTCACCATAATATTCACATCTCTTCCCGAACCTATCCGAGGGACATGTGCAGTTGTAGTCCACTTAGTTATAAGGCCAGTAATAATACTCACCATAATATTCACATCTCTTCCCGTATCTATCCCAGGGACATGTACAGTTGCAGTCCACATAGTTATAAGTCCAGTAATAATACTCACCATAATATTCACATCTCTTCCCGTATCTATCCCAGGGACATGTTCAGTTGTAGTCCACTCAGTCATAGGGCCAGTAATAATACTCACCATGATATTCACACCTCTTTCCGTATCTATCCCAGGGACATGTACAGTTGTAGTCCACATAGTCATAGGACCAGTAATAGTACTCACCATAATATTCACATCTCTTTCTGTATCTATCCCAGGGACATGTACAGTTGTAGTCCACATAGTTATAAGGCCAGTAATAATACTCACCATAATATTCACATCTCTTCCCGTATCTCGCCCAGGGACATGTACAGTTGTAGTCCACATATAGTCATAGGGCCAGTAATAATACTCACCATAATATTCACATCTCTTCCCGTATCTATCCCAGGGACATGTACAGTTGTAGTCCACATAGTCATAAGGCCAGTAATAAGATCTTTGTGGGACACACGTGCCTCCGTAATAACATGGGTAGGAAGAGCAAGGGTCTTGAAAAAAAATGCAAGGGAAAACAATGCAGTTTAATAAATGCTATCACTGGGTAATTTTTGATAGTTGATCCTCACATTGCATTTTGACGGAGGTAGTATACATGTACACTCGATTCTTGACAATTCAATAATAAATAAATAAATAAATCCACAATAGTCAGTTCAAATGATAAATTACCCTTACAGCATCATCTTTGTATCGTGCACTATGGTCTTTTAAGAGAAGTTGTGTTGATCTATTTTTAATACATCAAATAATTATATTTATTATGCTATCTATACTTGAAACTCAGTATACGTATCGTAATTTGCGGTAGTCATCGGTGTTTCGGATGTTGCGTTTAAATCTTAAGAAAAAAAAATATATTTATTGTGATGTGTTGCATGTATCAAAATAGAATACGCATCATTGTTCATTGACACATGGGACTTGAACCTCACCGTGTTCAAGTCATACAAATATTCATGATGCATCCATGATAATGACCATACTAGGTTATAAACCCCCTTTTTCATTCTACCCTCCCAATAAACGTATGCCACTGATAGATTGGCATGTACCTGTGTTTTTACGTCTAACTAAAGTTAACACCAGCCTCCTCGGGTTACTTTGGATCATCAGAAATGAAATAAAAGGGGGACTGTGCAAAGTCATACGGGCCTAAAGGGTCTAAAGAATATGCGAGAGGCGGTAACCCTGAAACTCATGCGCCGACTGGTCGTCTTGGAAAGCAAAAAAAAAAAAAAAAAAAAAAAAAAAAAAAAAGACGGGGAAGGGGGGGAGGTACTCCAAACACGACGAATTCGTACTGTTACGCAACATATTGTTATTATGCAGAATTAGAAAAATAACCAGAATATCATTTGCAGATAAATTATGTCGGCTTTTTTTTTCACTCGCTAGACAGCCATTACCCTGGTAACGGTTGACAACTGGAGTTATACGAGAATCACTGTAAAATCAAGCGAGATTTTAAAGTGATTCTCGAATAACCCCAACTGCAAATCGTTGTTAATTTTTATTAAACCGTTTTAAGACAATCCATGCCATAACCAGAGTCTTAACTATATGCACTTGGCTAAATATGGCGTCTATATATTTGATTTGATACGCTCAATAATTAAGGTATTAGACCCGGACATGTGCAATTGTAGTCCACATAGTCATAGGGCCAGTAATAACATCTTTTTGGGACACACGTGCCTCCGTAATAACATGGGTAGGAAGAGCAAGGATCTGTTAAAATACACACATATGTAGACAAATAAATAAATAAATAAATAAATAAATAGTATTTTATGGGATAGATGCACTTCCCTAAAATGAAAAGGGTAGTTTTCCATATTATACATACAGTACACACACAAAAACCTTTGATATCTACAAATAAACGTAGAGCACACATACCATAGCTTGAAGAAGTAGTTTCGGATGCCTCAGTGGTACCTTTAAAAGAAGATAGAATGATAAAACACAACATTAAGAATGATGTGCAAAAAAAGTTCAATATATATTTATTAAATCATGTAAGGGTAATTATACGTCTTCCCTGTACAGATGTCTTAGAATCTAACAAAAACGCCGAAACCCTCTAATGGACCCTGAGGTGGATGCTTTTGGAACATTTGAAAAAGTATATCATGCAGTACAACGGACAAATGCCATCGTCTGGAATAGAAATACATACAACTACCTCCCCTGTCATATACGAATTCTTAAATAACAGTTACAGTATTTATCCTTATAAAACACTTTTCTCCATCATCATAAGGATATATATGAGTTAATTGATGGTAGTTTTAGGTTCTTGTAAGAAGGTCATGCTAAAAGCGATTTCCATCTTTACGTGTATATTATTATTGTATAATTCTCATAAACCAACAAACGTGTTTGAAAAATAGGACATGGATGTATCTTTTGGGTGTCTGCAGTCGTTGGTCACCATGCCGCACATTTGAAAGCAGTATGCCTGAGTGAATTACAAAAAAAAAAAAAAAAAAAAAAAAAAAAAAATCAGCTTCCAAACAATAATCCTGGCCGGTTGGACTCGTGAACCTTGGCAACCCAGCTAGGTTAAGGGAAACACTGATTCCAAACTCCCGCTGACTTCACGGCGATACCCCTAGAGGACAAACCAAGAACTTGGGTCCCGCAGGTAGCTCAAACATGGATACAGCTTGCACAGGGGGGTGGGGGGGGGGGGACGCGCTCCCTTCATTATCAAGACGTACCTAACCGTCAGAGCCGGATATTGGTTTGTAACCTTCAGGGGCAATAAGGGCTTGGCCTTTGTGGCATGCCTTTTGATAGATTTTGCTTCCAAGCATTTTTGCCCAAAGTCGGTCCACCACACTTGGAATTTTTTTATTTTTTGACAAGTATTCATACGTCATCATAGTTTGTGTTCAAGACTACATACTTGCATCTACTAGTACCTCCTGTGACTTCATTAGTTACGTCCCCACAGTTTATAGTCATCTCTGGGTTGAACCTACTGTGATGGTGCTGGAACCTTCTATATTAGCTATTTTCTGTCCACTAAGCCTTTCCGGTTACGTGAAGAGGGAATCATAGCGCAAAGTACTACACATGTTTTTGGTCTATGGAGAGGTCACTCCAGCCTTGTTTGCTCGCTGTTATGGGAGGACAGTACTATGAACAGAAATGCTTGAAAGCAATCTCTGTCAAAAGGTATCACTGCTTGTGAATGCTAAATGGCATTAAAGGCTGAGGAAAAGATATTTAACCATTCCCAAGCACAGAATAGAAGAACAGAGTTTTGCTTTAAGTGTCTGCACTGTGGCAGAGACTGCCGCTTCCGTATTGGGATTTTCAGCCATACTTGGTGCTGTTATATCAGGACAACTGATCCAATGCAAAACGCAAATCAATGGTCTTTCAAGACGAAGGTGCCAGCGAGCCAACATTAATTGTAGTCAAAGCTATTCAAAGCGTTTATAACCCACATCCCACGTGGATAGATAAAGTGCACTAACCGTACTGGGAAGATCCCGGACAGCCTCTTGTGTAGGAGTACCCACAAGACACCCCGGCATCTTCACGGTGTCCACAGTTGTGACTACCCCAACCATTGTGACCACATGCTGATATCGAATGTTCTCCTCCACTGCAACGGACATCATCCAGCCAAATCTGCCCATTGCCCTGGCCATAGCAGGCCGACTGGTATGCCTTTGCATAACGATCGCTAAAATGTAATTAAACAAGACACGTACAATGTATGTGCATAACGTCATGTAGTTCACACTGACAGTGGGATTTTATGATTTTCTTTATTCTTCGGGTTGCAGGTTTAAGATGCATAATTAATGAGGGAACCTGTCTGCGTCTGCAATTAGAATGTAGCTCTAATTCGAATATATATATTTTTTTTATCTAAAGTGTAGTTCATTGCATGTCCTACTTAAGTCAAAAGTTACATGCATCGACTTACCCTCGACAATATAGGTGCATTTATGTATATATTTTCTCGTTTTACAAAAGCCTGTAGTGTAGTAATACATATCAAATATAACAGAAAGGTCAATGTACATAATAATGTTTATAGGCAAACATATTTATTATTGTCCGTACCCAAACCCAAGCATGCGACATATGACCCTAGCGTCATTATCGTCAAAGCTGTCGTCACACACAGTGCCCCAGCGGCCATTGTAGTAAACCTCCACACGTCCCTCTCTGTTGCTGTAGCCTCCAACTAAACGAACTGGGACGGCTGCAATAAGAATAATTTTTATTAAACCATTTTAAGACAATCTTTGCCATGACCAGAGTCATGAGTATATGCACTTTGTTAAATATGGAGTCTATATTATTGATTTGATACGCCCGATAACTAAGGTATATAAAAAAAAACCCTGTACATACTTGGTGTTACCGATTCTGTTGTTGGACCTTTGGTAGTTTGCCACCCTGGAGTTGAAAACAATGATACATATTATTTGACACACATTGGGTTGCATCAGCATAAAGGTATGTTTTCGGGTATGTTGTTTTTCAGGGACGGTTTTGTCAAAGGTTTCCTGGCACTATTTACCTTTACATGCGTCAATGTCGACACTGATGTTAGATAAGACGGCGACAACTTACACGAGGCACTTTCTCATATGAATTATGCATAAAGCATAAGTAAATATGATGTGATATGATATAAATTGTGAAGCGTTACATACCGTAATATTCACATCTCTTCCCGTATCTCGCCCAGGGGCATGTGCAGTTGTAGTCCACATAGTTATAAGGCCAGTAGTAAGATCTTTGTGGGACACATGTACCTCCATTATAACATGGATTGTAAGAGCAAGGGTCTGTTAGAAGAAATGAAACACATAAGTTTAACACATTCAAATAAACAATTAAGAGCCTTATAAAAATCAACAAAACAAACACACAATCAGCATTGAAAACTTCTGTACTAATGTAATTAAACGGACTGGAACAACCAGTGAGAACAGTTTGCCTTAATAAACTTCGTGTCTTATCAATGTCCCTTCACTAAATAGTTCATTACATCAAACAAACGACCCCCATCCCGTATCAAAGCACCGAGTAGCTTCAGGAAACACCCATCTCCTCAACGAAATTAAGTTTACAGCTATATACTTGTACGATAGAACATGTATTTTTTTTACATTTGCATTTTCTAAGTACTCCTAATTAATATTGTAATTTTAACTTGTACAGGAACATACTCGGTGGAGAAACCGTTTCTATTGTAGGGCTTTCGGAAGTTGGCCAACCTGGGAATAAAAAGAGGCATGTGTAAATCGCTATAAGTGACAACTTACAATTTTATTTTTTAATTATAATAATAGAAAAGAAAAAAAAACATAGCACGCATACATTAATAGGAATTTCGCACAACAGTCCACTGCTCGCAGGTTTGTTAGTTTTCAAGAATTTAGTCTAGACGTATTATTGTTCTCTTATTTTCTGTATTATCATATTGATACATATAGTACTGTTAGTATCCGCATCTCTTACTGTGGAGTCAAAAAAAAAAAAAAAAAAAAAAACTCTACAATACAGGTAATATAAAGTGTTGCTTCAACGTTTACAAAAAAGTGAAAATTAAGGTGATGATAACAAACCGGACAAGAATAGTAAGGTCCAGGTAAAAGAAAAAGAACCCATAGTGGGGAAAATACAGTGTGCCTGCTTCACAATAAAGCTCTTTAGTGGTAGGAATCGAGTTCCTGGTCTCTAAATTCAAACCCAGTAGTACTTTTTACAAGTCAAAAATCAGAAACGTTACGTTCACTTACTCGTAGTATAATTGTAGTTGGTACAGGAGCGTCTGTATGAAAAGCCACAAGATACCCCGACGTCCTCGCTATGTGAACAGTGGGAATTACCCCAGCCGTATCGCTTATAGCACTGAGCTAAGGAGGATTCAGTCCCTTGACAGTGCAGGTGATTCAGCCAGATCATGCCGCTACCTTCACCAAAACAGGCGCCGCCATAAGCTTTGGCGTATCGGTCACTAGAAAAGGATGGATACAGATATTGGTTAATCAAAGTAAGGTTATTTTATTATAAGATGATGTGTTATTCCATAATGATGAAATTTAAAACTGTTCAAGTTCTACACAATGAGCTGAATGCGTACCTGAGAGCTATCGCTCCAACACATTTCAACTCAACTGAACAGTTTTCAATCACAACATTACGAGCAACACTGCAACACAGATGGACTTTCATAAAAAAATAAAAATAAAAATAAAATAAAAAAAAAAAAACGATTGTTAGATATCAAGAATACAGACATTAACGATGCTTCAGATGTAAAAAATACCCGTGTCCAAGCATGCGGCATACAACTCGAGCATCATTATCATCAAACTCGTGGTCACATATCGTTCCCCAGCGTCCGTCGTAGTAGACCATTACTCGCCCTTCCCGGTAACTGTTTCCACCAACTAAACGCACTCCTGTAAGATATTGGAAATAGTACAGAAATGCAATATGTTATGAGATATTCATTAAAAAAAGTAAAATATAAAATATAAAATGCAATGCTAACAATCATGCTGTACATTTATTAATCCAAGAAGTTATAACTTCTTGATTAATCAAAATAAAAACCTAACCAGCGAAACAAAGGAAACAATGAAGGATTTACTCACCGACATAACCTTCCGTCGTCAAATTGGGGATTTCTGTAGTTTCTGAAAAAGCATAATATTTAGAAATAGACCAATTGCAAATATAACAATTTGATTTACTACTTGTTGCTATCAGTAAAGTGTCTTTCCTTTATTTACAAGAGTCAACGTACATATATTTACCTGAGGCAAGTCAGGAGTGTCGTGCAAAAACTTACAGAAACGATTTGCAAATAAAGACGTATTGCATCGTTCAAATAAGGAACTTACAAAGGAACAACACTGGAAATTAGTATGCTACTTAAAATGAATGTGCGCATTCGAATTGTAGAATCTATAGACTAAGAATCGTATTATCCCCCCCCCCTTTTTTCTTTTTTTTTTTTTTTTTTTTTTTTTTTTTTTTGGGGGGGGGGGGTAAATAAAGGGACACATACTAGCAAATGCTGATCGTTCAAGCGTGTTTTAGTCACTTAATCTTTTCTGACGCAGTGAGTAAATTGATTTATCATTGTTGGTTGACTTTTTCCCTTACAGTAACCAAATTAATTTACATCAGCCTTATAAATAGGTTGTCCTGGAATTACCTCAAAAGGGAAATATGCCTACAGGCTATAGTTTTCTAAAACGTGCAGCCAATTCACAGCACAAAAAGTCAATTTTCAGCTCTTTTACTCTTCAGGAAATGGGTCTGAATATTCTCTTTACAAGCCTATTCAACGGTGTAAAGCTCTACCGGAAGGGTCAGGGTCTACGGGTTTACTACCCTTTTATGCCTAAGCTTAAAATTGTAGTTGCACTATTACTACGTCTTTCCGATCAAGTATAGGCGTCAAAAAACAACCTCTTTACAACTCCTTTCCGATCAAATATAGGCGATTTTTGACACGTCTTTATAACCCTTTTCCGATGAAGTAAATGCGATATGAGGTACGTCATTATAACCCTTTTCCGATCAAATAAAGGCGATTTTAGGTAAGTCTTTACTACCCTTATCTAATCAAATATGGACGATTACAGTTATTTCAAGTACTTATAGCACTGATAATGTTTCAAATTCATGTAGCATTTCATTTAATGAGAGGAAGGCTTGTGAATTTTCAATTATAGTAATTTATTGCAAAAAACAACAATAACTATTACAATGCAGTGGGAATTATGTTTATAAAGCGCAATACAGCTACTATATTTCACAAGTGGAAAGTAATCTTATACTAATGTATTATTTTGTACACTCATTATACGCACACCCTAAACAATAGCGAATACCATTAAAAAATTTACCTAGCAAAATAACTACGCAAATAAATACGAACCACATTTAAATACGACTTTCTAGAACAAAATCTAAGCAAAAGTACAATTATAGGAACGTCACAGATTCATAAGTAGTCAGGCTTTTTCCATTATTTATCTGACATCTGGTAAACATATGATGAAAACGAAAACGACTACTACTTATCCATCGACTTAATATATTTGCAGAGAGTGGCCGCTCGTTAAATAACATGCCAATTATGTGTGCCCTAATTGCCCGACCCCGTTTTAAAAATTACACTCATTAGGTATTTTTGTTCACATTGAGTAAGGCGATGAAGCCTAGCTTCCAATGAAAGACGAAATGTTGTCACCAAAACCCCTACAAAATGCGTAGGCTAAAGAAATAAAATAACATTAAAAATATGGGAAAATTAAAAACAAGAGAAACGCAACACATTATGTACCTGAAATATCCGACTAACTTAAAGTATTTAATCAAAATCAAATAAATGCTGCTCAAATTCTAAAAGAAAAAATATACTTTCAGAATAAATCTGTAGAAAATACAGCTATTTATTTCTTGAGGTGTGTGAAACGTTCATCTTATTTAGCGGGATTCGTGAAGCACCCCATTCACGCGACTTGTGAATGCAATTGTTTATTCTCCGCAATTCGTGAAACGAAGACATTATACCTGGTGATACGTGATTTTCAGGATATTTTTAAAATGCCTACTATCAGTGAGATAATAATACACTGTAATTTGTGTATTGATGATTTAGCTTCCCGCGTACTGTGGTCATTCCCCTCCCCAATTGGACTTTCAAGACTGGGCCTGAATTAAAACATATAAGTTTACTTGGGATCACAGCAAAATAATATACAAATATATGTTCAAATATAAGAAGTACTGATCTCATTGTAATAACAATATATATATATATATATAAACAGTAAGTAAAAATCAATCACCGTAAAGGAGATATATATAAACATTTTTCATGTTGAATACTGTGATATTATCTAATCTACAACTGTGGACTCTAATCGTCCTTGCGTGTAAATTATTTTCCACACATCAAATCGCCCTTGCGTGTAAATTATTTTCCACACATTAATTTCAGCACTTCTTTAGCCTGGCAGACCCCTGCGTCAGATATTTCTGCCGTTGCCCCTTTCAACGTCTTCCCCTTGTTCAGTGCTGCTATCGCCCTTTCCTTTTTTCCAGTGCGGTATCCTTCTTAACGGTTTCTGTAAAGATATAACGAAATGATATCAAAATATAATGTGTAATAACGTATTAATAACAACTGGGTAAAGGGAACAGCATGTCTGACTAAAAAAAAATCCGGGAAAGTATCAGGATTGAGAATTACAAGAATGCATGTAGCCTACCACTACAACAGACATGGAGAATGTAATAAAATCAAAGACTTGGTAATTTATCAACACACATTGATAATCAATTATTAAAAATGAAAATAAATGAATATTATGAAAATAAGAAAAGGAATAAAACCACTTACTGTCTTCATCCTCTCTTTTTTCCTGTACATTAACTTTGTACTCTGTGGCTATCTTCGTACCACACCACATCCTCCCCTTTGTAGTTGCGATTTAATATTCGTTGTTTAGGGGTGGTCGGCTCATGTCTTAGTTAAAATAACTCTTATCAAAATAACACGATCCAGGAACTGGGCCCCTGGGGACGTGTGTTTTAACAGCGCCCCTGGTTAAAAGCTTTGAGATTGCTTTTGGGACGTTATAGTTAAGATTGAAGTATAAAAGTCCCTTAGATGCGTTATCACTTGTTTGTGAAGAGATGACAACGGTGATAGAACGTGTCCGTCTTATAATTCTGATTCGAATTATGTTAGATAACTATTTATTGCCGTATTCAATATTATCGGCTGTTGTTTCACTTCAGTATAATGTGAGAGAGGTGTCTCGCCTCTGCATGTGTTTGACCTGAAGGGCCGACTGTACGAGATACACACAGTGCGGCTGGGGAAACGAAAAAAAAAGGGAGGTTGGACTGGTTGCAGAAAGCGCTTTTCGGTCAACAAGTGACCTTCATCAGCTGCAGAGTCCTGAAAAAAAGAGGGGGGACTGTGCTTAAACAAAGAAGTGAGAAACCAAAACACTTGGTTTAAGCCTTCATCATCGCGGTTGGAGATAGGTTACATAAAAGGTTAAATAGCTTATTGGCCACCATGCTGCTTGTTATACTGACCTCAGCTCATGAGTCATCTCTCGACCATCGTGTTTCAATGGTACTTCATGTGATAACTGTGTTAATTACTGGTAGCAATCCCCATACAAATACAACCGAATCCGGCTGTCATCTAAAGCAGGCCTGTCCTTCTCTGTCAAAGCCCAGAACTTATAAACAAAATAGCCGTTTTTGACTTGCGGCGATTTACTTATTTTCATGTGAAAAATGAATTTCTATGAAGAAATCAGTATATTGCGATATGATACATTTTCATTAGCAGAAACCGTGTAAAAGACACACGATGCACGTGTAATGTGCAGTGATTCTTCACTTACGTGGTTTAACCACCCCTTTCTCTTCGTCACCCACTATGAGCAAGATATCTCATCATCAATAGCAAAGTACTCCTGTTATATACGTATTACGGCACATCATACTGATAATGTTTGCTATATATCAACACATTTATCACTGCTTAACCTTGCAAAATAACAATGGTCTTAGTTATTCAGTTTTTCAAGCAAGGTTTTTTATGACAGCTAGTTTAGAACTAATGGTTTACTAATGGTTCTAGACATGGTCTATCGAGCGAAATCTTATCGTGGGATGTACTACGATCAGTTGTGGGGCAATACTTAGGCTTCATTCACATGCAATGTCTATTTTCTAAATTCTATTTTCTATTCGCGGTATGTCTTATGATCTCGGTCTGTGCCCTGAATATCCCGCGGCGTAATTACTGGCAGCGCGAGCCAGTTACTATAAGTTACTATAAGTAACTGGCTCGCGCTGCCAGTAATTACGCGGCGGGATATTCAGGGCACAGACCGTGATCATAAGATAGCGCGAATAGAAAATAGAATTTAGAAAATAGACATTGTATGTGAACGAAGCCTAATTCATCAAATAAAAAAAAAATTCTAATGCATCTCCAGTCAACATTGGTATTAAAATATTTTTGTTTTCGTCTTTTAGCTAGATGAAATATTGAAGGTGGCCGTGACGTACATTGTTGTTAGTCGGGCTTTGTTGAAATTTCCCCGGCCACCAGCGCATAGAGTGACACATCTTTATCCTTTTTTGTTTGTTCTCCGCTCAGTGTTGATTAAATATTAGAACGTTTAACGGTCACCCGCTGGTTCTTCCAGCTCCCTTATTAATTAAAGATTGGTTCCACCACTGCACACGCTGATTCGATGCATAAGCACTACGTCCATCAGTGTAATAAACTTAAGATCTATTTAACTGCCTCAGTCTAAATCGCGATCGTCCAAGGAATCTTTATTAATACACCTTATTAATGGAAAAAATAAAAAAATTAAAAATACACTGACTGTGTATCATGATTTCAGTGAAATGATTTTTACTCCGGAGACACCTTAAAACGTATCCTATAAAATCCAGATTGTAAGCGCAAGTGTGATTAACAATTTCTATAGTACAAGCGACAAGTTAAATGCTAGTCAGTTATGTTGCTGCAGCCAGAGTTGCATTATTCAAGGCCGCGGCCAAACTTTTAATAATCAAACAGCATGGCCTTTGACCAAGTCTTATTCATTATAATTCATTGCAATTTTATGGAAATAATAATCATGCTTTAAATAGACTTTGATATCGCTTCCAAGCAATCTATATAAATTTTAAATGGTTTTTGAGACGACTGTGAATTGGACTGGATTTGATAGATAAAATACAACGTTTAGGGATAAATCAGCAAAGAGAAATGAAATGATGAATAACAAAATATGATAAGCCCTCGGGGGAAGCTTCCTCAGGAGAGATGTTCTTATGATCGAAATGATCACGCCTTTCGACAGTATATACATGTAGCGCACCTAAGATAATAAAATGAAATTTTGAAAGGAATTAACAATATAAATCTTTCAGTTCCATTGAAATCTCATGTTCTTAAATGTCAGTCACAATCCGATAACGACCATCACATAATACCAAGGCAGGACCCCTGCGGAAAAACGTTGTTCAGTCGCGAAGAAAGACGAACGAGATTACGCCTGTTGAAAGGCCGTGTAAAAGAGAAAGGGGTACTCAGTCGCGCGTTGTAAAGGCCAGCTTGCACTGCTCCGACGTCATTCCGCGGAGGCTGAAAAATCGGAAAGATTTGTTTTTGTGCTGTGCAAGGAAGAAACCGGTACATTATTCGTTAAGCACTTTATATATACATGTATATGACAGCAATTTTGTGTGATCCCCCGGGGAGTTAGCCCGATCCAAATGGATTGATCTAAATCTGTGAGAACCCATTCTTAAACTATATGAATGATTTTTAGTTAAGAAAAATGATAATTAACTGAAAAAAATGATCACGAGTAAGTGAAATGAAACTAAAATTGAGAATGATTAGCTACGCGCAGTATGGAATTAGATCATGCTTACCTGCCTGCCCAGACAGCAAAATGACAACGATCAAGAAAAATGTTGTCTGCATCATTTCACATCCTTAACAGTAATGAGATGTCGTGTTTCACTGGGTGAAGGAACGCTCTGGAGGGGAGGGTCACAACCCGGCACAAAAAAATTCGAAAAACATTTTTTTTCCAGTAAAATAAGAAATAAATGTACCTTACTTCATTATATACAACTCCTCACCATCGACGTCAGAGGGAAAATCGCTCACTCCAGTACAAGTGCAAATAAAATAAGCAATTAAGTATAAACATGTAATTCATAACTCGCTTTGAACGACTCGGATACAGCCCCTCTCTGTTACCCCCAGGTAAATATACCCTTCCCCCTTGGAGGTGAAACCTTATCGAAAGAGATGTTGATTTTTCGAGAATAACCAACATGGAAGATAAGAGACACTTCTCTGATTAATATTTCGACAAATAACTTATTGACATGGCGGGATAATTGAGTAAAAGTTCCTTTCCTTAATTACAGTACTACAGGTGCGTCTCTGCGCGGTTCAATGATTTCCAGTACAAAAGTAAAAGTTCTTATATACCGCACTATACATGCGTCTCAGCGGGGTTTACAAACCCCTGGTCATTTTTGGTCCTGGTACAGTCTGGTCCTGGTTTTGATGGGGGAGGGTACAGCCCAATATGCTGTATGAAACGCTGCAAACTACCAAGCGAACAGACATCTTTCGCTGCCTGACCAGGAACTTTACCCCTGCTTCAACCCCTCAGTTCTGAGTGCCGTATATAAAGGACTGGAATGCTCCCCGGATGGGGTCAAACCCGCGTCCTCCCGCTCCGGGGGCTGACGCTCTAACCAAAAATCTAAATTTTTTACCAATGTTGTGTGAGTTACATTGTACAAGTGGCAAAATAGTCTAATTTATTGTAACAATTGTCAGATGTGAAAGTTACTATGTACATGTACAAAGTGCAGTTTATTCAGATTCCTTGCCTCGTTTATGTATTGTGTCAGGATCATCTTAAACTATGGGTGTTAGCCCGTGTAGACCGTGTAGTACTAAACACTGCTTCTAAGAATATGCATCAATCTCGTTAGGAACATTTACTTTTAAATAATAATCATGCTGCTAAAGAAACAGTGACAATGATGGGGTTTTATTTTCTTGTCACCAGTTTACTAGGAAAATGGATATCATTTGAAAAACCGAAATGAATTTAAAAGCAAGAGTTGTGACAGCAAGTGTTGTAATATCACCGTTAATGCATGTCAAGCCTGCTTAAAACAGTGAGTAAATAAAACTAGCAACCAGTCGTGATCAAGTCATATTTACACGCATCTGCTGGATTGTCATTTGTTGCTTTTGGATATGATTTCAATTTTATCATGAGCTCAACAAGAATCATGTTGGTGCAATCATTTAGATATATAATTACAAAAAAAATGACACTTTAAGAAAGTAAATTGGCGCGCCCTGCCTTCCACGTATTGGTTACTCTTCTCTTATATATATATATATATATATTAACGACATAGTTATATAGGCGTTATATAATTATACTGTTGGCTATCAATTTCTGTCACCGGAAATGTTATCTTGAGTTACATGTATTTATTGCATATTTTATTGCATATATATATATTAACGACCTAGTTATATAGGCGTTATATAATTATACTGTTGGCTATCAATTTCTGTCACCGGAAATGTTATCTTGAGGTACATGTATTTATTGCATATTTTATTGCATATATATATATATTAACGACCTAGTTATATAGGCGTTATATAGTTATACTGTTGGCTATCAATTTCTGTCGCCGAAAATGTTATCTTGAGGTATTTATTGCATATTTTTGGGTTATTCCTTTAAGGGTTGAATTAAATGTTTCAATTAAAAAACACTTTTTGGGTTATATTCCTATTTTACTTCATTTATCTATCTATTTATTAATTCATTCATAAATTATTATTATTTTTTTAATATTTATACCAGATTCTGAATAGAGATAATGTTTTTATTCTGTCTACTTTAACTATTCATGTTTCTATTCATACAGTGAAACTGAAAGGGAATACGTTCTATATAAAATGAACGAATTGATGAAATTAGCGGACACTGAAATAAACAACCAGTGGCCATGCAAAATTTTATTGGGCATTCTAAACATGTCAAGACGGGCAGTATACTAGGCAGGCTAATAATAATAATAATAATAATAATAATAATAATAATAATAATGATAACGAAGAAAGTGAAAAATGCTATCAGATACATGTTTGTTGGATACATAGATTGATACGTTGAACGTATTATAATGAATATTATCGTATTTGCCAGACCCCCTCTTCTACTCCTTAAGCCATGGGCAATAAATACATATTTGTGTCTAATACTCTTTTGTAACGTGAATGCAAATCATTTTGGGTAAAGACATATCCGTTTTGTGCAATGTCATATGAGTGGAAAATCATTATCCAATTGCAATTTATGAGGGATGCTCAAATCACCTATTTCCTTTCACTAAAAAAACACGTTTATGGTCCATAAATCTAAGGAATGTCAAATGTTTTTCATTTAATCGGATATAAAATTTTCCTATAAACCTTTTCAAAACTAAATAATATATGTACGTCTACAAAGCTGGTGACAACGTAGCACAACTAACACGCTGGAATTCAAATTTCATCAGTTCTCACTGGAATGTACTCAGCATTGGTTGATCTGCGCTTGCGCGTTACGATCACTGCTGCTATGACAACAACGCATGCGCTGACAGCCATGACGCCGGCTCCAATTGTAGTCGAGGGCGGTGCCTGGGGACCTTGCTCGCCGTCCTCCTGGTTCTTCCTCTCGTCTTTTACGGCAAACTCTGGTAAATACAAAGACGGGATATTTTAACGCATTCAATACCCAAGTCAATCATTGGCAGTTGAAGCATTTGGTCAAGAGAAGAAGAGGATATAACATTTGACCACCTTTGCTAGAGAAATACAAAACAACATAAAAAGGGTTCCTTTATCACAATGTAGGGCTAGAGTGGACAATTGGTATGCTTCGTTTTGGTCTGGCGGGGGGAACGGGCGGGGTCTATCAATACATTTCGAAAACGCGTTCAATATGTTTAATTACAACAATAAGGTATACTCGTTTTCCTGTTCAATTCTATACGAAAATGTGTATTTGGCTTGCCTGCTTCGGGGTTCTCTTTCTGGACGAACACGGGTCCCTGCACCAGGCTGTACACCTCTACGTCACCAGGTACCGCTCTCTTCCCCCTGCCGCCATTTTGTGGACAGGCGTACCCTTCACTGGGGCGCAGACACCTACTGTCCCGGTCAGTGGCGTTACACACGATGACGTCACAATGGAGGTACACCTCTGGATCGTTGAAGAACTCAAAGGCCTTGACAGCGAACTGCGCATGCGTGTCGTTAGAGGGATAGAAGCGTACCGTAGGGTCGTCTGGGCATCTGGAAATATACAATCATGGATTTATTTTATTTTGCTGATTGTAAACGTTTGACCGATAAATCGGATAATCACGTTGTGTACCGGTAATGCCCCTATTTCACACAGACCACGAATCCTACGAACGGCCATGAATTGGCAAATTTCAAGATTCATGGTTGAATCGTAATCAGTTCGTGATGTTCTTAACAGATTCGTATATATCCGTAGTCAGTTCTTGCACTTCTTCACCAACAGGGATTAGTGGCAAAAACTTTGATGCCTCTATTTCACACAGATCACGAATCCCAGGAATCGACAGGAATTGAAAATATCAGGATTCGTGGTTGAATCGTAATCAGTTCGTGAAGTTCTTAACAGATTCGTATATAATCGTAGTCAGTTCTTGCAATTCTTGATCAATCGGGAATTCGTGGCAAAATTTTGAGCTGTTCCAGATTTTGGCCACGAGCTCCCGATTCCAAAAAATCGTAGTGAATTTCTGGACAATATTCATGCGATTCCAGCCGAATCCCACGAATATTAGTAACACTATCGCACCTGTATCGTAACTGAATCGTAGAGCGTGTCGACTTAGACCAGAAAATTGGCAAAATCTCACGAATCCTCAGGAATCCTGAAATTTGTCAATTCCTGGCGATTCTTGGGATTCGTGGTCTGTGTGAAATAGGGGCATAAATAAGGCCTTAAATTCTCTTTAGCTTGAAGTTCACCACCATACTACTATTGCAACTCACTGTAATACATGTACACGTTTGTATATGCTATTGTGATTTTAGCAATTGGATTTATTATTATTATTATTATTATTATTATTATTATTCTTATTTTGTTCTTGCATTAAGCCCAGGAATTTACAGGCAACGCTTTTAGTATAAACCCTTCGATTGTTACTGTGATGTCACCATACTCACTTGTTGCTAATGAGGGCGTATTGTGGATAGCTCTTCGTAGCCTTCGGTGTCGCCACGCAGTTCTGTAGGACCACCTTAAGATTAACGTCCGGCGTTAGTAAAGCCACGTCCACATACATGTCCTGGTTAAGTCTGACCACGTGGGGATAGCTGGTCACGGGGGAGGTGAAGTAACCAGAATGGTACAGGTCCATCCTCAGGGTGAAGTTACCATTAGCAACATATGCTCGGTTGCCGTACACTGTGCCCTGTATTAACAGCAAAGACGAGACATTTCATAAGTTTGTACAGGCGAATTTATTGAAAACAAAAAACAACCAAATGCGTTACAATGTTGATCTCCGTAGCGTTTGGCTCGTTATTTTATTGCAACAACGGATTTTTGGGCAAATTGTACTAGACTGACACAAATGTCCGTGCTTTGGTTTAATAAGTATGACAACACCACGGATCACATGTTACAACACACTCGTACAGATAGTGCAAGCAATTCTTTTTTTATTTCGCCGGTATTATAAATTCATTCTCACAAAGTGAAAGTGAAAGTAAAATCATCTCACCTTAGCGACGAATTCTTGTCCTACGTCGCCGTACCTCGGCAGCACACATTCCACTGTGTACCTGGAGTGTAGGTTGCGGTTGATAAGAGAATTACTATACGGCCGGAGGATGAGGGCGTTTCTGTAGATGAACGTATCCCTGGTTTCCTTGACAAACGGAACATTACTGCTATTTAATATTTGTTAACATATTGTATTAAGGACATACTGGTAACATTGGGGGTAACGTCAGCGGAGGCTGATATTGAGACAATATTACTAACCAAGTTTACGCGCGGATTAATACTTAAACATCTAAAATTTTGTTAACCCCATGGCAACAGACCCATGCGCACTAGTACAAGTATGAGTTAATTTAAATGCAAAGGATGGTCATTTATTTATTTTTCATTTGTTGTTACTAATTAAGACCAATATCAATTACCAGTCTGCGGGTTCCACACATTTGAGTGACAAGGGGCACGTGGAATATTGCGTTGCGGCCAAGGTATTGGTCAGGAACACACTTGCTTTCGTCCAAGGTCAAGGTCATTGGACCAAGACGAGACTGGATGTCATTTACGTCCACCGTCACAGTCATACCCTTTGTCGAGTCACAGTTCACGGAAACTTTGGGATTATCTGAAACAGCGGTACCATTGTTAGATGTGGGAAATTCAGGTTATTACAACTTTTGTTCTGAAACGACGGTTCTAAATTTGGTTAAACCTAAGTCAACTCCAAATATTACTTATCGTTTATGGGCAATTACTTCTCATCCTATTTGATCAAAAGAGTTTTGATTTTGAAATTTGAATTTTGAAGTGTTATACCATAAATGTACTTTATCTTTAGAACCAAACAATCACGCCAAACCAAAACAACTCATCATTGTACTCGTGCTAAAAACAAATAAATAAATAAAAAGATAAAAACATAGGAACTCACAATAATTGTAGGAGTTGATCCTGGTCTCACACTTGTATCCGGTGGCGTAGCTGGGACAACTGCAGCGGTAAGGTTGGGACCAGGGACCCCAGTAGCCGGTGGGAGAGCAGTAGCCGTTGTTCTGACACGGGTTTGGGTAGCATGGATCTAGGAATAAAACACAGTTGTATTTTTGTCTGTCATTAAAAAATTGAACGCACAGTGGCCATTTATATAATACATTTATAATGTCAGTTTTGACGTTCCATCTATACCCCGACTTTCTCAGACGTCTGAACTGAGTGTCACTTTGACATTTGACAAAGGGCTGTCAGCCAGGGCCAGGTCAAAACAGGTATGCAGGTTTTACATACCACGGCTTATTATTGAACGACTGAGTGGTGACAGCGCTAGTGCAGACGGCCAGGGTAATCCATAGACAAGGGCAAATGAAACATTGACCTCAACAGTTAGTAAACATTTGTTTTTTAGTTTTCATTGATTCTCTTTTAAGTAAGACATTATTTTACGTGTATTTTAGATCAACTTTGGGTTGCTATAGTGCTGTGATATTAAGGGTTCCAAAATTGTACAATAGAATAAAGAATCTAGGTACGTGTATCCCTCATATCGTACTGTCCGGCAACACAGAGTAGAATGCACACAAACGCGCGCACACACACACACACACACACACACATACTTGTCTATGTGTACCAACCGAGGACATCAGCACAACACCATACAACCGAGGACATCTTATTCCTTGGTTAAATCAAAATAAAAACATTCAATTTAGGGTAAAATCTCTTCGAGTATGAATGTTATAAATTAATTTTTTATAAAAACTAATTTTTTGCTGACAAGAATTTTACATTCTAACCGAGGACACACAGGGACACACACACGGACAGACACTACACATTACAACCGAGGACATGCATGCATCTACATGTAATAATGATTGTACTTTTAATGCAAAGCAAATTTTATATAGCGTTACTTTGCAGCAATTCACATTTTTATGAAATTCTTTCATATTTAAGGTAAATTCCAAAATAACACCAGAGGTGATGATTAAATGAACAGTTATACAATATTTAATGCTGGGCTTTGCCACTTTTTTAGAATTGAAGATTATGAGATAAAACATCAATTAATTTAGGAAAAGAAAGGATACTGATGAAATAAAATAAAAGACCAAAGAAATTCGTTTTCAAACATTTTATTTTCATAATGCTTATTTTCTATTTAGCACTCTTTTATTATCATGAATTTTATATTTTGATAACACAAAGTGTCGTCCATTGGATACAGACTTGCACAGTACACAATTTTACAATTGAGGACATCATGCCAGCAGCACCCAAAATTGTGCTTTCTTCCAATTTGATGCAATATTATATAATGCTTAACAGCATAATGATCATCAATTTTTTATAATAAAATATTAGTATCATGAATATTCAGAAAATGTGACTAGCAAAGGTTTTCAGGTTCATGGAACTCCAAAGTCATACTTTGAAAATGCTAAATGTATACAAGACAGCACTGTACTGAAATGGGTTTCTTTCCATTTTTAACTTTTTTACATAAAATAATACAGTTTACTGCCATTTCACATGATCAACTAAGAAAATTGTTGAGATGGCAAAAATATCAATATAACAAGTTTAAATGTCCAATTTCCTCCATTCCGAACATTGTGAATGATTGAATCTGACAAACTACAATGATACGAGTTCATTTCCATTTTGGCACTTTTTTTACACAATACAAGATAACAGGTTTACCACCATTTTTATATAATCAACTAGCAATATTGTCAAGACGCAGAAATTGTCAAACAACCCATTTTACATATCTAGTAAATTCAATAATGAGACTTGTTACATGCCTGACAATCAAATCTGAGGAAAACCACTTATATACAAATAAAAGCTGAAGTCCCTCAAAACTCAACCAATCAATCTTATTTTTAAATTTGATTTGTATATAGATAACATTGATCACTCTTGTGAGTTTAATGACAACAGGCCTATCGGTTCTCCCTGAAATGTGCTTACAGTGTTACTAATATGCTTTTACTAATAATCATCAGTTCTGTGAGTTTCATGAAAACAGGCTTTAAGTTATTAGTTCTCCCTGAAATGTGCTTACAGTGTTACATATATGTTGAAAAAAAAAAAAAAAAAAAAAACAGCATAAAATTTGAAAGAAAAGGGCCTGGTCTTGCTGATTTTCAATCTTGACCATTCTTTTACTAATAATCATCAGTTCTGTGAGTTTCATGAAAACAGGCTTATTGGTTCTCCTTGAAATATGTTAACAGTGTTGCATGTACACTGAAAAAAGGAGAAAAAAATGCAAAACTTTTGAAAATAATCACCCCATTTCCTCCATTTTGAGACACTGTATTACACAGTACATGATAACATGTTTACCGTCATATTTATATAATCAACTAGCAATGTTGTAAAGATGCAGACAATTTCAGAGAAACACTAACATATTTACATATCTAGTTAATTCAATAGTGGACTGTTTACATGCCTGACAATCAAATCTGAGGAAAACCACTTATATACAAATAAAAGCTGAAGTCCCTCAAACCTCAACCAATCAATCTTATTTTTAAATTTGATTTGTATATAGATAACATTGATCACTCTTGTGAGTTTAATGACAACAGGCCTATCGGTTCTCCCTGAAATGTGCTTACAGTGTTACTAATATGCTTTTACTAATAATCATCAGTTCTGTGAGTTTCATGAAAACAGGCTTTAAGTCATTGGTTCTCCCTGAAATGTGCTTACAGTGTTACATATATGCTGAAAACAAAACAAAAAAAAAAAAAAAAAAAAAAAAAAAAAAAAAAAAAAAAACAAAACAGCATAAAATTTGAAAGAAAAGGGCCTGGTCATGCGGATTTTCAATCTTGACCATTTTTTTACTAATAATCATCAGTTCTGTGAGTTTCATGAAAACAGGCTTATTGGTTCTCCTTGAAATGTGCTTACAGTGTTACATATATGCTGAAAAAAAACCAGCATAACATTTGAAAGAAAAGGGCCTGGTCATGCTGATTTTCAATCTTGATAATTCTTTTTAATTTACTAATAATCATCAGTTCTCTGAGTTTCATGAAAACAGGCTTATTGGTTCTCCCTGAAATGTGCTTACAGTGTTACTTATATGCTAAAAAAAAAAAAAAACAGCATAACATTTGAAAGAAAAGGGCCTGGTCATGCTGATTTTCAATCTTGACCATTCTTTTACTTATAATCATCAGTTCTGTGAGTTTTATGAAAAGGGGCCTATTGGTTCTCCTTGAAATGTGTTAACAGTGTTGCATGTACAATGAAAAGAGGAGAAAAAATGCAAAACTTTTGAAAATAATCACCCAATTGCCTCCATTTTGAGACACTGTATTACACAGTACATGATAACATGTTTACCGTCATATTTATATAATCAACTAGCAATGTTGTAAAGATGCAGAAAATTTCAGACAAACACTAACATATTTACATATCTAGTTAGTTCAATAACCAAACTGTCAACATGCCTGACAATCAAATCTGAGGAAAACCACTTATATATATCAAAACAAGGCACAACTTCCACAAAACTCAACCAATCAATCCTATTTTCAAACTTGATTTGTATATTGGTAACATTGATCACTCCTGTGAGTTTAATGACAACAGGCCTATCGGTTCTCCCTGAAATGTGCTTACAGTGTTACTTATATGCTGAAAATGGCAGAAAAAAAACAGCATAACTTTTGACAAAAAATGGCCCGGATATGCCGATTTTTGATCTTGACAACCCTTTTACTAATAATCATCAGTTCTGTGAGTTTCATGACAATAGACCTATTGCTTCTCCTTGAACTGTGTTTACAGTGTTGCATGTATGCTGAAAAAAGCAAAAACAACAGCAAATTTTCTGAAAAAAAAAGCAGCCCATTATAAAGATTTTCAAACTTGACCTGCGTTTAACTAATATTCATCAGTTCTGTGAGTTTCATGAAAATAGACCTATCGGTTCTCTTTAAAATGTTGCATCGCATATAATATTATGCTGAGAAAAGGGAAAAACAGCAACTTTGTAAAATTGGCCAGATCACACTGATTACGTTGATTGCAATTTATATAGCATTCCTTCTGGGAGAGATCGATCCGTAGTTAGTACGATAGGATCTGGGAACGGTCCCTTAATCGTTTTTGCCGTGTGCATATCCGAACTGTAGGCCTATATATCAGGACGCGTAATTGTCGGGGCGTCTTTTTTTTTTCTTTTTTTATTTCACAAAGCGGTTCTTGCAAATGCGGTGTTTATGAATATGTGTGCTCTGTGTTAGCGACATGGACCGACAGGGGCCCATTCAAAATATAATTTCACTTCAGTTGTTAGATTTAGTATTTATTCTAGCAGCCAGGTGTATAACAAACAGGTCAGATCTACAGGTGAAAAGAAGTGACTGTAGTTCGCAGAGCCATTATGTAATAATAAATGTTTCATAATGTCATAGCCTTCTTCAAACTGTCAGGGGTAGATTAATTCATAGTTAGCTAAGGGGCCCTTTACACTGGACGGCGTCCTTTCTGCGTCCTGTAGTACGGATCCATTTGAGAGTACAAAATTATAATACTTAACTTTCTGACAACTGGCCAATCACCAAATATTCATTTTTTTCAACCAAAGCAATGCTTGTACCTCCTTTCTACGACCACAGTGATGCCAGTTTCTTGGTCGCACAAAGGACGCCGCCCCAGTGTAAAGGGGGTTTACGGACGATCCATTTACCCTTTTCATTTACTCTGAAGTATCGAATAAAAGAACTGATGGAATAAAAGTACTGATGGAATAAAAGTACTGGGTGTAAAAAATCTCGAAATTTAATAAAAGTACTAGATGGAATAAAAGTACTGGGTGGAAAAAACCTTTGCACCACTCCCCCCCCCCCAAAAAAAAAAAAAAATGAAATAAATAATTATAAATAAAAGTAAAGAAGAAGAAGAGAAAGAAAAAAGCTAGCTATTGATCATTGTAAAAAAAAAAAAAAAAAAAATCACCAGGTAAAATTCACTCAGTATTATAATTTATCTTAATATATATATATATATATTTGCCATGAGTTAAATTTCATAATCGTCAGGGGCCGAAGACCCAGATATGTCGCACCTAAGCCGCCTCCGAGAGCCATACGGAGACGTTATTCATAGTAAATTTATTCTCAGATATAAGGTTCGTTTTGCATACCTGTAAACTCCTAAGGGTTTATCTTACATAGAAATGTGATTTAACATCGTTTAAATCATAAATCGGCATGAAATAATTGACGTTTGAAAACAGGCACAACTTCTTTGCTGCACTTGAAATGACCTCCTTAGCTATAAATATGATCCTATCACCTTGCGACATTGCATCATTCGATCGATGTACATGAGTAGTTGTCACTGCTGAAGGGAAAGCACGTCTATTTATAGGAACTAAAATCAGGTGACGCATGTACTGTTGTGTTCAGAGAGCGACTTCCGCTTGACCTACTTTCCAGTGCTGTTGGTAGAACAGTCGGTAATGAGTTGAGATCTCAATTTTCTTCTCATTATACTTCAATTTAAGAAAATAAAAAGCGTGACTTGTACTTGTGTAATTTCCCACCGGTACAATATGTATTTAATAAACATACCGGGTGGAAGATTTTTGAAAAATTAATAAGCGTACTGGGTGAAAATGGAGCGTACCGGCGGGAAGAAATTTGGAAAATTAATTAACGTACCGGTACGTTTATTTGATACTTCAGAGTAATTCTTGCACCCTCAAAAGATTGTCGGTCCTAAGATCTACCGAGTGAGCCACAAATTCAGACAGTTCTTCTTTATTTAAACCACACCAAGTCAGTTGTACTAATAAAGAAGCGTGCCGTAATATGTAGGTGCGATGATAGTTATGTAGTTACGTAACGGCCTAGGAGAGCTTAATTTGATAAAAAAGACCTTTAGTTTAAAAAAATGAACTTACTGAATATATAGACATCTGAGATATAACATTAGTTTCAGTTTAGTCTGCCCTTTACAGCACAACCGTGGACGCGGAATTTGGTCCGCCCTTAACAGCACAACCGAGGACGCGTGTGTATAGCCCGATTTCAGACAAAAAGTTGGACAGTATTTCTGATACACTCGTGGCGGGAATTTGGCCCGCGCTATACAGCATAACCGAGGACTGGCTCAGAATAGCGTCAAATTTCACCACCTAACTTGAAATGGGCCCCTTTATGCATTCCACTGCTTATGTCAACCGAGGACGTCCTCGGTTGGAGGTGTGTCCTCGGTTAGTGGGTTTCGGGCGGGTGTGTGTCCTCGGTTAGAATGCGTGCACAAGAGCACACACACACACACACATCAAGGGACTTCTACAAAAGAAAGGCCAGGTAAACTGATTTACTACAAGCTTACCGTTAGTAGTCATCTCAGTTTCAGGACTCTGAGTGGTTGGCCAACCTGAAAACACACATGTACTTGTACATGTATAGAACAGTCCATTATAGAATAACAAAACACAAACGTTTTTTTTTTAACATTTGAGTAGTAAAAATAAAACAATGCACTATTAATCTATACATATCTACATGTGCACATATATAGTATACAAGTAAATGTACGCACGTCCCTACGGTAAAGTTTAGATTCCCTTGAAACAAGACCCATTTTAGGAAACTACGGTTGGTGCTGTTTTGCACAAGCGACATGTTTCGATCGGATTTGCACATAAAACTAGGACGGACAGCGTGTGTATGCGTACATTTGTGTGCGTATTTTATTGGGATTTGCTGATCGTCAAGAAGACTCTGTTTACTGGACTTGCTCTTACTGGTACGCCATTTCTGTCGCATCACGTCGTCTTGCTGCGAGATTATAGGATTTTATGATACTTTTTTTATTTTTTTCCACATCAACACTTTCTACTCGGGCACTTAAAGTGCTCACATAAACTCCATGTCATTTACTCACCATAATATTCACACCGCTTCCCGTATCTCGCCCAGGGACATGTACAATTGAAGTCCACATAGTCATAGGGCCAGTAATAAGATCTTTGTGGGACACACGCGCCTCCATAATAACATGGATAGGAAGAGCAAGGATCTGTTAAAATAAATAAATACATAAATAAATAAATAAATAAATAAATAAATGGTTACTTATGGGAAACATGCAATTCCTTAACAACGAAAAACAAAAGGGCAGTTTGATAAGATCATATATTTCTTATTTTCCATATTGGACGTACAGTACACACAGTGAATCCGTTGATATCGACAAACAAACATAGAGCATACATACCATATCTTGAAGAATTATTTTCAGGTGCCTCAGTCGTAGCTATAAAAGAATATAGAAATGATAAAACACAACATTAAGAATCACATGCAAAAATAATTCAATATATATTTATTAAAATATGTAAGGGTAATTATAAGTGTACCCCTGTACAGAGGGCTAAGAATTCAACAAAAACAATGAAACCGTCGAACGGACGCTGAGACGGATGTTTTTGGAACATTGAAAAGTAAATCATACAGTACAACAGACAAATGCCTAATAAGGAGACGGCGACTGGAGTAAAAATGCATAGGACATCGACTACCTCCCCCGTAATAAACTAATTCTTAAATCACTGTTACAGTATTTATCATTATAAAACGTTTTTCTCCATCATCATTAGATATATAATAGTTAATTGGTCATAATTTTAGGTTATTTTAAGAGGAGCATACATTGCTTAAAGCAATTTACCATCTTTACGTGTATATATCATTATATAATCCTCATGAACCAATAAACTTGTTTAAAAAATTGGACATCGAGGTATCTTTGCAGCGTTCCCAGTCATTGATGCATGGGAAGCAGTATGCCTCAGTTATTTACAATAAAAACCAGCAAGCCAACATTAAGTCCGGCGGTTGGCCATGGGTCTTTCAAACTATCGCTGCCTTTGTGGCTGTACCCTGTTGAGGGAAAAGTTATCCGAAAATAAACCCCGAGGACAAACCAGGAGGTTGGGTCCCGTAGGCAGTTCAAACATGGATACAGACCTGAGCTTGCACAGGGGGTGGAAACGCGCTACCTTTTTTATCAAGACGTACCTAACCGTCAGAACCGGATATTGGTTTGTAACCTCCAGGGGCAATAATGGTTTGGCCTTTGGGGAAGGCCTTTTGATAGAGATTGTATCCAAGCATTTCTGCCCGTAGTCGGTCCACCACACTTGGATCTTTTGTTTCTGCAAGTGTTCATGTGCCACCGAAGTTTTTATTCAACACCTACTAGTGCCTCCAGTTACTTCATTAGTTACGTTCCCACAGTTCATGGTCATCTCTGGGTTGAACCGCCTGCGACAGAGCTGGAACCTTCTGTATTAGCTGTTGCCTGTCCACTGGGCCCTTCCGGTTACGTGGAGAGGGGATTATATTAAACTCTACCCATGGTTTTGCGCTATGGAGATGTCACCCCAGCCTTGTTTGCTCGCTGTTATGGGAGGACAATGCTATTGGCAGAAATGCTTGGAAGCAATATCTATCAAAAGGCCTGACTGATTTCGAATACAAAATGACATTGAACGTTGAGAAAAAAAAAAAAAAAAAAAAAAAAACATTCCCAAGCACAGAATAGAGTAATATAGTTATGTCTGCACTGTGGCAGAAACTGCCGTTCTCGTGTTGAGATTTTCAGGCATACTCGGTGCTGTTATATCAGGACAACTGTTACAACACAAAACGCAAATCCAAGGTCTTTCAAGATGAAGGTGCCAGCAAGCCAACATTAATTGTGGACAAAGATATTCAACACCGTTAAAGGGATAATAACTATTCATTTTGGCCAAAAATTAACTTTCCTGGAGTAAACATCAATTTTCCCATACAAAGCAATGGTTAATGAATTCATTTCTACAGACTTAACATTTAATATGGAATATTTCAGTTTTAAAGGTATACCTAGGTAAAGATGCGTTCTTTTTTCAAAAAATTCAGATATCATATAAGACATCTGACTGGAGAAGTGTGAAGTCAGGTGTGTCGCTGCCAATTAACTGCTTACCAAGTCTGCTGCACTGCTGCCTTGTGTAATATGCAGTAATTTAATTGGGCAGTGCTCCTTTGGGCTAGTCAAAGCTTGGCATTGGCGAAGCATGGTTCTGTCAAAAAAGTATCCATATGTCGGCAAATACGGCATAGAAGAATTTGAAATTTTGCATGCAAGCGGTCGGTTTTGCAGTGCGTAAAATGAGTTAAGCAGCGTTTTACATAACTGTTAAGCTGTGCCAGAATGGCGCGAAAAACACAGACATTGCCAGACAGATTATTGTGTCAAACGGAACGGTCTACACAGTTTTATAGAGTTATGCACAGTTTGAGGCACTACACAGAGACCAAGCCCAATGCATCGACGTCTTACCACCAAGGTATAGGACTCAATGTCCTTCAGGATATACTGCTGCAATTAAACCAAAACCACCCAGTCCGTTTTGAATGAGGGACAAATTGTCACCAAAACTTGTTTTTCAAGGCTCTTAGCGAACACCAAACTGATATCAGCAGGTTAGGATTCCAGGCGACTTCTGAGGAAGCCACTGTAAACAGCAAAGCAGCCTAGTCTGTTACTCTTATGAATTGGGGGCCATGACAGTTTTTGGGTAAAATAATGAAACCGCGTGGCTTTCTTTATTGAGGTCAGATTTAACCTTTACCGCTAAAGTGGTCAAAACAGAGTTTACAAACATCCTGAAGAGGCCTACGACGAAGCGTGTGCCACTTCTTAAGTGACTAGGGTCATTGGCAGTGTCAGTATTTGGAGTGGATACCACATTGGTGCCAAAACACCAATGGTAGTCATCAATGAAAACCTGAACCAGATCAAACAAAAGAATAATCTGGGAACCACTTGACTATTATTTGATAGGGGGCACCTTAGGAACAATTTTAGGTTGCAGGGTGAGGTTGCCGTTCACACAGAACACTTTTAATAGCAGATAACTTACAGAACCAAGGGAATGAGTAGCTACCTTGGTCATCAAAATCGCCATATTTGAACCACATAGACAATATGTGGGTAGGTCATTACTCGCCGAATCAACGGCCTGCATGTCCTACATCAAAACGGAGCCAAATTGGACAAGTTTTAACCGTATTCTGGAATTTTATTCCAGATTAAACTCTAAAAAGCCTATCATAAGAAATGCCTTGCGGCTTGAAAGCCCTGGTAGCAGCAAAATAAGGTCAATCGTAACAGCGACTGTTGCTGTGACTAGACACTGACATGAGGGGCCTTTGTGGGGCGTGTACTCTTTTAAAGGCAATAATTAGGAAAATATGGAGATCCAAAATATCGCATTCAATGGTTGTCGTATGACTTAAAATAGGCAATGTATTTTTGTTTGCTTCACTGACGAATACAATTACTGAAATGATGTCACAATGACATCGAAGAGATTATCAAAAGTTATTAAAACACGATTTTAATCCTTATTTTCATTTATCAGTTAGCAAAATAGGAAAAAAAAACTGATGAATTATGTTTTGGAAAAAAATATTCCATATTAAATGTCAAGTCTGTATATTCAAAGTTAGTCCCTTTTTTGTGAAGTTTGTTTTTTTCTTGTTAAAATTTCTTAAGATATTATTACAGAGAAAAGCCATCTATGGAGGTCACGTGGTCCAATGACAAGCTGAGATATCAGAATGATAACTATAAGTGCCGTTTTTGTGGTAAAACAGAATACATCATATTTGTATGAGCTGTTTACAATGTTCTTTATTGTGAAATATCGATTTCATACGAAGAGTTGTCATCCCTTTAATAACCCACATTCCATGTTAATAGATAAAGAACACTAACCGTACTGAGAAGATCCAGGGCAGCTTCGTGTGTAGGAGTACCCGCAAGACACCCCGGCATCTTCAGAGTGACTACAGTCGTGAACTCCCCAACTTTGGTGACTACATGCGGATAATGAATGCTCTCCTCCACTGCAACTTATACCATCCAACCAAATCTGCCCATAGCCCTGGCCATAGCAGGCGGACTGGTATGCCTTTGCATAACGATCGCTAAAATGTAATAAAACAGACACGTACAATGCATGTGCATAACGTCACGCAATGTGATTTTGATATTATCTTAATTATTCGGGTTGCAGGTTGAAGATGTATAATTATTGAGGGGACCCGTCAGCGTTTGCATTTAGAACGCAGTTCTGTTTCGATGTGTTTTTAATCTTAAGTGCAATTTATTGCATGTCCTGCTTAAAACGAAACTTACACAGGTGGATTTACTTTTTAATGATAAGCACCATGATAATTACCCACGACAATATAGACGTAGTTGTGTACATATTTTGTCTCTTTACAAAAACATGTAACAATACATATCAAAGTTAATAAAAATGACCACACATATCGTGATGTTTACAAGCAAATATATTTATTATTGTCCGTACCCAAATCCAAGCATGCTGCAAATGACCCTAGCATCTCTATCGTCAAATCCGTCATCACACACAGTGCCCCAGCGGCCATTGTAGTAAACCTCCACACGTCCTTCTCTGTTGCTGTAGCCTCCGACTAAACGAACTGGGGCGGCTGCAATAAGAATGTTTTTTTATTAAAATATTTTAAGACAATCATTGCCATAACCAGAGTCGAAAATATTTGCACTTTGTTAAATATAGTGTCTATATCATTGATATAATACGGGCAGTAATTAAAACATATAATAAACCTGTACATACTTGATGTTACCGATTCAGTTGTGGAGTTTTCGGTAGCTGGCCATCCTGAGTTAGAAACAACTAAATGTATTATTTGACACACATTAGATTGCACCATTCAGCACAGAAGTATATTTCCGGGTATGTTGCTGTTGTTCAGTGACGGATTTATCAAAAGTTTACTGACACTATTTATCTACATGCGTCAGTCTCTGCACTGTTATTAGATAACACCTCAAGGACCAACAGGTTATCGCCTAATATGAAGCCTTAATCATAAATATTATGTGATATGATATGAATTTTGAAACGTGGCATACCATAATATTCACATCTCTTCCCGTACCTAGCCCAGGGACAGTTGCAGTTGTAGTCTACAAAGTTATAAGGCCAGTAATAATACTAACCATAATATTCACATCTCTTCCCGTATCTATCCCAGGGACAGGTACAGTTGTAGTCCACAAAGTTATAAGGCCAGTCATAAGATCTCCGTGGGACACAAGTACCTCCATTGTAACACGGATTGTAAGAGCAAGGGTCTGTTGAGAAGACGTTTAACAAATACATATAACACATACCAATAAACAGTCAAGGGCCTCATAAAAATCCATAAAACGAGCACGCAATCATCATACAAATTTCTGCACTGATGTAATTAAACAAACTGGAACAACCAGTGAGATCTGTTTGACTTTATAAACTTCACGTCTTATCATACCCCCTACGCTAAATAGGTACTTTAGTGCATCAAGCACCCCTACCCCCTCCAAAGAGCTTCAGGAATAAACCCATTCCTTCGACGACATTAAGCTTACAGCTAAATACTCTTAGTGATTAGGGTATATTGTGATTAACTTGTACATACTCGGTGGTGTCACCGTTTCTATTGTAGGGCTTTCGGTAGATGGCCAACCTGGAGTAAAAAAGTAGGCTATATAAATCGCCATAAGTGACCGATAAAAAAGCCACGAAATAAAAGACATAGCACGTTACAATTAATGGGGATTTCACAAAAGTCGTCTGTGTCATTTTTCGATGATTTAGCATCGACGTATTTTATTCTCTTATGTTCTGTACATGTTTTATCATATTGATACGTATGGTACTGTTATATTTGCCCTGTACTATGCACGTCTCTTACAGTGGTGTCCAATGATCAAAAACAGTACTTTAATACAGGTAGCTTAAAGGATTGCTTCAACTTTAAGAAATGCGTGAAAATTGAGGTTATAATAACAAACTGAACAAAAATAATAGGATGCAGGTAAAAATAACTTATAGTCGGGAAAATACAGTGTACCTCCGTGACAAAGCTCTTTAGTTCTAGGTCTATAAATACTAATCCAGCAGCAATTTCGCAAGTCAAAAATCAGAAACGTTAGGTTCACTTACTTCTAGTGTAATTATAGTTGGTACAGGAGCGTCTGTATGAAAAGCCACAAGATACCCCGACATCCTCGCTATGTGAGCAGTGGGTATTACCCCAGCCGTATCCTTTATAGCACTGAGCTATGGAAGATTCAGTCCCTTGACAGTGCAGGTGATTCAGCCAGATCTTGCCGCTACCTTCACCAAAGCAGGCGCCGCCATAAGCCTTGGCGTAGCGGTCACTAGAGCGGGATGGATACAAGTATTGGTTAATCGAAGTGATGTTATTTTATTATAAGATGACGCGGTATTTCATGAATCTGATTTGGTGAAGATTTGGTGAATCTTAAAAATGTTCAAGTTCTACACAATGAGCTGAATGAGTATCTGAGAGCTTTCGCTCCAACACATTAACACAACTAAACAGTTTTTAATTCAATAATTATAAGTTACACTACAACACATGTTAACATTCATCAGAAAGAAGCGATTGGCAGATTGTTGAACAGAGTCATTAACGATGCTTCAGATGTAAAAAAAAAAAAATACCCGTGTCCAAGCATGCGGCATACAACTCGAGCATCATTATCATCAAAATCGTGGTCACATATTGTTCCCCAGCGTCCGTCGTAGTAGACCATTACTCGCCCTTCACGATAACTGTTTCCACCAACTAAACGCACTCCTGAAAGACAAAGGAAATAGAAATGGAATGCAATATGCCAGGAGATATTAAATTGTATGCTCATAGTCTTGCTGGAACGTTAACATAAAGTGATTAAAATAAAATATGTGATACAACATTTAAGTAAATATATAAATAATATAAAAATAAATAGATAAATAAATAAATAAATAAATAAATAAATAAAAATGGTCGATTTACTCACTGACATATTCTACTGTCGTCAAATTGGGGATTTCTGTTGTTTCTGAAAAAGCGTAATAAATATTAAAAAAAATCAATTTCGTATATTACAATTTGTGCAATTACTTGTTGCTATCAGCAGAGCATCTTTCCTTTTTTACCAAAGTCAGCATGAATACATTTACTCGCATCATGATTTCACGTCATATAAGCGCCTCTGGAGTACTGTGCCAAAAAATTCAGAAACAGTTTGCAAAAAAAAAAAAAAAAAAAAAAAAAAAAAAAAAAAAAAAAAAAAAACTGTGTTGTGCTCGTCCATCTGGGAAACTTCAATACTGAATCAATATCAAAAAAAAAAAAAAAAAAAAAAAAAAATAGTTCGCTCTGTTAAATGAATATGCGCCTACGAATTCTGGAATCTATAGACACAGAATCGTATTATCGTAGCAAACACTATTGTACTGCACCAAACATATTGTACTCACGGTATCCGTAGGCGCCGTACTCGCACTTTTGCCCAGTACGGTAGTAAGGACAGTTACATCTGTAGCCAGTGTACGGCCAATAGTAACTGTTGGTACGTATACATGTACCGCCATATTGGCAGGGGTTACGGGAACAGGGGTCTGGAATTGTAGATGTTTAAATGAGGTGCAAGACATGACATTGACACAATAGTATGTTAATCTTCAGAAACTTAAACTACTGGCAGAATAGAATGGCATTTCGAGACGTGCACAGGCGATTCCCGACATATATTTTACACGTTATAATGTACTTACAAAAACTTGTACGCAGCTCATTGAACTCATGAGTGTACTTATAGCAACTTCCACACAGCTTTTACAAAAGAAATAACACCATAATAAACGAAGACAAGTGCAACAGGAAGTGTTTACCGTATGTAGTTGTTTCCTGGGTAGCTGAACATGAAATGGAAATATTTCAATATCAGAGCTCAAAAACCTGCATTTTGGCTTATGACACGATATACACGTAGTTGAATTAGTTGATTTTTTTTTATTTGAGTAAATATTATGAATTTAAAATGTTGAGGACTCATAATATTATTACATATAATACCACACAAAATGAACAAGCAAAAAAAAAAAAAAAAAAAAAAAAAAAAAAAAAAAAAAAAAAAAAAAAAAAAAACGCTCATTAGCTTGGTAGTTCGAACAAAAATGAAAATTGTCAAACTTTTTTCTTGGCTTGAGAGTTTGATCATTCTTATTTATAAACATGCACATAGTTTTACTGAATGCTTTACCAGTTGTGATTTCGTTTGTCGCCGTGGTTTCTGCTGTAGAACATAAAAAAATACATAAGAATGCTAATAAACATTTGTTACATCGCATTGGACTACTGCTTGTTGAAAAGTGTACTGAACTCTTCGTTAAACCATATACTTTTTTTAATCTTCAACTTGTTGATTAGCCTTACAGGTGCTTTGGCACACGACAAAAAAGTATATACTTCCACCTTTCGCATTATTTTTACAAATATTATCCTGACATATTTCCTAAAGCAGACTTCAACAACAGTTTTATGTAAACTGGGGGGTATTTTGGTTCTTAAATATGTATATATTATGAAAAATAAATCTCACTTTGATAGAAAAAAATCAACTTACGGTATCCGTAAGCGCTGTACTCGCACTTTTGTCCAGTACGGTAGTAAGGACAGTTACATCTGTAGCCAGTGTACGGCCAATAGTAACTGCTGGTACGTACACATGTGCCGCCATATTGGCAGGGGTTACGGGAACAGGGGTCTGGAATGGGATCTTGGAAATTTCAGACGGTAAAAAGTTAAGATGTCATTTTTTATTTAAGAAGTAAAGGAGTGCTGGTAAAAGCAGAGGTCACTTTGAAATACGCTAGGTTTTTATCAATCATGTTCCTCTAGTATATGCAAGGAGTAATATTTCATAAAAAAGCTGATTTAAAAATCTTGTAAAACCATTACGTATCCATGCCATAGCTGTAATGAGGTTATAACAATAAGAAGGGCTAGACATGAAAGGCTTACCGTATGCAGAAGTCGTCTCAGTGGTAGGATTTTCAGTAGTTTGTCGACCTAAAAACAAGCACACAAAAACGGTCAAATTAAGTTGTAATAGAGATAAAAAGGAAGAAGCATTTTAACAACTTTAAAGTTATGTCTTAAAAAGATATATTTAAAGATACATTATTGGAAGACTACGTCACTATTTGTGACCAATCAGAGAAAAGGATACAATTCATAATCAGTGGAATAATGTCAAATGGCAGCGATGCAGTTGCAACGTTTGGTGCTATGTTGATGTTATGGAATACATGAACTTCCGTAAAAGGCTGGGTTTTAATAAAAATATTCTGTAAATAGACAAGTAAATCAATAACTGGATCTTTATTGGGTACATCAACGCACTACATTGTAGAATTTTGGTAAGTTAGCTTTTTTATTACTTTCAAATTACACATCATGTACACTGTATATTTTTTTTTTTCATATTTCAGGACTGCTGCTCAGAATGTGGATTATAGCTAATGCATCAAAACGAATGATTTTGCGACTATCAAAATCAATTAAGAAAGTAGATCCAAAATAGAGGACTATTCTTCTTTATTACCTCCGCCAAGGAGGTTATGTTTTCACCCCTGTTTGTCCGTCTGTTTGTTTGTTTGTCATCAACATAACTCAAAAAGTTATAGACCGATTTTGATGAAATTTTCAGGAACTGTCAGAAGTGGGCCAAGAAAGAGATGATTAGTTTTTGGTAGTGATCCGGATCAATAATCAAACAATAATCAATATAATCAAAAAATCGCTGCCTAGGCGGAGGTCTGCGCTCTCGGAGTGCTTTTCTAGTTACAATTGAGGCCACCCCGACAAAGTTTACTATGATCAGCGGTATCTAAAAACGATAATTATCCTTATTCGACGTTAATCAATACACACACCGTATTGAGAAGAACCTGGGCAGCTTCGAGAGTAGGAGTATCCACAAGACACCGCAGCATCTTCCTGATGGCCACAATAGTTTATGCCCCAGCCAGTGTAGTTGCAATTGGCAATGGAATACTCCGAGCCGCTGCATTTAAGATCTAGCCATATTGGTCCACTGCCAGCACCATAGCAAGCACCACCGTACGAGCGTGCATACCGATCGCTACAAAGTTAAAATTACACATATGATATAAAAAAAGTTACAGTTGCATATTGTATGTACAGTACTATTTCCGATATAAACGTGGGCACATATATGGACTGCATGTTGAGAGCACAATTTCTTTAATGCAGGAACCATCTCTCATCATTCAGGAAGCATACAATCTATCCACATGTTTGGCAATATAGGAATTGACATCCCCAGATACTACATGGCCATTAACATGCCCCATTTCCATCAATCTACGCTTTATAAAGTTATTGTATGGAAAACGCTGGATAAAATGTGTCTTTCCATGCCACTAACGAAACTATTATTGGCCAACCCGTTTATTTATCATTTGCTCAATGGTATACTAAGGGTGCGTTCCCATAAGCCCATCGTACTAGCTGGATCAATCTAACTCTGTGGGGATTCTCACTAAATTGCATTCAGTGCAAGCGGCTTAAATGTCTGGCACGCTTACTCAATATTCAACTACCCCCTAATTACCCAAGGTGACAAACTGTATAACAGCCGATTACACTGATATCGCTTAGGCAGGAAGCGCCACAGAGTAAGATCGATCCAGCTAGTGCGATGGGTTTGTGGTAACTCAATCTAACACATCAATACAGTGCAATCAATACAATTTGAAATTTCAAATTTTAAACTAAAGCTTGTGTCATGTTGTAATATCACTCATTATATAAAGCGTTCTTCGTACCCAAATCCAAGCATGCGACATATGACCCTAGCGTCATTAGAGTCAAAGTTGTCGTCACACACAGTCCCCCAGCGACCATTGTAGTAAACCTCCACACGTCCCTCTCTGTTGCTGTAGCCTCCAACTAAACGAACTGGAATATCCACTGCAAAGAAAAACATTTTTGAATGTAAATACAGCTATTGCCGTAAATGAAACCACTAAACGATCTGTTATGTCTATCGTCTTTTTTCTTTAATGCATTCCCAATAAATACCACATTGCCTCACGTTTCTATGGTGTATAATTGCAATGCAGTACTCGGATTAAAAGCCCGTTTTTTTTTTTTTTTTTTTTTTTTTTCTCCACCAAAAGACCTCTCTTAAATTGCATTTCATTTACATCTGTTTGCAATATTTACATTAAGCAAATAAAGCTAGTAACTACAATACATAATACACATACTTGGCGTAATTGATTCTGTCATAGGACTCTCGGTTGTTGGCCATCCTGGAGATAAAAGACAAGGTATCATCCGCCATGCAGCGCTTTAAACTAATCCAGGTGTTTAGTACCATTACATTTTGCACACTCGTGTATTTACAGGATACTTAAGTATTAATTGTAAATAAAAATGAAATAAGATTCACAGCATGCCATACATGAGCGATAATTATATGTACACATATATATGTGTATGTGTAGAATAATTGATATGCCCTAAGTTGAATAAACTATACTGCCCACGTAAACACCATCCCATTTACTCACCATAATATTCACATCTCTTCCCGTATCTAGCCCAGGGACAGGTGCAATTGTAGTCCACATAGTTATAAGGCCAGTAATAATACTCACCATAATATTCACATCTCTTCCCGTATCTAGCCCAGGGACAGGTGCAATTGTAGTCCACATAGTTATAAGGCCAGTAATACGATCTTTGTGGGACACACGTGCCTCCATAATAACATGGTCGGGAAGAACAAGGATCTGTTGAAAGATAACGAAATAGATTGAAACCAGAGGAATTGTCATGCACACTTACGTTTTGAAAATTACTCAAGAGGGGAAGATCATAAATGTTTTTTTTTTTTTTTTTTTTTTTTTGACAAAAAGACATAAACCCTGATTTTTTGTTGAGATGGACAAACTATTATTATTGCCATTATTATTATTATTATTATTATTATTATTATTGTTGTTGTTGTTGTTGTTGTTGTAATTAGCTTACATATATACCTCATGAGTGCAATAGCATAGATGAAATGCAATATATATGGAATACTGTACCGTATGTTGTTGTCGTCTCAACTTGTGCAGTTGGAGGACCACCTGGGGGTGGACAATGGTAGAGTAAAGATAAGATTGGCGAATGATTAACTATAATATACATTCAACTATAATATAACTATTATTGTAAGATCTTTTGAGGTGTAAGCATTGTTGCTTGGAATTATGTTAAGTAAGTTATAGGCCTAGTCATCGTTTAGACATGAAATGGTAATACAATGTTGGGTTATTGGTCTCATTTTGTGCATTGCAGTGTGTGTATTAATCCATTTGTATCCACATCATATCGAATCAATGGGTGGGCAAAAAAGACTGCGTCTTTACGACAAATATTTTAAATGCCCAAAAAGGGGCAACTGATCTATATACCAATAACACTAGCCTGCAGCAAACACCACAAATACTGAAAACGAAAAATTCACTTACCCGTAGTGTAATTGTAGTTGGTGCAGGAGCGTGTGTACGAAAAACCACAAGATACCCCGACGTCCTCGCTATGTGAGCAGTGTGTATTCCCCCAGCCGTATCCCTTATAGCAATGAGCTAGGGATGATTCAGTCCCTTGACAGTGCAGGTGATTCAGCCAGATCTTGCCGCTGCCTTCACCAAAACAGGCGCCGCCATAAGCCTTGGCGTATCGGTCACTAGAGAGGAATGACGCGAGTTTTTAATGGTAAGATGCTTTAAAACAGAGGAATAACCATATAAATTGAATGATTGTTGAATATAATAAACAATGCAAAATCGATGCAACAGATTGAAAAAAAAATACCCAAATCCAAGCATGCGGCATACAACTCGAGCATCATTATCATCAAACTCATGGTCACATATTGTTCCCCAGCGTCCGTCGTAGTAGACCATTACTCGTCCTTCACGATAACTGTTTCCACCAACTAAACGCACTCCTGTAAGATAATGGAAATAGGACAGAAATATTTGTCAGGATAATTTTGAAGAGGCAGATTGAAAAGAAAATGGAATGCTCAATATATATTGCATACATTGATAAAATATGGTATAGGACATAAAAAAAAAAAAATGATCGTGAATGTTCTTACCGACATATTCTTCTGTGGTCAAATTGGGGATTTCTGTCGTTTCTGAAAAAAAATATTAATCAACTTACTAATACAATACATAAAAGGGACTCGCGGTGGAAGAAACGATAGACTGTTTTGCATCAAGTTATGCCATTATAATCCGACTTGGCCCATAACAGGAGGGATTATACTTTAAATAGACTCATTATTGTATGACTTATATTTGTGCCGACTTATATTTTACTCTCGTTCATTTCGTGAAACTATTTCCTTAAATAAAGTTTTGCCTGTATAAATTTACTTTGTGACATGAAGTAATTAATAAAACACGCCTGTTGAAAAGGGGGCTTTTCGTAACTAATACAGGTTCACTGTTCAGAAAAATATTGTCGCCGTTCGTCGCTGCTACCTTCAGGAAAGCGTACTCTCCGCTTGGATCACTGGCATTTTTGGTTATCTGACAAATTAGGGCAATTTACATTTTAGCTAATAATTCTGAATTTACTAAGATTTTGGACTAAATTCGATGTCAGATTCATAGCCATGACTCAAAGCCGCCAGAGTAACTGTTTAAATTTCCAAACATTCTATTTCGTTTTTTTCCTAATGTATTTTTATTATCAGTCGAAAACGTTTTCATGTTCAACTTCTCAAACGTGTAACTATTCTGGACTATTTTATTTTATCCAAGTACACATACAAATACCACTAACTGCCCCCCCCCCCCCCAAACAATCAGATTAGAACGCGTGGCGATAAAATGTATCGCTAGATCTTGTAAACACTCAGCGAAATGCACCTAGTGACTATATTCAATGTGCCGTCACTTAATTGCTTTCTCGATTTCATTAATTGACGATAGTAACTGCAGTAAACAAGAAAGAGGAAATGCTGAAGACAAAACAACGTGGGGCCTTTGTGTGACTTTCTCCCTAAACACTTTTTGTTTTTATGTTGCTGTCAAAGAAAAAGGAGCCGAGATAGCGATCATTGCAGGTAGACTTCCTCGTTTATCGTTTAAATGCTCCCCTCCCCCAGCAGACCCAACTTGAGGAATGTCATAGTAGCTATAGTACACTGCATATCAGATCTTGGTTCAAGTTATGAAAGGTTTAACCACAAAACGATCATTTGAGGCTATTTTTTCATTCAAGACAAAATTAAATATCTATGGTGTGTGCTAATAGGGACTTTACAAAGCTTAATTTGTCCTTAAATATATATTCCAGTAGCATATGGATTTAGGCGAGCGACGTAATTGTAACCTCAACCTGAGGTATCCCCGATGAAAGCACCAAGATGAACACTGAAAAGCGGAGTACAAAACTTTTTTAAAATATCGATTACAACATGCTGTACAATGACAATGAGTCTTAAAGGGTTAATGAACTTCTTTGTCTTAAAAGCAATTTATTTCGAAATTAAAAAAAAAAAAAAAAAAGTTTTTTTCGGGGAGCGTGGGTAGACAGTTTACGTCAGGTGATTCGTTAAAGCCGAGGAGTGTTTCACTATCAAATGTGTAAATCATATGTCATAAAAACACTATAATAAAGTTATATATATATATATATATATATATATATATATATATATATATATATATATACATATATATATATATATATATATATATATATATATATATATATATATATTTTTTTTTGTTACAATCTGCAACATTTGTTCATTTATATAGCAGGGCGAAATTAACGCCAGAGGTAAACAGTAACTAATACCGTAATCCTTCTCGTCCATTTATTTAAATCAAAACGTTTGATAAACAATGTTCATTAATGTCATAATTTTGGCGATTTATTGAAACCATATTTGTACAGAGTAGGTTAGCATAAGTTAAGCAACAACCAATGTGAAGAACAACTCCCTTTTTAAATGAGGCAAGACACCCTCTTCACACTAATTATAACCTTGAGAAAAACATTATGCAACAAGGCAAAGGAGTTATGCAAAGTTCTTATAAATTGTGTGTGAATACAACACAATCTTTGTCGCTTTTACAAGACAATGGAGGCGAGTAAGCGGAGTAATTACAATATACAATAAAAAAGAAATTAGTTTAGAAAGCTTACTTCGGGTCAGTCCTTTGCTTGTTTGAAGCAAAGAGATAGATATCGCGCCGCGACTCCCTTTATTAAACCTTCGTGTGTTTGTGTAAAAGTGTGAAAGACAGGCAACGGTCTTGAGTCGCTGTTGATATTGTTCGCGATTAATATTGAAGTATACCTCCTTCGCCTGCATGTAAACGTGTTACTTTTCCTCATGTGCACTATATTTCTTTTAGTGGTTGAGACAAGGCGATGAGATCGATAAAAGTAGAGGTTAATCTAAACAATTAGATGCGATTTATGTGAAATGACTTATTAAGTGATGTGCATGTTCCTAGCATGTTTAAATTCTTGAATTTGTAAAGTCTTTCATACACGGCCTAATATTTGTATTATTCTCAGGCCATACTCTTCGATATTATTGTGTTACACGGGACTCCTGGAAACACAGGGCATTGTGAAAATTAATTCGCTACGGAGTCTTGTTATCCTTCATTCAGTTTTATAGCTGGGATGAACACTGCAAAGTAGAAACAGGCTTTACTTAGCTTTACTTAATATACGACAGTTTAAACAAAACCAGTCTCCAAGGGTTGCTTTGATTTGGCGTTAACCTGACACTGGTTTTTAGAAGAACAAATATAAATATGTTGGATGGATTAAATCACCGACTTCGTTATAATTTAACTAAATGTGTTCATTTACACAATAACACAGATAATATGTATAAGTTGCCTGTCGTTCAGCACGCATTATGGGCGAGTAACTAAACAGTGACGATGATCACAGTAATTGTATAGGCATGGTTTAGCGCGTTTATCAATAGATAGCGAGCCATAGTAAGACCCCCTCCTCTTTAACTGATGATTTACACTGTTAATTGACTGTACTTTCATATATTGTATGATCACACAGTCAGACTTTCCCCGGTTGCACGTTGGAGTTAGATTGTCCTTGCGCCTCTGTCAATGCACCTCATTTAATTTCAATTTTATAATACAAGTATTGTATAAGTAATATATTCTTTCCTTATTCCTCATTCATTATCATAGAATGCAGTACGTTTATAAATAAATTACACATTTATAAATTAATACGATAAGAATTTTTTGAGACAGATTGATGCTGACGCTCATGCATGTCAATCAAACAAACAATACTTACCGGTAGTTCAATTTTTGACTGCGGAAATTTCATATTTGATGAATTAAATGATAACAAATTTTACTTGCAGTTTGTAAACAACACTAAAAACATAATCAGCTGCGCGTGCCAAACTAGTGAACACAAGGACAGTTCGCTACGTGTGGCACGCGTAAGCATGGGTTCTAGCCTCTTAAAGCTATAATCCTATCGCCGCAACAAACAATAGGGACCTTCTGGCTGATGTTTCCTGCTGTTAATTACACCTAGTTACAGCGGATTGTCTTGTCACGCTGGACCACAGAAATCAGCGTCATGGGGTTCGCTCGTCTTAAGTATTGTGTTATTCCACCTAAGCTATTGTGTTTGTGCGTTCGAATTTTGAAGGGATTTATATGGCCCTCCATTGTTTGGCCGCCCCTTCTATTCACCAGATAGGGATTAAAACATTTCGAACGTTGTTAAACCGGTGTACAACAGAAACAAAATTATTACTATCACTATATATATATATATATATATATATATATATATATATATATATATATATATATATATATATATAATTGTTGCACGTTTTTAAGTCATCAGCAAGATGGTTTTGTTATATAAACACTTAGGCTTCATTCTCATGCAATGTCTATTTTCTAAATTCTTTTTTCTATTCGCGGTATGTCTTATGATCACAGTCTGTGCCCTGAATATCCCGCGGCGTAATTACTGGCAGCGAGAGCCAGTTACTATAAGTTACTATAAGTAACTGGCTCGCGCTGCCAGTAATTACGCGGCGGGATATTCAGGGCGCAGACCATGATCATAAGATAGCGCGAATAGAAAATAGAATTTAGAAAATAGACATTGCATGTGAACGAAGCCTTAAGGGCAGACATCAGTAAAAAGGTGAGTTGCAATTTTCAAAGATAGTAATTTGGATTATTATTTGCCATTTTAGCATGCATAAATGCTTAGTAATATAGTTTGTAATTCAATGAACATTCTCAACCACTCACGCTAGCGGTAAGTGTTTTACTGTAATCTTTAAATTTTGTATATTTTATCTTTATCATGTTGGAAACCCTAACAGATGCCCAAGCATTTTTTTTTTTTTTTGCTTAGTGGCCGTTAAACTAGAGTTAAAACAATTTGGTGGATTGTTCATCGTTAAATACAGTTATACAATTAAAAAAGTCATTATTCAACCGATATTTTTCAACTTACGGTATCCATAAGCACCGTACTCGCACTTTTGCCCAGTACGGTAGTAAGGACAGTTACATCTGTAGCCAGTGTATGGCCAATAGTAACTGTTGGTACGTATACATGTACCACCATACTGGCAGGGGTTTTGGGAACAGGGGTCTGGAATCAAACATAAACATAACATCTACCATTACATTGCATTGGTGATCTGGAGGTTTGCAAAACATCTTTAACCATAAATACTGGCACATCATCAATGAATTTATCAATAATGTTAGACGCAGATTATGCAGAATGTTAATTCCAACCTTTTTAAGAGTAACACTATGTAAATATTTTTTTTTTACAAATGCAAATATCCATAAGTTTATACACTTGTGAAAACTACTTCAAAGCCCTGGTTGCAGTAATAATGTTAGAACAAATAAATGCACATGCAGTAGGCAGACTTACCGTAAGTAGTTGCTTCAGGCGCTACTGAACATAAAATGGAAATATTTAAATTTGTTATGGTTAACACTACAAATGGTGATATATGGCACAAAATGGTTGACTTCGTAAAGATCCTGCTAATATCATATTATGACAAATATCAATCAATTCATAAATATAAATATATATATATATATATATATATATATATATATATATATATATATATATATATATATATATATATATATTTTTTTTTTTTTTTTTTTTAGGAGTTTTCTGAATGATAGCCTTTACCTGTTGTTGTGATTTCTTCTGCCGCAGTGGTTTCTTCTGTAGAATAGGAAATAATGAAATAATTATAATAATGGTTTAAATGAAATAATCTATAAAATACCAGTTTTTTATTGTTATATTTTATTGTTTATTTGTCTAACAGGTGTTTAATCACATTATTAAATGGTACACGGATTCATTATCAATTCGATTAATATTACTCTAATGGTTTAATTATAGTTAATGTGAAAATCTACATAGATGATCTGTTACTATTAAAAGATGATAAAACAGTGACAAAAATGCTGCTATTTGATTAGGAAAATGTACTTACGGTATCCGTAGGCGCTGTACTCGCACTTCTGCCCAGTGCGGTAGTAAGGACAGTTACATCTGTAGCCAGTGTACGGCCAATAGTAACGGTTGGTACGTATACATGTACCACCATACTGGCAGGGGTTTTGGGAACAGGGGTCTGGAATGTTGCATGTTCGAATGAAGTTTGAGCTATTGCCCTTGCACAACATAATGTTAATATTTGGATTAACAATGGTTATACAGTGCCGCCGGAATCTCCCCTTACTTACCCTCCGGGTTGCTGCGGGTTGTGCGGACGGCCTGGCTCGGTAACTATGGAAATAACATTGTCATCCATTCGCTGTTTGGTTTCTGTTAACAATAGTTCCATACCCTGCCCGTCGGGCAATTATCGTGACAAAATTTCTGCTAACAAAAGAGCCTAACCCTAGCTCGCTGAGATAAAGATCGAAGGTGAGCGTGGTCGCAATTAAGTGTTCGTCCAAGCGTTAATTGACCTTTAATGCGCGGTGGCTTCACTCTACTTTGATCACTCTACTCTGATACGGAGATTTTAAGTATAAGAACTTGCCAACAGTGATTTTTAAAAGTCGCTTTACCAAAAAGATTCGGTGATGACAGCAATTTTCGTGTACATTGTAGCTATGAATTGATTGAATTTACATAGAGTTTAATAAATGAATTTATGAATTTATTAAAGATCAAATAAAACACTACTCGTACTTGTACATGTAATATTTATTATGCTTCAAACTGTCTTTACTATATACATATTATTAACAAGATTGAAATTATTTTTATAGTATGTCCTTATATTTCTATCAGCTTTGTTCATAGACGAAATGCATTTTTTCCAAAAAGACTTGTCAGTTGTTTCAGTGATAAACATTTTGTTAGCCATATCTTTAATATACTTCAGTCTATATTTGCATATAGGATCTCGCCGATCTACACCCGTAACATTTCTGTCCTTTCGTATTCGTTCATCAATCGTAAACAACCTTCCCATCAACTGAACGCAAAAGTTGCCTGGTGAACTGGCCCGTTGTCGAATTTCGAATATTTCTTTATTTGACAAGGCGAGAGGTGGCCGGCCGAAAGACGAATTCCTTGATTTTGTAGGACACAAAGTAGGAACTGTGTACGTGACCGGTGGCGGTAAAGTTGTGCATGTAGAACTCAACGGTAAGGGTGTCGAACAGAGGCTTGGGAAAGGAGGAGGAGGCGGCGGTGTCACACATGGACTTGGAAATGGAGGTGGCGATCTAAAGCCCAAACTTAACCAAAGGCCTTCTTCATACAGTGGTCGGAATAATTTTGTTTCCGTTGTACACCGGTGTAACCACGTTCGAAATGTTTTAATCCCTATCTTGTGAATAGAAGGGGGCGGACGAACAATGGAGAGCCGTATAAATCCCTTCAAAATTCGAACGCACAAACACAATAGCTTAGGTGGAATAACACAATACTTAATACGTGTGAACCCCATGACGCCGGTTTCTGTGGCCCAGCGCGAGCGTGACAATCCGCTGTAACTAAGTGTAATTAACAGCAGGATACATCAGCCAGAAGGTCCCTATTGTTTGTTGCGGCGATAGGATTATAGCTTGAAGAGGCTAAACCCATGCTAAGGCGTGCCACGCGAAGCGAACCCGCACGAAAACGAAGTTGATACTCCGGTGCAGTAGACTACTGCAATCATACTGCAAACATGCTTCAAATCTGCTTCGATTTGGGAGCTAATTAGCATATTTGAAACATGCTTCTATCATGCTGCTAATCTACTGCATTAATGCTCCTCCTCTGTACAACCCTATGTAAATTTTGAAGTAGAATTGCAGTAGGCTATACTGCATTTCTACTGCAAATATGCTCCACACCACTACTGCGTTAATGCTTCTTTGCTACTTCAATACTACTGCATTTTTGTGCGGGAACTGTCCTTTTGTTCACTAGTTTGGCACGCGCAGCTGGTTTTTAGTGTTGCTAACAAACTGCTATTTAATTTGTTATCAGTTATTTCATCCTATATGAAATTTCCGCAGTCAAAAATTGAACTAATTATTGTTTGTTTCGTTGAAATGCATGAGCGTCAGCATCAATCTGTCTCAAAAAATTCCTATTGCATTAATTTATAAATGTATAATTTATTTATGTACTTACGTTTTAATTTGAAATATCTGCATTCAAGCGTTCAAGTATTTATAAAACATGAATGATAATGAAAGAGGAATAAGGAAATAACATATTACTTATATTATGCTTATATTATAATATTGAAATTAAATGAGGTGCATTGACATAGGCGCAATGACAATCCAACTACAACGTGCAACAGGGGGAAGTCTGGCTGTATGATCATACAATATACGAAAGTACGGTCAATTAAAAGTGTAAATCATCAGTTAAATAGGAGGGGGTCTTACTATGGTCGCTATCTATTGTTAAACCCGACTGTTATTGTCTCTCGAACAAGCTTAAAGCATGCCTATACAATTACTGTGTCTCCGGCTGCCGTTCAGAAACACCATGTCGAACGTATTTTGCTACAGTAAGAAACATGGTACACTAGCGACTTGTTTTAGATCACTCAAGAAAGGATGCATACGTGCGACACCAGAGGAAAAACAATCAAGTATGCGTCTGATCCATTAATAGTCATTGCACAGTGCATGTTACTAGACCTTTGTCCTAACTCAGTAGTTAGGAATAGGATGTTTGGATAAAAAGCTTCTATTCAACTCGCTTAGACCTAGGGCGTGATGCTATCATCCGATGAAACACGTAACTGCACCCTCTACCTGAACCTGAAGTCCCTTTATCTGAAACAAAAACTGCCCCTTGAACATGTCCATTTTTTAATCGTCAAATGATTTGTGATTTCATTGAACGTCTTTGATCGAAAGCTTTCAAGTGACAATAACCGAACCATGTGTTGATTATTTATTAAAGCGTAATTAAGTTTATTCAACATGATCTATTTTGTAAACGATACTTGCCAAGATTGAGCTTGGATTGATCACCGTCACTATTTAGCTACTCGCCTATAATGCGTGCTGAACGACAGACAACTTAAAAATATTATCTGTGTAACTGTGCAAATGCAAATGTTAAAATATAACAAAGCCGGCATCTAATCCATCGAACATATTTATATTTTTTCTTTTTAAACCAGTGTAAGGGTAACGCCAAATCAAAGCAAGCCTTGCAGACTGGTTTTGTTTAAACTGTCGTGCATCAAGTAAAGCTAAGTAAAACCTGTTTCTACTTCGCAGTGTTCATCCCAGCCATAAAACTGCATGAAGGATAACAAGACTCCGTAGACCTGTGCTTCAGGTTTCCAGGAGTCCCGTGTAACACAATAATATCGAAGGCCTGAGAGTAATACATATATGAGGCCGTGTATGAAAGATTTAACAAATTAGAAATTCAAGAATTTAAACATGCTAGGTACATGCACATCACTTAATAAGTCATTTCACAAAAATCGCATCTAATTGTTTAGATTAACCTTTACTTTTATCGATCTCATCCCATTGTCTCAACCACCTAAAAGAAATATAGAGAACATGAGGAAAAGTAACACGTTTACATGCAGGCGAAGGAGTTATACTTCAATATTAATCGCGAACAATATCAACAGCGACTAAAGACCGTTGCCTGTCTTTCACACTTTTACACAAACACACGAAGGTTTAATAAAGGGAGTCGCGGCGCGATATCTACAGGTATCTCTTTCATTCGAACAAGCAAAGGGCTGACCCGAAGTAAGCTTTCTATACTAATGTCCTTTTTATTGTGTATTGTAATTACTCTACTTGCTCGCCTCCATTGTCTTGTAAAAGTGACAAAGAATGTGTTGTTTTCACACACGAGATGAAAGAACTCCTTTACCTTAAGTTGCATAATGTCTTTCTCAAGGTTATAATCAGTGTGAAGAGGGTGTCTTGCCTCATTTAAAAAGGGTGTTGTTCTTCATACTAGTTGTTGCTTAACTTATGCTAATCTTAAACTTTTATGTACCAATATGGTTTTAATAAATCGCTAAAATTATTAATTTAATGAACATTGTGTATCAAACGTTTTGATACGATTTAAATAAATGGACGAGGAGGATTACGGTATTAGGTTCTATTTACCTCTGGCTTTAACTTCGCCCTGCTATATAAATGAACAAATGTTGCAGATCGTAACAAAAAACTTTCTTATAGTGTTTTATGACATATATGATTTACACATTTGATAGTGAAACACTCCTCGACTTTAACGAATCACCTGACGTAAACTGTCTACCCGCGCTCCCCGAAAAAAACTGTTTCTTTTAATTTTGAAATGAATTGCTTTTAAGGCAAAGAAGTCCATTAAACCCTTTAGTCTCAATATCATTGTACAGCATGTTGTAATCGATATTTAAAAAAGTTAATTTTTGTACTCCGCTTTCATCGAGGATACCTCAAGTTGAGGTTACAATTACGTCGCTCGCCTATGCTACTGGAATATATATTTAAGGACAAATTAAGCTTTGTAAAGTCCCTATTGTCACACACCATAGATACTTTATTTTGTCTTGAATGAAAAAATAGCCTCAAATTATCGTTTTGTGCTTAAACCTTTCATTACTTGAACCAAGATCTGTACTATAGCTACCAAGACGTACATGCATCAAGTTGGGTCTGCTGGGGGAGGGGAGCATTTAAATGATAAACGAGGAAGTCTACCTGCAAAAGCAGCAGCAGTGGTTTAAATAATCGCTATCTAGACTCCTTTTTCTTTGACAGCAACATAAAAAGTGTTTAGGGAGAAAGTCACACAAAGACCCGACGTTGTTTTGTCTTCAGCATTTCCTCTTCCTTGTTATCTGCAATTACTATCGTCAATTAATGAAATCGAGAAAGCAATTAAGTGACGGCACGTTGAATATAGTCACTAGGTGCATTTCGCTGAGTGTTTACAAGATCTAGCGACACATTTTATCGCCACGCGTTCTAGTTTGATTAGTTTAGAAAATTAAACAGTTACTCTGTCGGCTCTCCGTCATTGCTATGAATCTGACATCGAATTTAGTCCAAAATATTAGTAAATTCAGAATTATTAGCTAAAACGTAAATTGCCCTAATTTGTCAGATAATCAAAAATGCCGGTGATCCACGCGGAGGGTACGCTTTTCTGAAGGTAGCGGCGACGAACGGCGACGATATTTTTCTGAATAGTGAACTTTTATTAGTTACGAAAAGCCCCCTTTTCAACAGGCGCGTTTTATTAATTACTTCATGTCACAAATTTAATTTATACAGGCAAAACTTTATTTTAAGGAAATAGTTTCACGAAATGAACGAGAGTAAAATATTAGTCGGCACAAATATAAGGCATACAACAATGAGTCATGTTATGGATCATGTTATGGGCCATGTCGGATTATAATGGCATACCTTGATGCAAAACAGTCTATCGTTTCTTCCACCGCGAGTCCCTTTATTTAATGTAATGTATTACTCATTACCCGTTTCATTTGACACTCTCTCTTTTTATCTCCCTTCCCCTTTCTCTTGTTAGAAGGAGGGTACATAATTAAGCACTCAAAATCTGCACCACCAATCTTCAGAAAAACAGAAGTCAACGATCCAGTGGGCTGATCCACAACATCTGACACAGCAGAATGAATCAAATAACAGCTAGCACAAATTTATATGCAGTTAGCTATAGTGTCACTACATACATAATCAGCTGCACGCGCGAAGCTGTTGAACAAAAGGATAGTTCGCTACGGGAGACCGTTTGTTTACATAAGTACTCTAAGGGGGCGTGGCTACCCAGGCGACCAAGGGATTAGGCTAGTTACTATATGCCGTCAACAATCGTTTAGCGACCCTATCATTATACACTCTCTCTATTGTATTTTCCACCGCATTAATCGCAGTGTAATCTTCAAATGGTCCACGGGGTAAATGTACACATTCTTAATCCGAGTACGGTACTTAAAAGCATCAAAAGAAATTAATTTAAAAAGCTGGATTACAATCTCTCGGGCTAACTTCACTGGTTGGCACGTGTCATCTCACATTAATTAACAATCAGTTCAGGTTAGCTTTATTCATGCTGGGTAAACACAGTGATTAAGCCCTGACTATAATATAATCAATACTGTGTGACACGCGTCGTCTAAAATTAATGTTAACATTGCGATGACACTCTTTAATCCAAACTAATCAACTGGTCACGTGTCAACAGGATTGTTTGTGTATCTGGACTTCCTAAATGGCCAAAAAGTATTTTGTTTAATATGACATGTTAATGTCACTGATTTCCATGCCATCGTGTCAGCTGCCAAGTAAACGGTATAAATCGACACTCAAATTTTTGTTTAATATTGCCGATAAGCCACGAAGTGGACGTATCTCAAAGGTTGACCTGCGCCACATGAACGTTATAGACGAGGAGTTGACCAAGAATGATGAATTGGTGGCCTTAAAACTAAAAACACGTCTCTTTGAGCGAACAGGTAATTTTTAGTTCGATTATATTATACGTGTTTTAAAACTAAGCCTGATTTGTTCTTCAGACTTTTGTTCTAATATTCGACTTGCCTTTACTCGAGTCTTCTGTTGCAGTTGATACATAACCCGGTATTGTTTGCTCGTGTCGATAGCAATCTCTATGCATCAGCTATAATAGAAACCTTAAGTGAGGCAATTAAGAAGGGGCAGACCGTGTTCGTTAAACCGACTAATTTGGGTGTCCGATAAGGATTGCTTGGGGATTCCCCTACCCTGTAATTATCATACGGCCTCTATTGTTTGACCATGTGGGGCAGGGTTGGGAAACCATACGGCCATTTGGTAAGGGGAGATTCCGGCGGCACTGTATAATACTAAAGCAGAAACAGATTAAACAGTTAAGGGTTTTATTAATAGTAACTTATACACAGTCTATGCAAAAATGCACGTGCAATAGGAAGGCTTACCGTATGGAGTCGTTTTCATCATTGCTGAACATGAAATGGAAATATTTAAATGTTATTGTTTAAAAATCAGCGTTGTGACTTTTTGCAAAATAAAAAAAATGCAGTTGAGTTAATGTTAGACAATATAACTTAATATTAGACAATTTGTTTGATAACCATATTCTAATTAAAATATTGAAGACTCATAACATATCACATAAAATTACATAATATGAACGTATTTTAGGGTTTTACTGCATGATTTTGTTCACATACCAGTCGTGATTTCGTTTGGCGCCGTGGTTTCTCCTGCAAAAGATGAAATAATCAAGTAAATACTTGGTAAACATTTGCTGCATTGAATTGAACTGCAGTTCATTATTAACCAAATTTCGATTATAGAAAAAAATATAATACTTGTTGTTCAAACACATATTTTATTCAATCTTCGACTTGTTGATTAGTTCAACAAGTGCTTTGGCAAGTGACAAAATATAAATATTTCACCTTTTTATATTAGTTTCACAAATATTCCAATGAGGACTTAAACTAGGGTTAAAGGTTAATTGGAGGTTATTTTGGTTCTAAAATATGTATATAAAATGAAAAATATATCATACTGTGATAAAAAAAATCAACTCACGGTATCCGTAAGCGCTGTACTCGCACTTTTGCCCAGTACGGTAGTAAGGACAGTTACATCTGTAGCCAGTGTATGGCCAATAGTAACTGCTGGTACGTATACATGTACCGCCATACTGGCATGGGTTACGGGAACAGGGGTCTGAAATGGAAGAGGTATAAATGCATCCTGACGAAGAATTATATGTGTAATAATGAAAGAAAGTGCAAGATATTGCAATAATACTAAATTATCTTATCGTTTGAGTTTACAATAAATATCTTAAACTAAAATTGCAGGGCTCGGAATCTCGAAAGGTTCGCTATGTTGAGCACACGCTATAGCATGGCTAGCGTGCGCTATCCCGTATCTCGAAAGAATCGCTATTTTGAGCGCCTGCGCTAGCATGGCTAGCGTGCGCTATCCCATATCTCGAAAGCTTCGCAAATCCCGGCCGTGCGCTAATGTCCAAATCGCCATTAGTTTCGAGACTATTATTTGCGGCGATACAAACTAGTCGTAAAGGCCTCTGCGTATGCAAAATTCGTCATTTTAATGTCTTTCATGTATGGCAAGTTAGGGTTGCTAGTCATAATAGCATATAATAAAACATATAACAAAAACATGGAAGCTTTTAATTGATTGAATCACTGGTACCTCTGATAGAAAAACTTGCGGTAAATATTCACGTGAAGAATGCCAAAGTCATATTTTATTATGCAGAAAAAAATCAAAATTAAACATTTCATACATCATTTTATATTTTCTGGTGAATTTCATTCATCTGTGTAGTCTATTGATAATAATAATAAATTTAAAAGTGTTATTTTCCACACAAAATGAAAAAGCAGAAACAAAGCATTCGGCCGCACCGTGACCTTCCTCAATGTCTATTATTGTGAGACTGAACACTACTCACCATTGTGTCAATAATTGTGTCAGTCCAAGCTTCGCTTATTGAATTGTTTTTTGACATTTTATTGGTGTCAAATACTTCAAATATCAGTATTTGTAATTATGATATTCCTATAAATAAAAACAACCTCTTAATTTGCGTCATGGTGAAAAAAATTGCATTTTGTGTAATTGTGTTATGACGTCTTCACTTTATGCGGCAATCGAATATTAGTAGAGTTTGAGGTTATAATTGCGTTGCGTCTGCTAAGGCTTCGAGATAGCAGGTGGGTGCAATCGCACTAGCAAATAGCGCACGCTAGCTATGCTATAGCGCGTGCGCAACATAGCGAACCTTTCGAGATTCCGAGCCCAGGAACAGTACAGTAGCATGCTCGGACAATTACAGACACATATTATACACCTAAGAATGTATTTGCAAAAACTTGTGTATTATAATTGAAGATTCTATTTAAAACAACTTCCACACAGCCTTTGCAAAAGTATTGACAATATAACAAACGACGGCACGTTTAATTAGAAGGCTTACCGTATGTTGTTGCTTCCGGCATTTCTGAACATGAAATGGAAATATTTCAATTTAAATGTTTAAAAATCTGTGATGCGACTAAATGCAAAATATACGGCAGTTGACTTAATGTTAGACAGTTTATTCTGATATATTGAGGATTCATACCATTACATATAATACTACATAACATGAACATATTTTAGAGTTTTACTACATGATTTCACACTCATACCAGTTGTGATTTCGTTTGCCGCCGTGGTTTCTTCTGTAAAAGATGAAAAATACATAAAATACTTAGTAAATATTTGTTGCGCCGTCTTGGACTGCAGTTATTAACCAAATGCTGCTTCTTGAAATATGCTGTACTTATCGTTCAAATATGTATTTTGTTCAATCTTCAACTTATTGATTAACCCAACAGGTGCTTTATCACGTAACAAAATGGTAAATATTTCTACTTCTTCTATTAGTTTTACAAATACTATTCCGACGCGGACTAAAACTTGGGTATGAATATAAATTGGAGGATATTTTGATTCTTAGATCAAAAACCAAAAATAAAATGCACTTTTATAGAAAGAAATCAACTTACGGTATCCATAAGCACCGTACTCGCACTTTTGCCCAGTACGGTAGTAAGGACAGTTACATCTGTAGCCAGTGTACGGCCAATAGTAACTGTTAGTACGTATACATGTACCACCATACTGGCAGGGGTTTTGGGAACAGGGGTCTGAAATGGTGCATATTTAAATGAAGAGTAGTACCTGGCACTGAGACACTTTTAAATTAAAGATATTGAACTAAAACTACCAGCACAGTAGAATAGTATTTTGAGGCGTTTACATTAAAGTTCAGACTCATATTATACACCTTACAATGTACATTAAAAAAAAACATTTAAAAACATTCGCAAGATTGCAATTACAAAAATTTGTACTCGGTCCATTGCACTTAGAGTCTATACTTATAGCGACTTCCACACACCCTTTACAAAAGTCCTTACACCATATCAAACGAGACAAGGTACACTAGGAAGGCTTACCGTGTGTAGTTGTTTCTGGCATTTCTGGAAATGAAATAAACATATTTAGTATTCAGTTTCAATGTTCAAACATCTGTGATGTGACTTATGTCAAAATATACATGTAGTTCATTTAGTGTTAAAAATTTGTTTGATAACCAAATTCCTATTGACAAGGGTTTTCTAAAATTTTGATTAAAAATATATGACACTATATAAAATAAACATATTTGAGAGTTTTACAGCATGGCTTCTCTCCCATACCAGTTGTTATTTCGTTTGCTGCCGTGGTTTCTTCTGAAAAAGATGAAATAATAAATAAAATACTTGGTTAAATTTTGCCTTTGAGTGTTGATCTGCAGTTAATTATTTACCGAACTCCAATCATTGAAAAATGCTTTACTTGCCGTTACATTATATAACAGTATTTTGTTGAATCTTCATCTTGTTGACAAATCTTACGTGTGCTTTGGCACGCCATGAAATGGGTAAAACTTCTGCCTTTATTGCCAGATAAAGATAACGTAGGTGCTGTTATCACACATGTGTGATACAAAGCGCCCTGCCTCGTTAACCGATATGTCAAACTTTTAATAGTAATGTATAAGCATGTACTAAACGCATTTGAATATATACCAAATTCATAATTTAATGGCTACAATTGTTTTGGCTAGAATATATTTGGCGCAAAAATCCCGACAAAAATTTTGAAGTTCAAAGGAGTAAGTTAGTAACTCGCCTGAATACGCCGTGGTAACCGATAGATCTGTATCATTGTAGCATGACACCCCAGCATCTTCACTATGTCCACAGTTGTGTTTACCCAGACCTTGGTGAGAGCAATCAAATACACTGGACTCGTAGCCTCTACAGCGCAGGTCATCCAGCCATATCGGACCACGGCCTTGACCAAACCTGGCACTCGAGTAGGCTCTCGCATTGTATGGGCTGTAACAAGTATAGATTTGGTAGGGTTTTACATTAGATGCATTGCAGACAGGGATTCAACTATCCAGACTCCTTAAATTCAACGACTACGTTAGTCAAAAATGAAAACATTTTAGGACCTAGGGGGTATTGTTTCATTGTCTGAATAGTCAATACATATTTTTAATGTGGGGAAATTTAATGATTATAATATCCACATTTTAGACAAAAAATGCAAATATTGTTGCACTATTGTATACAGCATGGTGAGGGTGATAGGCGAACATTGCATTCTCTGAATATTTAATACTGAAATGCAAAGTGAGTCCAGTGAAATTTTGTGTTGTTATGTTTAAGGTACAAATTTAAGCAATACTGACGATGTAACGTTAATAAAAGTCGGACCTGTATCCCAGCATACGGCATACAACTTGAGCATCTGTGTTGTCAAAACTATCATCACAAACAGTCCCCCACTGGCCATTATGATAAACCTCCACACGACCTATGTTGCTACTCCCTCCTCCTACTAAACGGACCTTTTTCCCTGTAAACTTATCTGAAACGGCGGTCGTTTTATAATATAATATAATATAATATAATATAATATAATATAGTGATAGTAGGCGTGTCACTGCTCACTTAACAAGTTAGTAGCATGAACGAGAACAAAATGTGTTTGGTATGTTAACGAAAAGAAAAACTCAGAATTTTATTTTGATCCCTGAGCATGGTAAAGGCATTTTGCATAGTGCCCACGTGTTGTTAACTGGTCGCGACCGTTTAGTACAGAAAGGGGGATAGTTGAACTTGTACAGTTGGCAAACTACAACTAAAAAGGGGAATGTATAAATGTATTATTCTTAATTTAAAGGTGTCAAAACTACAATCAAATAACTCAATTTGCGTGAGTATATATGGAGAGTACAACCGTAGTGTACCATTTTTTTTTTCATATCACAAATACCTGTTGTGTTTGCTATTGAAGTTGTTTCCTCAGGTGGTAATGGCGTCGTTACTGAAACAAATATCGAAAAAATGCAGTATTTGTACTCCAAGCATCCCTATACATTGACAAGAAATGTTCAGTGACAACACATTGAAAACAAATTGCATGTTGCCATTGCTGAGTAATGTAATACATGGCCCAATGTGTATTTGTACATATATCAGTGTCCATATACATGTACATGTATTGAAAGTAAAACCCCTATATGTCGTTCAGTATCTTCCATAAGGATTTGTTATTCAGAGTCGTTCACTATACCATGCATACGTATAAATAATAAGACTCGATCGAAGTAGTAAAAAACATTTCAAAGGTGAACATTAATTAATGTAGAACAATACTAGGAGAAATGAGATGATAGGCTTACACATTATGATGAAATTATTCCATGCACATTTAAACAAATACTACTCACCACTGCCATATTGGCAATAATAACCCCACGTGCCTGCTGGACAGCGACATCTACCGTTATAATAATCATAGTATCCTCCATTTTGACATCCTATATTACGAAATAAGGAAAACTGACTCAATAGCACTGCACTTTGTTGAGTATAAACAGAGAATGTCCACTTATTGCCGTGGCATAGAGACTCAATCTGTATTTACAATTACACGTGCTGCGGACATAAGAGCAGGGGAGGAATGGGCTGTTTAGTGCACTGCTTGTGTCATGATTTAATGTGTTGCAAGCGACGTTTGTTGTACTTTAGCCGGACATGCAACGTCGTGATTTTCCAAATATTTGGAAACAATCAAATAACTATTAGCAAACTACATGGTTGTACTTTAGTAAACCTGATTTTTTATCGTCAAAAAAGCGCCATTTCTACTGAATTGCAAGTTTTAAAAATCATCCACAAAAAGATCCCTTTTCCGTGAAACCTACTCTGTGTTGTCATTTCCGTGGGTCTCTCAGTGGTTTGTCCTAAAAAATACACATTCAGCTTAAAGTGTTCAGTGCATTATTTTAGTAAAACATTTAGTTCTGGAGATAACAGGGGTTTACAGTACATGTATATTTCTACACATATATAGAATAAAGCTAAACTAATAACTATAGCATCGTAACTTGTAGTTTTTAATTTTTATTTTATTTATTTATTTATTTATTTATTTATTTATGTATTTATTTATTTTTATAAATAGTCACGTTATTAATCTGATTACATCGAATGAAAGAAAGATTTTCAAGAAATATATATTTAAAAAAGTATCGTGATATTCAGGCTATCCTTACGTCCATAATACTGGCATTTCTGTCCATAGTGATAAGAGTCACACTGACAGCTGTATTCTGTGTATTGGTACGGCCAGTACGAGGTTCTCTTCGGGTAACACGTTCCACCGTTCTGACACGGATTTCGGTAGCAGGGATCTGAAACACAACGAAGAGAATGTTACTCACCAAATGTGAAGGATAATTAGGCATCAAGCCAATAATTCAGGTAAAGTTAAGTGTTCATGTGCACAAGAAACATTGGCATTTGATCGAAACTGTCGAATCTCGACTTAACGTGGAGCGCACATTGATTAATATATATATATATATATATATATATATATATATATATATAGAGAGAGAGAGAGAGAGAGAGAGGCTCACCGTATGTTGTCGCCATTTTTGTCGGCTCCACAGTAGTTTGTACTACAACATATCAAAATTAGTTAAGTCTTAATCACTGGTTTATACGGTACTATACGGTAATGATGTAAACGGCTGTCTATGAGATATGCAGTGCATGCATGTGCTCTGACTTGGGGTTCCACAAAAGTGCTGCTGTTTTTATTAAGTACTCTAACTTATTTACATGTGTACCTGTATATTTATTTATATTCATTAGAAAGGGTAAGAGTGAAATAAATCGTAGGGAATGAAGTAAGGACCACTCATCACCATGAAATTGTTCTCTAGAATATTTTCACAAGTCAACTCACCACTTCCATATTGGCAATAATAGCCCCACGTGCCTGCTTGGCAGCGACATCTACCGTTATAATAATCATAGTATCCTCCATTTTGACAGCCTAAATACGGTAAGGGCATGAGAAAATTGAATAAATACACTGTATACACTATTTATCAACCGAGCATGTTCATTTATTACTACTACGGTGGAAAATTATATTTTTTTCTTTACTGTTACACGTGTATCAGATATGTTTAGTGCATGCATCGGCTGTTAATTGTATCTGTAGTTATTTGGGGCAGGTTCTTGTGCATGTAACATCTTGTATCATGTTGCGATCGACGCTTGCTGTACCTAAACCGGGCATGCGACTTCGTAATTTTCCCAGATATTTGGGAAAAACGATTAACTATCAGCAAACGACATTAGTAAACCAGCTTTTATCCCCCAAAAGCGCCTTTCTACTCAATTACAAGTTACATAGATCGGCGTTTTCCATAAAACCTACTTTGAGTTGTTTCTACTGTGGGTCTCTCAGTGGTTTGTCCTGAATAAAAAAGAACAGATTCAACTTGAATCGTTCAGTGCATTGTTACAGTAAAAATGTAGTGCTGCAGACAACAAGGATTTACATGTTTTATACAGACACAGGATAAAGCTAAACTAATTACTTTACCCTGGTAACTTGTACTTTTTTATTTTATTTATGTATTTATTATATAGTCACGTTATAAATCTAATTATATCAAATCAGATAATAATTTTCAAGATTTATATCTTAAAATAAGTATCGTGATATTCAGGCTATCCTTACGTCCATAATACTGGCATTTCTGTCCATAGTGGTAAGAGTCACACTGACAGCTGTATTCTGTGTATTGGTACGGCCAGTACGAGGCTCTCTTCGGGTAACACGTTCCACCGTTCTGACACGGATTGCGGTAGCAGGGATCTGAAATGCAATGGAGAGATAGGAAACCACAGCAAAAAGTATACGTTAATTTATCAGTGAACATCACGATTTGCCAGAGGCAATGTTAATCACCAATATGAAAGATGGATAGGCATCACTCTAATATTTCAGGTAAAGTTAATCTTCATGTGCACAAGAAACCTTGGCATTTCATCTAGACTGTCGATTCTTGACTTAAAAGCATAACGTGGTAAGCACGGAGATTGAGAGAGAGAGAGAGAAAGAGAGGCTCACCGTACGTTGTCGCCATTTTTGTCGTCTCCATCGTAGTTTGCGCTAAAACATATCAAAATTAGTTAGTCTCAATCACTGGTTTATACGGTACTATCAAGTGTAATGATGTATATGGTTGTCTATGAGATATACAGTGCATGCCTGCACCCTGATGTGGGATTCCACAAAAGTGCTGCTGTTTTTAATAAGTACTCTGAGTTTTTTATTTACATGTGTACCTGTATATTTATTTATATTCATTAGAAAGGGTAAGAGTGAAATAAATTGAAAGGAATGAGATAAGGACCACTCATCACCATGAAATTGTTCTCTAGAATATTTTCACAAGTCAACTCACCACTTCCATATTGGCAATAATAGCCCCACGTGCCTGCTTGGCAGCGACATCTACCGTTATAATAATCATAGTATCCTCCATTTTGACAGCCTAAATACGGTAATGGCATAATGAAAATGAATAAATACACTGTATACACTATTTATCAACCGAGCATGTTCATTTATTACTGCCACGGTGGAAAATTATATGTTTTCTTTATTGTTACACGTGTCACAGATATGTTTAGTGCATGCATCGGCTGTTAATTGTATCTGTAGTCATTTGGGGCAGGTTCTTGTGCATGTAACATCTTGTATCATGTTGCGATCGACGCTTGTTGTACGTAAACCGGGCATGCGACTTCGTTATTTTTCAAAATATTTGGGAAAAAAATCAATTAACTATCAGCAAACGACGTTAGTAAACCGGGTTGTATCCCCCAAAAGCGCCTTTTCACTCAATTACAAGTTACATAAAAGGGCGTTTTCCATAAAACCTACTTTGAGTTGTTTCTACCGTGGGTCTCTCAGTGGTTTGTCCTGAATAAAAAAAGAACAGATTCAACTTGAATCGTTCAGTGCATTGTTACAGTTAAAATGTAGTGCTGCAGACAACAAGGATTTACGTATTTTATACAGACACAGGATAAAGCTAAACTAATGACTATAGCCTCGTAACTTTGACATTTTTTTTTTAAATTTTATTTATGTATTTATTATATAGTCACGTTATAAATCTAATTATATCAAATCAGATAATGATTTTCAATATATATATCTTAAAATAAGTATCGTGATATCCAGGCTCTCCTTACGTCCATAATACTGGCATTTCTGTCCATAGTGATAAGAGTCACATTGACAGCTGTATTCTGTGTATTGGTACGGCCAGTATGAGGTTCTCTTCGGGTAACATGTTCCACCGTTCTGACACGGATTGCGGTAGCAGGGATCTGAAAGATAAAATATTAGAGATGTAGGGAAATGGAGAGACTGGGTGACACAGCAAAGAGTGGACATCAAATTAGGAAAATCACGGTTTGTCAGAAATCCAAATGTTTTCAATAACGGTGATTTTATTGGAGAACATATATCAAACTCAATACCCAATATAACATAAAACAAAGTCATACCCAATACAAGATGTAACAAACACAATACGTGAGTATAAGCAGATTGCTGGCAAAAGGCACAAGGTACATAAAAGGTACATGTTTTTATGTTTTTGAAAATGTTTGTTTTGCGAGATACAAAACGTTTTTGTTGCGAGGGAGAGTGCGAGATAGTGTGTGTGTGTGTGTGTGTGTGTGTGTGTGTGTTAGAGAGAAAAAAGAGAGAGAGAGAGAGAGAGTCAAATAGAGAGTATATGTGTATTGTGTGAGAGAGAGAGTGAATATGTTTGTATGTGTGTGTGCGTGCGCTTGAGAAAGAGAGAGAGAAAGAGAGAGAGGAGAGAGAGAGAGAGAGAGATGAAGGAAGCGTCTTCCTCTCAAGCTTACCATATGTTGTAGCTCCATTGGTCTCCGTGGTGTGTTCTATAAGACAAAATGAAACATCCATAATTAGTGCATAAAGAAAATACAATAGTGCACATTATTGAAAAAGATTCAACAAAGATATGATCTGAGCTATCGAATTATAGAGCGACCTTAACATCCCCATTATTTCATCCAGGCCCATTATTGAATAGGGCTGAGCAAAACATCAAATTTACATTTCGTTATTAAAATAGGTAATGAACCTTTAAATTAAAACATTTGGAATGCCACCTTCATTATCTTAACTTGTGCGAGGAGAAATTACATACATAATTTAATCACCACGAGTCATGACATAGGCGGCACATTTATAATCAATATCTTATGTTCATATCTTGTTCTTTTTATCTAGCAAACAAACTTTTATCATAAGGCAAACGTTGAAGTCGACAGTATCGAGTGACAACAGATAAACACTGTCGTGGTCAACGGCTACTAAAGGATGACACATTGCTCCTTCGTTTATGCGAAATATTTCTGACGTAGTGAGTAAATTGAATTATCATTGTTGGTTGACTTAATCCAGACAGAGATACCAAATTAATTTACATCAGCCTTATAAATAGGTTGTCCTGGAATTACCTCAAAAGGGAAATATGCTTACAGGATAGTCTTCTAAAACATGCAGCCAAGGAACAAACGGGTACATTATTCGTTAAACACTTCATAAACATAAATAAATAAATGAATAAATAAATAAAATAAAATAAGATAGAATAAATAAATAAATAAATTCATAAAATAAAATAAATAAAAAAGGCCAGATATTGCATACAAACAAATCAAAGGCGAGCTCTTGTAAGCACAACTTTCCAAATATTTACAATACTATTTCATTCAAGCGAAAGTTATACATAGAGCGTTTCCTTATAGCAACATCGATTAATTCAATCAAAACAAATACGCTATGCAGGGGCGGATCCAGGATTATTTGAAGTGGGGGGGGGGGTCCGGAACGGAACGACAGGCCTCGGATGCAAAACCGACTATCGCCCCCTTGGTGTGGGGTTCGGGGCCTGCTCAAGGGTCTAGAAAATAACCGGTGTTTTGGAGAAAAAACAGTGACCTTTGGTACAGTTCAGAATTATGATTTAGATAGTCAAAATGCTAATTTCAAGACAGAGCCGAAGGGGCTGTCATGACCCCCTAACTCCCATCTAAATCCGCCGCTGCTATGCACAGTAAAATATATGACTATTTTCTGCCTGCAAAACATATAAATGATTTAATCATACCTGGTCTATACGTGGTCTGACAGTTCCTTTCGTCCGACCCGTCGCTGCAATCCCACCTTCCATTGCAGACGTAACTCCACGGTATATACCTCCCCGTTGGGCACCGGAAGCTACTCTGGGACACTAGGAAATACGGAATAGGCCTACATTTTCCTTTGAATACTATCTACCGCACTTTTTTTCTTTCTCTTTTTTTAACGTTTATTGTAGTTCATATTATGAGTTGAGCCCAGTATGAAAAACTACATTCCAAACTGCAAATCGATCTTTAGCAAACCATTTCTAAAACTTTATAAATATTGTTGAGTTAAAAAAGTTTTATCTAAAGTGGTCACGAGTAAGAAGTAATAAAATGCTTAAATTTTGAGAATGTTTAGCAACGAGCAGTATGTTGTCCAGAAATAAGACCATGCTTACCTGCCCGCCCAGACAGCGAAATAACAACGATCAAGAAAAATATCGTCTGCATCATTTCACATCCTTAAGACTAATGACATGTCGTGTTTCACTGGGTGAATAAGCCTTTTGGAGGGGAGGCTCACAACCCGGCACGAATATTCGAAAAACATTTTTTTTTTTATCTGATGTCCAAAGAAATAACACAAAAATGTATCATTGATGTACTTACATTACTACATTATAAACAACTCCTCCCCGTCAATGTTATAAAGAAAATCGATCACTCGAGTACAAGTGCAAATAAAAAATTAATTAATTATAAACACGTAATCTATTATTAGCTTTGAACGGCCCGGATACAAACCCCCCTCTGTCACCCCCAGCTAAATATACCCTTCCCCCTCGGAGGTGAAACCTTATCGAAAGAGATGTTGATTTTTCCGCGAATAACCAACATGGAAGATAAGAGACCAACGCGAACAGAAACTTTTCGCTTATAAATATTTCGACAAATATCATATTGGTATAGCTGGATAACGTCGCTTTCTTTGTGTAAATGTTTGCGTCGAACTGGTCAAGCAGCTGTCCCCAAGTTTAATGCTTTTTCCAAGAAGAAATGCCCGTTCACCTTCCAGCTATGCACTGTTCGCAATGCCATCTAGCGGACAGCGCCGTAATCACGGACCAGTGAATAGGACAAAATGTTAGGTATCAGTATCATTACAGTATATTAAATTAAGCTAATCCAACTGTCAGTGTTCATTTGATAAATATGAGCCACAGTGACAGTAAGAACTTTTTTAAAATTAATTTGAATTCTAGTACAAAAGTAAAAATTCTGTTCTTATATACCGCAGTATGCATGCGTCTCAGCGGGGTTCTCTAACGCCTAAGCATTTTTGGCTCGGTACAGTTTAGGTTTTGATGTTCTCGCCTCCATGGGGAGGGTACAGCCCAACATGCCTTATGGATCGTTGCAAGCTACCAAGCGAACAGATCTTTCGCTGCCTGACCAGGAACTTTACCCCTGCTACAACCCCTAAATGCTGAGTGCCAGGCCGGGAGACAGCAGGTAATCGTATATAAATGACTGGTATGTTCCCCGGGTGGGGTCGAACCCACGTCCTCCAGCTCCGGAGGGGGACGTTATGACCAGAAATTTTACCAGTGTTGTCTGGGTTATAAGTGACAAAATAGAAGCATAATACGATGATTAAATCAATTTTAATATATTCACTTATTGTCAAATATAAAATCATTTGTTACTCTTATGATGTAGCAAAAACAACATCACAACAAAAAAGCCTAATCAAGACACATTTATTCACCCTTATTCAACTTTCGGGTTGCAATGGGCTGTCTTGACTACAGATGCCATGACAGGACCACCCAGAACACAATGGTGATTTCTATGGAGACGAGTCATGGTAAACGGAATTGAGTTTGTCAGCTTTGTACAATTAGACGTGAACAATTCGCAAGCTAGGCCGATCATGCGTATAATCACAACGCTGGGTGTTTAGATTTGATCAATATGTACATGACAGTGGACAATTTTAATTGTCTAGTTTAAAAAAACTGTGACCAAAATGCGGAAAATACTGTTTAACATTTTTTTATCTTACCAGTGAATGTTCATCAAATTCATGTATATTTTATTCACGTGACATGACATACACAGGGCGCGATTTACTTTACTACACTGTACACTGCTTTAGTCAAATTACATTGTGAGTTATTTCAAATGTCCACAAAAATAATAAATGCGCTATTCTATCTATCCTTATGAATTAATTCATCTAAAATTGTGTCAATTATCAGCCCATTTTCAACTCATCCTGATTTTTTTCTCAAACCCATCCATATCTGTTTACTAAAAAAGCCACTAAGTTTAATGCCACACGAAGTGGGATTAATAACGCATTCTAAGTGCATGGGTGGCTTCTTGTTGAAGGTCAGTTAAAACTTTTAAAGCACAAAATGACACATAACTCATCTTAATCAAATCGCAATAGAAAACAAATACTATCTGTTTAAGGAAGTAAAAACCAATATAAAAATCGAATAAAACCATTGTCATTTTATATTAGAAGTAATGAAAGAACAAAATGAAACCTTAGAATTAAAAACTAAACGAAAATGGTAAGAAATATATATTAAAACATATTTACATTCTCTAATAGCGAATAGTTTGGTATAAATGGCACAACAATAGAACCCTACAGGATGTTATTTTAACACACGTTATAACCGTTTTTGAGTATAAAATATATTTCTCATTTCCTATACACATTTCATTATTATTATTTTTTATTTTATTCTATTTATTTATTTTTACTTTTTCTTATATTTTGTAAATTGTAAATTATATCAAACGCAATTGTAATAATGTATCAATATACCCGTGCAATACACTGTATTTGTGTACGGTCACTTAGAACCACTTGTCAACATATGAATATGAAATGTTGAGGTCGAATAACAAAACCATTTTGATTTTTATTCAAAATCTGAAATAATCTATACAGAAGAGGCCAACGTCTTAACGGGTTTGGAAACGAAGTTAATGCGATCAAAGCTTTAGATAGTAAAAAGCGGCATGTGATCAAAACTCAAATTTCAAGTCAAGATTGGTGTTCGGTTAGTTATCCGGTATATGCGAGTTTTTACATATAAATGTAAAGTATGCATGGCTTTTGGCGTAAAGACATCTGACTAACTTGCTACTCTCCTCGTGATAGAGCTTCGGTGAGTTGAAAGCAGGTTACTCACTATATGACTTTAATTCCAATAAAATCGACCATTTATATACTTTATCAAATGATATATACATTCTATTTTTACTGCTTTCTGAAAATATCGGTGAAAGATGTGCAGAAGAAAAATTTCAAATAGCCTTTCAAGCACCTTGTTTTTGACGTAAAACTATACGGCTATGTCGGTCAGTGACCTGGACCACAACCTTAATAGCACGCGGTTAATACCTGTAACGCTGACGCGAGGTTGGGTTAATAAAATATTTGCGCGATGTTAATGGGACACTGCTGCAAGCAGGCTGGTGTATGGCACATATTCTCCTATGTACTACTTCCTGACTTGACTAAAATAGTCATTTTTATTCATTGTCTAAAATCCTTAAATGATCAGTAAACTTTACAATGATGAAATGCTAAAACATTGTAGTAATATAAACAAGCTGTAAAACAATATGCAATTATGCCGTCAAATTAAAGGGTTCACTTCAAATTAATTAATTAATAGTTTTAACTGTTTTATTTTTTAGCTGACTTATGACAAGGAACTCAGTTTTGTCATTATTAAAAATTAACTTGGTCTTTATAATCTATCTTCAAAGATCTGAGATACCGGTAGAAGTTTGCGTTCGCTTTATGATAGCGTTAGGGTTCTTAATATCACATTGGATGTGTAACTGAATTCCTTCATTAGGAAAACTGCCCAGACAGTCAAACATGAAATGAAATGAAAATTAAGATAAACACAGCATTGAACTTTGGTGCCGGGAGATGGGTGGGGGTGGCAAACAAAGCAGTCATTATCGCGGGAAGCTGGGGTCAGAGGTCTGCTAAACTTAGCTAAGCAATCATACACTCAATGTGAAACTGAAATGTAGCAATAGTATGCTCATCATATTCGGAGGCTTATTTCTGCCTTGTCCCTCCATTCCCACACACTTCAGACCTTGTTTTCAATATGCTATGCAGGGCCTATGAATGTACTTGGCAGTTAAACCCTAACCTTAACCTTAAATGGATAATTCTGACGCAAAGCAGGCCTGTCAATATGTACTGTAGTGGAGTGACGAATCCCTTGTAAGGAGTGTTGTGTAGTAAACAGTCCCTATTTCTGTCACACCTCCAACCCTCCCCCTCCACCCCCCTCCACCCCCCACCCCCATACGAGCTGCACATTGTTCTGTACCCGGCACGAGTAATGGGTGCTGTCGCTCAGTTCTTATGTGAAAATCAATTTATCCATTTTTGCCCACATTCGTAAGGCTTTGCTTAAGTTTTGCAATGTTACGTGCGTTGCACTTAATTACTTGTCCTAAATCCAGGTACGTTATCGGAGTGAATCAACCGTGGTCAACCTCAGTCAATGTCGGTGATTAATTGAAAGTGCGTCCTTGGTTTTGACCCGATAGGACGTGACCTCTGTCGCACCAAGGAGTTACAAACTCCTCGGTCGCATAGATACTAGTATCTGTAACACTGGATCTCATTTCTTTCTCTGAGAGAGGGAGAGAGAGAGTGGCAGAGAGAGAGAGAGAGAGAGAGGGGCAGAGAGAGAGAGAGGGAAAGAGAGAGAGTGGCAGAGGGATAGAGAGAGAGAGAGAGAGAAAGAGAGAGATCTCCCCGCTCATTTTAAACTCTGAAGACTTCAGTGTATATTTGGATTGATTTAACCCTCAATTTTCCGGGAAAAAACGTGTGTGTTATTATAATATTTAAGTATTTAATTTTTTTTTTTTTTTTTTTTTTTTTTTTTTTTTTTTTTTTTTTTTTTTTTTTTTGTGATTTTATCTCCTCCAGAAAATGGCGACAATCCTATGTTATTCTCCGGTTTAAAAACTGAACTCTTTTGATACATTAAGGGGATGATGTGGCTCTGAACACGTTGAGGTCGGGGACAATACTTAGGTCGACCAAAAACTATGTATGCTAATGACATAAAATGAAATGATGAAAGAGTGAGGGCGGACGATATAAAAGGGAAACGGGCCAGCGCATTTTAAATACGTATATGCATGTGATCAGAAGTAACATCTGGAAAGCAGAGACATTTAAATAAGGTAAGACCTTAGTAATAATTCAGAGAATAATTGAGTATTGGATATAGATTCTGCCTTAAAACTAACAGCTTTGATAGCAATAACTTCAATATAATGTTTTGTGATTTGTGTCATACTGAAACATAAATTAGAGCAGATGACCTTAAAGTATTAAGTGTTATACACGGCAAAACAGTGTTCAGCATTTGACCACATGCAACACACTTTTAGCACCCAAACGCGTTTAGAAGTGTATGAAAAATCTAAAGACGTATACAGCTTTTAAAGCTTCTCACACAAGAAAATGCTAAACGAGTTTAGTAGTGTATACGTACGTTTAGCTATATATTTAGTTTCACTGATTTATGACAAGGCTCAACGTATTGGCTCAACACTTCCACTGCTAAACGTGTGAAGATGCTAACAACACGTTTGGCTTTTCAATCTTCTCACAGAAGAAAATGCACGTTTAGCTCCGCTTAGCTTCACCGCTATATGATCCCATAACAAGTTTATTACAAGGCTGAAGAATTTGGCTAAACACCCCCCTTCTTTTAAAACCCCATGCAAAATAATGTCCCAGCTAACAAAAAAAAAAAAAATATATATATATATACAGACTTGACATTTAATATGGAATATTTTTTCCAAATCATAATTCATCAGTTTTTTTCCTATTTTGCAGACTGATAAATGAAAATAAGGATCAAAATCGTGTTTTTATAACTTATGATAAACTGTTCCATTTCATTGTGACATCAGTTCTTTAATTGACTTCGCCAATGAAGCAAACAAAACTACATTGCCAATCTTAAGTCATACGACAACCATTGAAAGCGATATTTTGGATCTCCATATTTTCCAAATTATCGTCTTTAAAAGAGTAAACACGACCCACAAAGAACCTTCATGTCAGTGTCTAGTCACAGTAAAGGTCGCCGCTATGCCTGACCTTATCCTTCTGCTACCAGAGCTTTCAAGAGGCAAGGCATTTCTTGCGATAGTTTTTTAAGAATTTAATCTGGAATAAAAGTCCAGGCAACGGTTAAAGCTTGTCCAATTTGGTTCAATTTTGTTGTAGGACATGCTGGCCGTTGATTTGGCAACTATTGACCTAACCACATATTGTCAAAGTGGTTCAAATATGGCGATTTTGATGACCAAGGTAGCTGCTCATTCCCTTGGTTCTGTAAGTTATCTGCTAATAAAAGTGCTCTGTGTGAACCAGCAATCTGATCGTGCAACCTAAAACTGTTCCTAAGGTGTCCCCTATCAAATGATAGTCAAGTGGTTCCCAGATTATTCCTTTATTTGATCTGGTTCAGGTTTTAGTCAATGACTTCCATTGGTGTTTTGGCACCAATGTGGTATCAACTCCAAATACTGACGCTGTTAATGGCCCTAGTCACTTCAGAAGTGGCACACACCTTGTCGTAGGCCTCTTGAAGATGTCTGTAAACTCTTTTTTGACCAATTTAGCGGTACAGGCGAAATCTGACCTCAATAAAGAAAACAACGCGGTTTCAATGTTCTACCCAGAAACGGTCATGGTCCCCAATTCATTAGAGAAACAGACTACGCTGTTCTGCTGTTTACAGTGGCCTCCTCAGAGGTGGGCTGGTATCTTAATCTGCTTAAACCAGTTTGGTGTTCGCTAAGAGACTTGAAAAACGCGCTTTAGTGACAATTTGCCCCTCATTAAAAACGGACTGGGTGGTTTTGGTTTAATTGCAGCAGCATATCCTGAAGGAAATTGAGTCCTGTATTCTTGTGGTAAGATATCGATACATTGGACGTGGTGTCTGTGTGGGTACATGAGCCTGGGCATAAGTTTGTGAAATTGTGCGGACCGTTCCTTTTGGGGCAATAATCTGTCTGGCAATGTCTGTCTTTTTCGCGCCATTCTGGCACATTTTAACAATTTTGAAAAACAGTACTTAACTCATTTTACGCACTGCAAAACCGACCGCTTGCATGCAAAATTTCAAATTCTTCTATGCAATGGTTGCCGACATATGGATACTTTTTTGACAGAACCATCCCTCGCCAAAGCCAAGATTTGACCAGCCCAAAGGAGCACTACCCAGTTAAATCAATGCATATTTAACAATGCAGCAGTGCATCAGACTTGGTAAGCAGTTAATTGGTAGAGACACACCTTTCTTCATACTTCCCCAGTCAGATATCTTATATGAGATCTGAGTGTTTTCAATAAAGAACGCATTTTTACCTAGGTATACCTTTAAAACTGAAATATTCCATATTAAATGTCAAGTATATATATATATATATATATATATATATATATATATATATATATATATATATATATATATATATATATATATATATATATATATAATTCACACATTCATTAGAATAAATAGAACATAAACAACTTTATGACTGGAGAATGATTCGAAAACCGTTTATTAAAAATTTTATGATAATGTTATATTATGAAGTTTTACTAGCGTTTTAATAACATTCTGAAAAAAACACATCATGTTTTGTAAACTTTTTTTATAAATAACTAAAAACACTTCTTACGCTGTTGGAACTACATCTAGCAGCTAATTCGAAATTGAGCTACGCTATCAAGAATTCATTACAGAAACATCAACAAATCTGTAGGCTACATTCCATTTGATCTTCTCCAGACCCTATCTATTGAAAATCAGCCATAACTTGTATGTTTTCTCTTGTTTGAACTTGAGAAATGGACACCATATTTCTCGCTCTTACAACATCTGAACATATTTAAAAAATAGGATCTTTTCAGATAAATAATTACCTGTTCAAATGTTTAACACTGAAAGACATTATTTTATCAGCACTATTATGGACAAATTATAAATACACGTTAGGGGAGGGGAACTAGTGACATGCTCGCCCAAATGGTAGTCACAGTCCGTACCTGTAAAGTATAATGTTACTACTTGTCATATCTCTTATTCGTTAAAACTTATACTGATGCATAATTGATACGGCGTCAGGTAATTACTGTTTCTTTGCTCTTTCATTTACTTTCCCCATATTTCTCAGCATTAATACTTCAAATGGTAGCACAGAACATTAAACCTCAAAGTCAAAGGCCTCCACGAAGTTTTTCAATGTAAATACATTTTTCCCGGTATTAGGAATACATGTAAAGACACATTGGTTGCAGAACTGCTTGTAAATCGGTATGCTGCACAGAAGTGCACTGTCCCTTTCGGACTGTCTCATTTTAGTGAAAACACAGGAGAAAACTGTCCCACACAAATATACTCACGCTCAGTAAAAGCTAAATTCCTCGTAAGGTCAGCTAACACAATGGATAAACCCAGCTGTAAAACTAAATGTTTATATTAAGGTGAACCTTTTTTGGATTATTATTTTTATCTATGAATCAGTGCATGACAAGATCGTTGTTTGATCACATCTCAGACAGCGTGCGTTTTGCTGGATTTTGTGAGGTGCCGGTGAGAAGTGTCCGTGATACGGTGTACCAACAAATACAAGTTGCTCATTCTTTCCGTCACGTACTAGTAAGTCTGTGACAAAACCTGTGAGAGAAACTGCGATGAGAGTCTTTGGAATGATTTATTTCAGCTGAAGTTCAAGTCGTCCGAGATGGTGTTAGAGCTTTTAAGCGCGATCTGCAGACGCCTGTACCTTACTATTATCGACCTGTATATGTTACCAGAGCTACGGCCGATGATATTTGGGTTCATGAAACAACGTCTTCAGGGAGGTGGTGCAAATGTTGAAAAAGTTCACGACGGCCACGGAGGGTTTGTACCCACTTTGTTTGTCGACGGCGTCCCGCTGCCGCCTTTCCCGGGTCTACAAATCAATTTACAACGAATTGACAAGTTTCAGGCCCGCAGTGACGATATTTGGATCGTTAATTGGCCAAAATCAGGTACAGCTTAGTGGAATATTCTGCGGGACAATATGTACTGTCAATTTTATTGATTCAATGAACAGAACTAATTAAAAATTATTGAATATCATCAACATTTCAAACTAACAGCGCAGTGAACTGAAAAGACGTCTGTAGAAATTCCAGTTCCTTATTAAGTTATGGTTTAAAACAAATGGAACTTTTGTAACAGTTGTAACTTTTGGTACCACTGGTTCCACTTCTCATATTGAAGAACGTTTATTTTCGATCTGCATAAATAAAAACTTTGGGTAAGAAAGAAAGGTTCTTTATATTGTATGCACATGCATATATAGAAAATGATGATTTTTTTTCATCTTCATCCTCTTTTTAAAAGCAGCCTTGCGTATATATATATATATATATATATATATATATATATATATATATATATATATATATGACTTCTTTGTGTGGTTCCTGCCTCGTTGAGGAGCCACCAAATGTCGCCTTTACACTTAAATATAGTTATGGTCTGATTTTTACAATCAAACCCTCGACGTTTTCTTCCAGGTACACACTGGATGTGGGAAATAGTCATGATGTTGTCCTCAGGGCGAGCAAAATTGAGAGACTCGGTAAAAGTAGGCGCCATGTTCCCGGAAGCATGCACGCTCCAGGCGGCAGATAAGATGACGTCACCGCGTGTCCTCGATACGCATGTGCCCTTAAAACTTTTCCCAAAGGGGGCTTTAAAATCCAAAATAATCTACACTGTTCGTAATCCCAAGGACGCGTGCGTGTCTATCTATCACCATCAGAAAGGCATGTCGATGTACAGGCTTGACAACGTATCGTGGGAAGGCACGTTAGAGTTAATGATTAATGGGAAAGGTAAGGAATTCAAAGTGATCTCAAATTAAACATCAAAGACAATATCTCAGAATTTGATCACCCACCTTTATGGCCACGTTTATCTGTTTGTATGTCTGTCAACAGAGCGAACTCATACAATATTGGTTGATTTTAGTAACAATTCCAGGTTATGTCACTATAAATGAGCTTTCCTTTGGTTCCCCATGATCCAAATCACTATCTAGACCAAACATTTCTGTAAAGATTCTTCAATATCCTGAAAGGATTTGACATATCAAAATGGCTTGAACGGAGCAAATCCTTTAGAAAACATACCCAATTAATGGGAAATATACACACTTGAAGTTTATATTGTCGAGCTATAAAAATTTGGCAAACAATCGCTCACGCATTATAAAAGAATCCAGACAATGAAGCTTGAGTTTTTTTATTGATTGATTGATTTATTACTAATCATTCTAGTTCCATATGTAAAGGACGGTAATGTTTTCAATAACAAATAACAAGACATCTCCGGAGACGTAAGCTTTATCAGAGCCCAATCAACAATTGAGCTTATTTACGATTTAGACAGACTTAAAGTCGCCTATATATTATTATTACAGCTTATTACGGAAACTGGTTCGACCACGTGGAAGAATGGTTGAAAGTTCTGGAGAACAATTCAAACGCCCTCATTGTGACGTACGAGGACATGAAAATGGTAAGCACATGATACCAAATCTGATAGGTATTATGTTATGTGCACAATGAGTGCCTCTCTCACTCAACATAACCTTATTTTAGAATTTCAGAAATGTGAAGGGGCCATGCGTCTCTAAATATGCCATTGTAATCTTTTTTATTATTCTGATATACATGTTTGAACGCCTAATATGTTAATAGGGAAGTTGGCAAATGAATCAAAATTATATTTAAAAATATAAAACAATCAATGAAGAATTAAGACCAGGTAGCAACCAATTTTCTGTTACAGAATTTTTATGGTGACGGTTATTATTATGTATCTTTCATACTGTATCAATGTCACTAGTCGCTTACTCATGTTTAACAAATGTGTTAAGGATTTTAAGAAACAAGTGCGCCGCGTGGCAGAATTCCTGGGCTACAAACGGTCAGATAAGTTCTACGATGACGTCGCCAAGCTGTGTTCTTTTGGTAACATGAAAAAAGAAAAGAGGGACATCAAATCGGCATGGAGCAAAGAAAGTACAGGGATATACAGAAAAGGTAAATATTGATGTACAAAAGTGACATGCAATTATCATTAATTATTGCTTTTTTTCGTGGTAGTTCTTGTAAATTTATAGAAATAAAAGACGAGGGGCGGTTTCAGTTCGTATGGCGGTCATGGTGTATTCTTTTTCTCTCTGAAATTCTTGTGTATATGTCTGCTGTATGATTCTGTTTGGTATTATCTATCATCAGACCTGTAAAAGCAACTCAATCAACTCCTCAACCCCGAACTTTTAATACTAAAATCATCTCCAGCTTATTCAGTACCAACATGTTTTAAATTAAAAAAAACAATTGCAATTATTGTAAACCTTTGCACGGCTGGTAAATATTCTATATTCTATATTTGCTGTTTATAGGGACGGTGGGAGACTGGAAGAACTATTTCACGATGGCACAGAATGAGAAATTCAACGAAATGTACACTAGGAGGATGAAGGACATAAATTTGGATTTAAAATTTGAACTTTGAACGAATTTAAGACAACAAGTCTCAAATACAAATCACATAGGCCTACATGTGTACAGTAATAGCATGATTATTACTTCATAATGCCCTTTGGCTTTTGTGACAGGCTTTTCGGTAATTTTCGTCTTCTATCGATCGTTTTCGGTGTGAGGCGATTGACGCCTTCTAGCGAGCTTGCTGTTTTTGCGCATCCCAGAAGCTGTACTGTACTTTCAGATTATCTTGGCCATGAAGTAGCGCACATGATGTAAAAGTTGCTCATCTCGTCATGGCTCTTGGGTCTGTTAAAAGAGGGCAAAACATTGAAAAAAATACATGTAACACGTGGTCTGTTTTTTTTTTTTTTTTTTTTTTTTTTTTTTAATTTCTTCTAAATACGTTTTATTTTCAAAATTATTTAACAACCGCTGTTATTTGCGTAATGTATTTGCTGTGAAGTTTAAAGCAAATATTTTAAAAGCATGTCAAAAAGAGCACTTACTGGAAGAGGCACAGTTATCGAAAATAAGAAATTGCAGACCTGATGATCATCATACTTTCTGAAGGGGTCTGTTTTACTTGAACACATTTCATTTCAGATTATAAAGTCACAACTGTTATTTCTATAGTTTATATGTATACAGAGAGTGATAAATGTAAAAAATATATATTAAAAACAACTCACCTCAGTGGCGGATTTAGATGGGTGTTAGAGGGGTCCTACCCCCCCTTCGGTTTTTGAAAAATATATATATCACACCAAAAATATATATATCACACCACTTGAAATCAGAATTTTGACTAGTTAAATTATAATTCTAAACCGTACAAAAAGGCACTGTTTGCTCTCCAAAACACAAAAAAATTCTCGGGACCTTAGAGCAGGCTCCTAACCCCACACCAAGGGGGCGTTGGTCGGCTTCGCATCCGAGGCCTGTCGTTGTCGACCCCCCCCCCCCCTTCAAATAGACCTGGATCCGCCCCTGACCCTATTTCACATCCTCCCGGTTTGTAATGTTCATAGTGCAACGCAAGGCCTGGATGGAACCATTTGAATATATATATATATATATATATATATATATATATATATATATATATATATATATATATATATATATATAAATGGAAATTATGTATGAATTTATGACATTAAAATAAAATAAATCTTATGACGACAAAACGTGTAATTCTGCCTTCATGCATGGGGTGACGGTGAACTTAATCTGTGAACAACAAAACTGTCCCCATCTTTTATCAAAAGAAGATTTACATTTATTCTATCATTATTATTATTTTTTTTTCTTTATTTCTTTATTTATTTTTTTGTATAACTGGTGATTATATTTCGATCTGTATCTACATGACAGCAGACAATCCAAACTAGCGCCCAAAGAACAAAAGATGTGATTTTTATGTTGATTTGAGATATGTACCAGTGGAGGTCATCAATTTGCAGTATATTTTTTCTCACGTGCCATGGTATACAAAAGGCGCAGTTTAGTCTACTAAGCTACATTTAGTCAAATTCAGTTATGAATTATTTGAAATGTTTATGAAAACAACAAATGCACCCTTCTATATGCATCTATGTTTATAAATTAATTCATCTAAAAACTTTGGGATTTTTTCTCAAACCCGTCCCTAATTGTTTACTAGAAAATCCACTAAATTTAAAGCCACACGAAGCTGGGTTTAAAACGCATTCTAAGTGTATGGGTGGCTTCTTGTTGAACTTCTCTGAGGAGAGCTATAACTTTTAAAACAAGAAATAACATATAAATGGACTTAATCATTAAAGCAAAAATAACCATATCAACTGTTTAAGAAATTAATCAACGAACAAAATGAAACCTTAAATTTAAAAACTAAACAAAAATGGGATATTTGCAGAATGAAGTTGGTTAAACAATATTAAAAAAATATATATTCATTAAAACAAATATTGACATTCTCTACTAGCGAATAGTTTGGTATATATGGCATAACAAAGCAATCATGCATGAAATTATTTTAACATATATTACTAGCGTTTTTTGGTTTCATTCAAAATCTGTAATATTTAAGATGGAAGAGGCGAACATTTTAACGGCTTTGGAAACGAACCCATTCATTTCAACGCTGCCGGTGTAACAGGAATGGTAATCCGCTAGGAACCGTTGTCCGTTCCCCATTACTTTGTACAGGTGACATCCGTCCCATATACTAACCCCAATATTTCAAGTAGCCCTAACCTGTACTAAACTCATTAGACCCCGGACTTCCATTCTTAGGACTACCATTCGTGTCACACCGTCTTTGGATAGCCAAAAAAGCGGGATGTGATCAAAGCTCAAATTTCAAGTCAAGGTTGATGTTCTTCATCCTCCTGCAGAATATCTGATTGAACTCCTCGTTCTGAGCCACCGTGAAATGATTCCTCCAATCTCCCACTGTGCCTAAAAACAAACAAATAAATAAGTGAAAGGAAATGGATGTCCATTTTAAGGTGAATAAAAAAAGAAAAAAATCGGATTCATCGATCCCCTCGATCATGAATGTATTTATGCTTCACTTTATCACTTATCGCTTGCACTTGGGTTTCATGTACTTTTAAAGAAATACAAAATCACGATTTTGTCATGTTTTTGTAAAGTGCACGAGCAACTGTGAAGTACAGAAAACAGTCATTCCAGCACACTTTCGTCGAATTATTTCATAAACTAGAACCAGACAATACAATATATGTAAATATATGTGTCACTGATTTATAATTGTATTTTTGACCACATTTAATGCTCCAATACTGGGAGCAAGACACTCACGGAGATATCTCAGTGAAGCTTTCTGCAAATAAACATTACGCTCACGCACAGTAACAAAATTAAAAAAAAGACTAATTATTTCAACTTTACTCCTCTGAAAGAAAGGATGAATCCTCATTCTGCAAATAGGTTACCTTTCCTAAATATGCCTTCGCTGTCCTCCGCCCAGACATTCCTGATTTCTTTCTTTTCTTTCTTCATATGTTGAAAGGAGCATAATCTAGCCACGTCGCTGTAGAACTGCTCTGATCTTTCACGTCCCAAAAACTCGGCCACTAGACCCACTTGTTTCTTAAGGTCCTGAAATAAAACGAACTGATAAGACGCATTAAGCATTTTTTCAGTTATGTACTGAAAGAGCCTTCCCATTTGTTTGACGACTGAATTTAATTTGGAGAAGCGAAGGCCCTCTCATTATCCGGCAACAGTCATTCCAGTGTGTAATTTCTTATATACATTTTGCATTCGCTTCTTTAGAAACAATTAAACTTGCTTAATCTTACACTTCATCAACCTGTTTCTTTGCTTGGGATCGATAGCTGATCCAGGGGAATGGCTGTCAACGTCATCCCCATCCACGTGACCCCCTTAGCCTGTTATGTACCCCCTCCCACCTAGAAATAATAAAACCGACAATCTGAAACAAGAAAAACATGATAACTGTTATCCGCAAATTTCAGTTTTATTGTCCTCGTCTACTTGTTGCGTGGTCCCTTCGTTGGGAAAAAAACCCTAACGCCCTACCCTAGCAAGCACTTCATCCGCCAATGAGGAACCTGCACTCTTCTTATAATTTACCAGTTTCATGTCCTCATACGTCATAATCAGGGCGTTTGGATTGTTCTCCAGGACTTTCAACCATTCTTCTACGTGGTCGAACCAGTCGCCATACTGAGCTGAAACGACAAATGCATGGTGCTATTATAGTGTAAACATTAAAAACTAGTATTTTTGAAACTGTAAAAAGCATTACATCATATAGGTTATAGAGAAAAAAAAAGCATTTTTTTCCTTCAATTCACTTGTAACCACTTTTAAGCTAATATGGAAGTGGAGAAGAGGGCCACCTCAGAAGTAACAGGAGATAAGGACATATTGTCTCTTAGATTTTACCTTTGCCGTTCACCAGCAGTTCATACATCCCGTTCCAAGAGCAGTTCGCTGACTTCGGTTCTATACCCGTCGCGTGATAATATAAAGACACATATACATCCTTTGGATTACGAACGACGTAGATTATCTTGCTATTCAGCGCCACCTTTGGGAAAAGTTTTAGAGGCACATGCGTATTCAGGACACGCGGTGGCGCCATATTTTCTATTACGTGGAGCGGACACAGTTCCGGAAACATGGCGCCTCCTTTATAAGAGTCAGTTAATTCTGCCCGCCCAGAAGTTAATATCTTGACTATTTCCCACATCCAATGTGTGCCTGAAATAAAGCAGTAAAATTTTCAATAAACCACAGTTTCATACATAGAAAGGAAAACTCAAAGGATGTGTGCCACTCCTTGTAATGTACCTTTTACATATACATATGAGATGAATGTACTAAACTTATATAATTTTGTACGCTTAATGCAAGCGTGGGCTCGAAATAGAACATTACATTTTCGTCTAACTTAGTGGATAACGCAATCCAAAGATCCCACGGTTCGTGTCAGATTTACCTAAGGTCGCGCAAAGAAAACCCAAGTCCACATAATGACCAGTTTAATGGTTTATTAGTTGACGCTCTCTAACTACATGTTCTACGTGAAGCCTCCAACTATTAAGCCGTCTCCCATGGCTCTGTCGGGCCGTCACCTTCGAGTCTTCTTCCGTTTGACCCCCCGATATTAATTCTGCACGTCTTTTATACAATACTTCTTATCACAAGTTGGATTCCGTGCTGCATTATTTGGCGGTACATATTAATTTTAATTATTCAAATTGCACACGTCCACTTAAGTTACATAATTACAGGTCATAAACTAGTCGAGTGCACAAGCAATCGACTCTAATCAAATTAATTAAAACGTCTGGGAATTATATTTGTGAGCTCTACATCCTGTTACTTTAAAAAGGCATTCAGAACAGATGATCCGCTTATGGTTTCCCCATCCACACGCGCCATTAAACGGATTAAATCTCGGCTCCGAGGCTTAATTGCTAGACCCCTGCAGCGACAGTGAGTATGCAGGCGGGGAGACCATCAGGGAATATTAGCAACATCGCCTTTTAACTGAGGTCGACCATATTTCGTCTGCAGGTCAGAATCATCTGTTTTGAATACGCTTAATTTAATTAAGTGTGATGTGCGTCATTTTAACAAATCAAAACATTTATCTGCTATTGTTTTTGACCATTTACAACAACAAAAGCAATCCTTTCCCGTACCTGATTTTGGCCAATTAACTACCCATATATCGTCACTGCGGGCCTTGAATCCATCCTGTTCCAGTAAGTTAACATGCATTGAAGGGAAGGGAGGCAGCGGCACTCCTTGAATATACATCACCCGGGCACTCCCACCGTAACTGTCGCTCACATCTTTATAAACTGGGCCCTTAAAAAACAGACCCAACATCCCGTTCTTCACGCCAGCCAAAAACACTGGCCGCAGCTCTGGGAACGTGTACAGATCCACCAACAGTATGTAAAGCCGTCTGAAGAACGACCTAATTGCCTTCAGAACCATTTTCCGGCTGGTAGCGGCCTAAAATATAATATCACATCTGTACGTGTAGCCATAGTGCTACACGTAAAAAATATCGGTGTTTATCTTGACTCTATGTATGGATAGACAAATCTCTCACACATCACAGTCATGCATGACAAATTAATGTGACAATTAAAGCTTCTTTAGACATACTTTGGGTAAACAACACTGTTACTGTCATTAACGCTCTAGTCACATCCTGGTGGGTAGAGGTAGGGGGGCGGGTGCAAGCAATTTAAACAGCCGTATGTGCGGAAAGCAGGGGCTAATTATATAAGGGGTCTGCTTAACTTAGCAAAGACAATCATACACTCAAACATGACATGGATATAGTACATATACTACAGACTTGACATTTAATATGGAATATTTCAGTTTCAAAGGTATACCTTGGTAAAAATGCGTTCTTTTTTTCATAAAACTCAGATCTCACATAAAACATCTGACTGGAGAGGTGTGAAGTCAGGTGTGTCGCAACGAATTAATTGACTACCAAGTCTGGTGCACTGCTGCATTGTGTAATATGCAGTGATTTAATTGGGTAGTGCCCCTTTGGGATAGCCAAAGCTTGGCTTTGGCGAAGCATGGTGCTGTTAAAAAAGTATCCATATGTCGGTAACTACTGCATAGAAGAATTTGAAATTTTGTATGCAAGCGGCCAGTTTTGCAGTGCGTAAAACTAGTTAAACAAAGTTTTACAAAATTGTTAATCTGTGCCAGAATGGCGCGAAAAAGACAGACATTGCCAGACAGATTATTGTGTCAAACGAAATGGTCAGCACAGTTTTATGGAGTTATGCCCAGACTGATGTACCTACACAGAGACCACGGCCAATGTATCGCCGTCTTACCACCAGGGTACAGGACTCAGTGTCCTTCAGGATATGCTGCTGCAACTAAACAAAACCCACCCAGTCCGTTCAGAATGAGGGGCAAATTGTGACCAAAACGCGTTTTTCAAGGCTCTTAGCGAATGCCAAACTGGTTTTAGCAGGTTAGGATACCAAACGACCTCTGAGGAAGCCACTGTAAACAGCAAAACAGCGTCGTCTGTCTCTCTAATGAATTGAGGACCATGACCGTTTCTGGGTAGAACCCTGAAACCGAGTGGCTTTCTTTATTGAGGTCAGATTTCACCTGTACCGCTTAACTGGTTCAAACAGAGTTTACAGTCATCCAGAAGAGGCCTACGACAAGTCGTGTGCCGCTTCTGAAGTGACTAGGGACATTGACAGCGTCAGTATTTGGAGTGAATACCACATTGGTGCCAAAACACCAATGGTAGGCATTGATAAAAACCTAAACCAGATGAAATAAAGGAATAATGTGGGAACCATTTGACTATCATTTGATAGGGGGCACCTTAGGAACAATTTTAGGTTGCACGATGAGATTGCCCGTTCACAAAGAGCACTTTTAATAGCAGATAACTTACAGAGCCAAGGGATTGAGCAGATACATTGGTCATCAAAATCGCCATATTTGAACCACATAGACAATACGTGGGCAGGTTATTACTCTCCGAATCAACAGCCTGCATGTCCTACAACAAAACTGCACCAAACTGGACAAGTTTTGACCGTTGCCTGGAATTTTTTTCCAGATTAAACTCTAAAAACCTATCCTAAGGAATGCCTTGCCGCTTGAAAGCTCTGGTAGCAGCCAGATGAGGTCAGGTGTAATAGCCACCGTTGCTGTGACAAGACACTGACATGAGGGTCCTTTGTTGGGCGTATAACTCTTTTAAAGACGATAATTTGGAAAATATAGAGATCCAAAACATCGCTTTCAGTGGTTGCCGTATAACCTAAAATAGACAATGCATTTTTGTTTGCTTCACTGGCGAATTCAATTGATGAACTGATGTCACAATGACATCAAAGAGATAAATAAAAGTTATTAAAACGCCATTTTAATCCTTATTTTCATTTATAAGTCAGCAAAATAGGAAAAAACTGACGAAAAATAATTTGGAAAAAAATATTCCATATTAAATGTCAAGTCTGTAGTATGCTCATCATATGCGGAGACTTACTGATCCTTACTGGTATTTCTGTCTGCATGGTCCCCCACCCCCACACACAACTTGTCCTCAGCTCCATTCTGGATTATGTTATACAGACCCACGCCTCCAACCCTCCCATCCTGACCTCTGTTCCAAATTGGAAAACGAACTTATTTTTGTTTGGTTAATTCCTCCATTCCCCCACCCCCCACCCCCACACACACACATCTTGTCTTTAGCCTTCTTTCGCTATATCAATGTATTTGACAGATAAATCCATAACCTTTAAGCCTAACTTTTAAATGGAGAAACTTGACACGAACCAGGCCTCACAATATGTGCTGTTGTCTGGCGTGACGCTTTTTATGTACAGAGTGCACTGTAGTAAACAGTCCCTTTTTCTGTCACACCTCCAACACTACCCCCATACGAGCTGCACGTTGTACTGTACCCAGCACCAGTAATGGATGCTGTCTCTCAGTTCTTACAGAGATAGCAATTTATCCATCCTGGTCCATATTCCCAAAATTTTGCTCAAGTTTTACAATGTTACTTTGCACTCACTTAATTATTTGTACTGACTCCAGGTGCCGCTTCGGGGTGAAGCCTGCTGACGTCAGCTCCAGGTCAACCTCGATCCATGCCGGTGTGGCAGGAGTGCACGTCCTAGTAGCGCAAGTCCGCCCGGACACGAAGTCCTGGAAATGCAAGTCCTGGGGCATGCTTTGCTAGGAATGACAGTCCTAGGACATACGTTACTAGGATTAACTAGGACGAAGGCTCCCAGATTATCAAGTCCTACGTGTAGTAATGCACGTGCTAAATGGACATGCGTTCCTAACATTTTAGTAATTAACGCATATATATAGTTTACACAGAGGAATGACAAGAATAAAAATATATAGAGATATACTAGATTTAAAGATATAATGAACAAGTTCATTTTATTTTGATGTTTTATTTTCCGATAGGCAGTTTATATGCATATTAATGAAGTAACACAAACTACACGGTTCCCATAGTTTTTCTTCATTTATTTTATTATGTGTATGTTTCTTGTAGTAAACGCAATTTTTACATGTCATTGACCTTCGTAGGCCTTCAAATGAGGGGAAAATAACTACACAAGAAAACGGGATCTCCGTTCTTAGACTAATTTATTTTTCGGTTTACACTCGCAGAAATCGAAAAATAACTTCAAACTCAGTGGAAAGTTGTTCTTGGAAAGAGGATTAAAGACAAATCAATGCAGTTTAGAATTTGAAATTATATATAATGTTCTGTTATATTCCTTTGGGATTTTGGCGCATTGAGGCTTTAAAAACTAGTTTAAGTGTAATCACATAATTGAGAATATTATTCATTAAAAACAACAACATACAGCTAGCTAGAACAAGTTAATTGAGGTGGGGGTGGGGTAAGGTCAGGTCAAAGGTAGGTCTCCAACCCAAGTATGTAACAAGACGATTCATGAATACATACCTTATGATCTTGCACGCTAACCACTACACAGACGAGCTGAAATTGCAAACATTCAATTGTTTGTCTTATATATGGCCCACCAGAAAAATTTTCATATACATTAATAATTGTATCATTTAACCATGTTATTGCATAAGGATAGGACTTTCAAATGGCCAGACTTACATTACCGTCATAGGTGACAGGAATAAAAGTCCGCCAGTAATATAAGTCCTACCTACTATAATTATAAGGCAGGAACCTAAGTCCCACTAGGAATACTTTTCCCAAGTAATGGTAGTCCTGGGGACAACCATTACCAGGAACCGAAGTCCTTGGGGACTTGGATTACTGTCACACCGGCTTTGGATAGCCAAAAACGCGACATTTCAAAGCTCAAATTTCAAGTCAAGATTGATGTTCTTCATCCTCCTGCAGAATATCTGATTGAACTCCTCGTTCTGAGCCACCGTGAAATGATTCTTCCAATCTCCCACCGTGCCTGAAAATAAACAAATAAATAAGTGAAATGAAATGGATGTCCATTTTAAACTGAATAAAAAATCGGCTTCATCGCCTCGATCACGAATGTATTTATGCTTCACTTTACCACTTATTGCTTGCAGTTGGATTTTCATGTACTTTAAATGAAATACAAAGTCGTGATTTTGTCATGTTTTTGTAACCCGCACGAACAACTGTGAAGTACACAAAACAGTCATTCCAGCACACTTTTGTCGCCATATTTTATAAACTAGAACCAAACAATACAATGCACACACAATGGACAATAGAAGTGTCATCCCTACTGAACCAATACTTTGGGGGCGGTAGATGACTGGAGAATGATATGCTCCTGGGATCATTTTATTAACATCAAATTTAAAAAAAAAACACGGTACAGAGGTTTTATACTCATTAGTGACATTATAAGTAGACCAGGCATTATAACTACTCAAGATCTGCCTACTTTGATCACTCTTATTCAGGGGGTGATATTTCTATTGTCAATTGTGTGTATGTAAATATATGTGCCATGGACTTATAATTTTATTTTGACCACACTTCGATGCTCCAATACTGGGAGTGGGACACACACGGAAATATCCCAGTGAAGCTTTCTGAAAAAACCGTAGGCTCATACACAATAGCAAATTAAATAAATTATTTTGATATTACTCCTCTGAAAGAAAGGATGAATCCTCATTCTGCACCGATATTACCTTTCCTAAATATGCCTTCGCTATCCTCCGCCCAGACACTTCTTACATCTTTCTTGTCTTTCTTCATATGCTGAAAGGAGCAAAGTCTAGCCACGTCGCTGTAGAACTGCTCTGATTTTTCATGTCCCAAAAACTCGGCCACTAGACGCACTTGTTTCTTAAGGTCCTGAAATAAAAAACAAAACGGTGATAGGCATTAAGATATGTTCAGTAATGAATAAAATGATTTAGGTACATGAAGATTGTTTGGTGCAAGGTCCACTTTTTCAGAAAAAGACCCCCCCCCCCCTCCCGGCTAAGGACTTCCCGCTGTCGCTGTGTACTTTGTTTGTCTTTTGGTCCCTTCGTTGGTAAAGATCCCCCCGTCGCCCCTTCCTCTCCTCTAGCAAGCATTTCATCCGCCATTGAGGAAACCTGCAGTTTTCTTACCATTTGCATGTCCTCATACGTCACAATCAGGGCGTTTGGATTATTCTCCAGAACTTTCAACCACTCTTCCACGTGGTCGAACCAGTCGCCATATTGAGCTGAAACGACAGGTGCATGGGCGCTAATTATAACGTAAGCGTTTAAAAAACCTCATTTCTGAAACAATCGATAGAGGGCGCTCGTGTCATTTATAGCGAAGTAACGGCGCTAGTAGAGAAACCTCACCAACATGTTAAAGAGCGCATTCTCAACGAATTAAGCCAGGCTTTACAAAGCCGGTGACCTAAAAATGGCGGACGTACATGAAAGAAAAACCGCCTAATCTTTTAATAGTTTCTCCGCCTCCCCACACGTCGTCCCTGCGGGGTACAGTAATTAAATCTCGGCTCCGTTCGCCATGCGGAAGCTACCTGAGAAATATTAAGTGCGCATGCTCATCAGTTAAACTCGTGGTGAAGAAGGCATGGCGGCTGAAGGCGATCGAAGGAAAAAAGCTCTTCTGTTCTATTATCTTTGAAAACAGAGACGAAAAAGGAATAATTTGGCCCGTAGAGCAGCAATGAATCGACTATCTACGGAGATAATATCACCAGAGATATTCACGGAAATATTAATGTTCGGAGCCGAGATTTAATTACTGTACCCCGCAGGGACGACGTGTGGGGAGGCGTGTGAGAGGCGGAGAGACTATTAAAAGATTAGGCGGTTTTTCTTTCATGTACGTCCGCCATTTTTAGGTCACCGGCTTTGTAAAGCCTGGCTTAATTCGTTGAGAATGCGCTCAAAGATCTGGGACCGGTCTCACAACGGTTATTGCAAAAACTTTGGTCTATATCGCTACATGGTAAAATGCAGTAACCAACTGTTGATGCATTCCAATGATCAAATGCAGTTGTAGTGTTAGTTGGTTCAGTGAAGTAAAATTTAAACGCGGATATAGGGTTCTTATTGTGTGTGTTTGGGGGGGGGGGGGGAGGGGGAGTATAACACTGTAGACGTGAAAAGCACTACATCATATAGAGTGCAAAAAACATTTTGGTTTTGTTCAATTCATTCGTTACCACTATTAAGTCAATATGGAAGCGGAGAAGAGGGCAACCTCAGAAGTAACAGGAGATGAGGACATATTGTCTCTCAGATTTTACCTTTGCCGTTCACCAGCAGTTCATACATCCCGTTCCAAGAGCAGTTCGCCGACTTCAGCTCCATACCTGTTGCGTGATAATATAAAGACACATATGCATCCTTTGGGTTACGAACAACGTAGATTATCTTGCTATTCAGCGCCGCCTTTGGGAAAAGTTTTAGAGGCACATGCGTATTCAGGACACGCGGTGACGCCATCTTTTCTATTACGTGGAGCGGGCACAGTTCCGGAAACATGGCGCCTCCTTTAGAAGAGTCATTTAATTCTGCCCGCCCAGAAGTTATCATCTTGACTATTTCCCACATCCAATGTGTGCCTGTAAAAATAAGTCAAAATTTTGATAAACCGCAGGTTCATACATAGAAAGGATAACGCGAAGGATAAGTGTGCCAATTCTGTTATTTTAATGGCGCATTAGAACAGATGATCCGCTTATGGTTTTCCTGCCTCCACAAGTGCCATTTACCGGATTAAAACTTGGCTGCAAGGATTAATTGCTAGACCCCTGCAGCGACGGCGTGTTCAGAGGCGAGAGGGGGGGGCGTCGCTTTTCAAGTGAGGTTGACCTTGTTTAGTCGGCAGATCACTTACTCTGCGGATCATTTGCTCTGAATGCGCTTTAAGTGTGATGTGCGACATTTTAAGAAGTCAAAATATTTACGACAACAATAACCACCCCTTTCCCGCACCTGATTTTGGCCAATTAACTACCCATATATCGTCACTGCGGGCCTTGAATCCATCCTGTTCCAGTAAGTTAGCATGCATTGAAGGGAAGGGAGGCAGCGGCACTCCTTGAATATACATCACCAGGGCACTCCCACCGTAACTGTCGCTTACATCTTTATAAATTGGACCTTTAAAAATCAGTCCCAACATTCCGTTCTTCATGCCAGCTAGAAACACTGGCCGCAGCTCTGGGAAGGTGTAGAGATCTACCAACAGGATGTAAAGCCGTCTAAAGAACGATCTTATTGCCTTCAGAACCATTTTCCGGCTGGTAGTGGCCTAAAATAACATATTACAGTTTGCATATTGTAAGAATAAACATGATTCCTTTACGGAAATCCCCTATGTAGCCTATAGACACTGTATTCCCGGATCGTCTATCAGGAAACGCAAGACCTATAGGATCTTGTAAAATTTCGGGCAATTTCATATACGATCCGGCAGGACATTTTGGGACGTCCTAAAGAACTCTATAGGTTATTGGCCAATTTCCGTTATACACACACTGGACAAAAGAAGTGTCACCCCCTACCTCAGAGTAATAAAAGTAGGCAGATCTTGGGTACTTATAATGCCTGGTCTACTTATAATGTGACTAATGAGTATAAAACCGCTATACCATGGAATTGTATTGTTGGTCTTGTACATGTACAGCAAATGTTATTCCTGTCTTCCTCCAATATGGCAAGATACAGGCAATTATCTAACGGTTATAGGTGCAAGTTATTAACCTGAAGAGGCGGAATATAAGCAATGTCAGAATATTGATACAATTGAATGGTTCAGTCAGAACCGTGCAAAGGGTCTGGTCTCGGTATAGAAACACTGGATCAAGAGACAAATTGCCTCTGATGGGTCATCCAAGAAAAAATACTGGCCGTGAAGACCGACGACTGATTTTGATGTCCAGCTTGTCAAAGTTCGACACTGCTTGTCAGTTGACAACACAGTGGAACAATTTCACACATAAGAATGTGTCTGTGAAAATTGCTAGGCGTCGGTTACATGCTCTGAGAGTGTACAGCAGGGTAGCAAGACTGAAACCTCTTATATCGTTACAAAACAGGCAACGTAGAGTAAACTAGGGTCAACAGGATCTGGAGCTGGACAGTTCATGACAATTGGTCCTATATATTTTTTTCTGATGAGTGTCGTTTGGTCTGACCTCTGATGACAGACGGGTAAAATGCTGGCAAACTGCTGGTAAAGCATTTGAACCACATGCACTGAATTTTCGAACCCGGAGCAGCATATTCATCATGGTGTTGGACTGCATCAGCATCCATGGCTTGGGCGAATTGATAGTGGTTAATGGAAACATGAATCACTAGAAATATATCGATGTTTTGGAGTCAGGCTTGCTACCATCTACTACTAACATGTTTGGTGACAGGAATTATTCATTTGTTCACCAGGATGACAATGCTCCTTGTCACAGGCCCAGAGCAGTTGATGATTGGTTTGACCAACAGGACATTCGCAGGGTGATGTGGCCTGCCCAGAGTCCGGATGCAAACATAATAGAAAATGTGTGGAATGATATGTCAAAACTTTTCACAAATGCCCGTCTAACCAGCAGAGAAACTCTGTTATATTCAGTGTTTTATGCTTGGGCCAGCATAAGCCCTGAACGCATCAGACAATTACATTAAACCTTGCTTCGTAGACTGGCACCTATTATTAGGTCACGTGGCTAGCCACTAAGTACTAATTTTGGACTTGAAACTGCATATTTTGGTAGAATGTATATTTTGTTCTCATTTTGTGATTTTTTGTGAAATTTGATGTTAATAAAATGATACCAGGAGCATATCATTCCACAGTCATTTATCTCCCCCATAGTATTGGCTCAGTAGGGGTGACACTTCTTTTGTCCAGTGTGTGTAGGGTTATCCGGTATATGTGAACTTTTACGTGTAAATAAAAAAGATGCATGGTTTTTGGCGTAAAGGCGACTGGCTTCCTTGAGACTCTCCGCGTGATAGAGCTCCGGTGAGTTGAAAGCAGGTTACTCGTTTTATGCTTTAAACTCAAATAAAATCGAACATTCATGTATATACCACGTACATGTATAGGCGTGGGGTGGGAGCAAACAATTAAAGCAGTCATAAGCACTGGAAGCAGGGCCTAAGGGGTCTTCTAAACTTAGGGACCATTCAGATCGAGAAGAGGTCTAGCTAGGCCGCGACCTAAATATCGCGGACCTACATGAAAGGAAGACCGCTTAATCCTGTAATGGTCTCTCCGCCTCTCGCACGCCTCCCCACGCGTCATCCCTTCACCGGTTGAATTGAACCGAGATTTAATTACTATGCCCCTGCAGGGACGACGCGTGGGGAGGCGTATGAGAGGCGGAGAGAAAATTACAGGATTAAGCGGTCTTTCTTTCGTGTAGGTCAGTTATATTTAGGTCACAGCCTTGCCAGACCTCGGCTCTTCTCATTCTGAATGGTCCCTTAGCTAAGAGAATCATACACTCAAACATAACATGGATACAGTACATATACTAGTATGCTTAACACACGCGGATGCTTACTTATTTTTTGTTTGCATGCATGCTCCCCCCCCCCCCCCCACACACACACACAAAAAAAACTTGTCTTCTTTTTTTTAATATATTATACAGATCCTTTCAATGTATGTGGTAGCTAAACCATACCATAAACATCTAAATGGAGAAACCTGACGCAAAGCAGGCCGTACTCTGGCGTGACGCCTTTTATGTATAGAGTACAGTGTAGTAAACCGTCCCTATTCCTGTCACACCTCCAACCCTTCCAACCTGACCTCTGTTGCTAATTCGAAGACTTACTTATTTCTGTTTGATTAATCCCCTCACCCCCACATACATCTTGCCTTTAGCCCTCTTTGATTCTTTTTCGCTGAGGCATGCAATATCACTGTATTTGACAGATAAACCCATAACCTTAACCTTTGCATGGAGAAACCTGACGCAAAGCAGGCCTCACAATATGTGCCGTAATCTGGCGTCGCGCCTTTTATGTACAGAGTGCGCTGTAGTAAACAGTCCCTATTTTTTTCACACCTCCAACCAAAACCCTATACGAGCGGCGCTCAGTACTGTACGCGGCGCGTGTAATGGATGGAGATGGAGCCACTCAGTTCTAACAGAAATAGCAATTAATCCATATTGGCCCATATTCCTAAAGCTTTGCTTAAGTTTTGCAATGTAACGTTGCACTTACTTACTTGCACTGAGTTTAGGTGCCGCTTCGGGGTTAAGCCTGTTGACGTCAGCTTCAGGTCAACCTCAGCCCATGCTGGTGATTAAGCGAAAGCGCGTCCCTGTTTTTGACCCGATAAGACGTGACCTCTGTCGCACATATACAAGTATATGTAACTCTAGATCTGACTGTCACAGCAGCAGAAAGAGAGAGAGAGAGAGAGAGAGAGAGAGAGAGAGAGAGAGAGAGAGATTTGTAGATATTTGGTGATAACCGCTCATTTCACACTCTGGAGCCTTAAGTGTTTACATGGATTGATTTAAGCAAAATTTTTATCCTGAAAGCGTGTGTGTAATTTTGACATTAAAGTTTTTTTTTTTTTTTTTTTTTTTGTTATTTACCTCCACCAAAAATCATGACGTGTGGCAATCCCATGCCATTCTAAAACTAAAATGTTTAATACATTAAGGGGATGATGTGGCAATAAAAACGTGGAGGCTGGGGTCAAAAATTAGGTGACCAAAAAGTATACGTATGTTTATGACACAGAAGGAAATGATGAAAGAGTTGGGGCAGCTGATATAAAAGGTAAGCAGACCAGTGCAGTAGTAATACGTAGATGTGTGAGATCAGAGAAAACGTCTGTCAAACAGAGGCATTAAAATATCACAAGGTAGGACCTTAGTAATAATGTAGAGACTAATTGAAAGGTGAAGATATATCCTGTCTTTAAACTTACAGCTTTGATAACAATTGCAATGTCATGCTTTAATCGTGATTTGTGTCATACTAAAAATCAATAAGAGCGGATTATAATTTAATATTAAGTGTTAAGACGTAGGACTATCGCCAACGTGCAATCATTTTCTGTAAAAGTGGAATAGATGGAATTCTCGGTATCTAGGAGTAACTTACCCATTGGTTAACTGTCATTAAAACACTCTCTAGTTTACCAGTGGATTAGTTGTCAGGCTGTTACTGCGTTAGTCTTAACTATGTAATATGAAAATGAAAGTACTGCATATCTGATGAAGAAATCAATAAGCTATTCTATTTACTACGTAAACATAAACAGTCCGTTTTGTTAACAGCGATACGCGCTGCGACTCGTGTCACACCATCGGAGAAATATATTCAACTTAATGTGTTAAGCCCCCTTTACACTGGCCGACGTCCTTTCTGTGTCCTTTGTGCGACCATGAAACTGGCATCGCTGTGGTCGGGGAAAGGAGGCATAAGCAGAATGGGAGCAGATTGAATGTTGAATGACCGGCCAGTTGTCGGCACGTGAAGTGTTTATTTATTTCTTTTTTTTACTCTCACACGGGGCAGCACTATGGGACACAGAAAGGCCGCCGTCCAGTGTAAAGGGAGCTTAAAGCAGTGAGGTCGATCGTCTGTGTGCAACGGACTAAAACTGGATCCACTCAGCATACATACATATCTGGGTAAACTTCGTCTGTATCTCGTAAGTATACGGGTGTAAAGTTCGGTTCAGTTTGTCGGCGGTCTGTAGTTAATTGCATACAGTGGACTCACACTCAGCTACTAATATCCTGACGGGGTATATAAACATACATAGAAATATGTGCACTGTCAATTTAACGACCAGACGTGAACTGTAAGCACACCGAAGTCACTGGCCAGCGCAAGGACTCAAAACGTATGGATTGAATCTTTACTAAAATCAAATGTTATACTAAGACTATACACTCTAAACTTGACTGGGTTAATTTTGACCCATATTGGGTTATTTTTCAACCCAGTGCTGGGTTAAAATAGCACCTACCCAATTTGGGTTAATTTAACCCAGCAAGTTGGGTTAAAATATCAACCCAGCACTTGGGTTATAATTTTGACCCAAATTTGGGTTGTTTTAACCCAAATATTAGGTCATTTTAATTTACCATTGGGTCAACCACCCCTATCATATTGGGTCATTTTCAACCCAGTGCTGGGTTAAAATAGCACCTACCCAATTTGGGTTAATTTAACCCAGCAAGTTGGGTTAAAATATCAACCCAGCACTTGGGTTATAATTTTGACCCAAATTTGGGTTGTTTTAACCCAAATATTAGGTTATTTTAACTTACCATTGGGTCAACCACCCCTACTAATTTCCCTTTACAAATTACTTAATTCTACTGATTTACAAGCTTCTAAACTGTAAAATGACAAGATTTTTTTTCAAAATACAATTCAACCTTTATTCTGTAATGCAACTACCATAATTTCATACATAAAATCACATGGAAAAATATATGCATGTAAAACTCTGATACATATAACAACTTCCTTTAATGCTAGTGGAATGATTACGATACACATACATATGTTGCACTACCTGTACAACAAAAACAAATGGAAACACAGTTAACCTCAAATTTCTAAGTATGAACAAGAACAAATATTATAAAACCTTTTAAAATCTCAATTAAAAAAGTCCACAGTTAACAAAGTCATCACTGCTCATTTTCACTGATTCAGCCGTGCCACTGGTACATGTACATGTAGCTCAGTAATGTCCTCTTACACCAAGTCATTGGAGAAAAATCCACTCAGGGACTTTATAAGTGGAGAAGGTTCACCTTCATCAGAAATCTTGTACACAACATGCTGGAAAAACTCCCACACTGTGAAACATGGTAAAGGGTAGTCAAGGTCCAAGATGTAGAAAGTCTTGAAACAGAGATCTACTGCTTGTAGGAGGGTGTCACACCGTATGGCTCTTTGCTCTATGACAACAAAGGCTTCCACTGGATGACGTGAGTTAGTACCCACAGCTAGACAGTGAGGAGCACCAATGTCATCGTTCGTTGCCACATGGTGTTCTATATCAGTGCCAATCTGAAATGAGAATATTTTGATAGTTAAATGAAGGATTCAACAAATAGTTAAGAATCAAAATAATAGTTTTTACAAGGATCAAAGTTTTAATACCAAATGCTATAGCTTTTTTTTAAAGAAAAAATAAAAAAAGGATTTTTTATATAATCATCAGAATAATGGTACCATAATTATTTTAATTTGTTACTTACAGGGACAAAACTGATGAAGCATTTTGAGGCTTCTACAGTCGTTGGGCGGATCATTTTCTTTCCTTGTTTATGCGGCCTTGAAGGCAAAACTAATGGCAGTAACTGAAGGGCTACGATACTTTCCTCATCTGAAAGAGAAATAATATACTTATCAAATACATGTAATGTACTCTCAACTAAACGTATGCATCACATTTGATATTATCAATGACTTTTTTCAATGCCATATTTTGCACATCAAGAATGGGGCTCAGTGGTCAGTAAATATGACTACAATTCAATGGCGTTCACAATATAGGAGCCATAATTGACCTTACTGGGGCCTCTCTTTTAGGCCCTCCAGCTGCACATTTCAAGATGAATGAATAAGTTACAACCCCCTGAAATCTAAAATGCCCATGATGAGTTACAAACCTTTTGTCAATTCTTGAGTCTCGATGTTTAGGATTTTCTTCCAGTTCTTCTGTTTATTAACAGATCCATATGCTAAAACTTTCTCAACATAAAATGACTCCCACATTTCTAGAAGTAAGTCAGCATTCTCGGGGTACAACTGTTTGAAATCAAGTTGAATCTGAAAATATAATTGTTGATGATATGAAACCTCAATATTAACATTTGAAGTCATAATCTTTAGGCAAAGTACACTGCCATTAATAAATAGAATGCAAGTGATGTTTCAGTGACCATTACAAAATATAAGGCATACAGGAAGAAGTGCTCTCACTTTAAACTATTATGGCCATTATTTCCATCTTGGACTGAGTACTGTAGACAATATGGAAGGTTAGATCAAACAAAATTGTTCACCATGATTAACTCACCATTCCTTTGTCCAATAATCTTGGATGGTCTTTTAGAACAGAGTCTAGAGACTTATCTGGGTTTGCCTTGATCTGGGAAGCTCTAAGTTTAGCTGTGTCTTTCATATAGTCCTTCACTTGTGTCAGAGGTTCAACGCCATGCTTAAGCCAGGACAGCTTTGTTGCATTCTCAGCTGTTTCATCATCTTCTTCGGAACTTCTTGAGGAGGCTGTTTAGATTAATAAAAAAATGTTCAGTCAACTTAAGTACATTGTAGCATTATGTGAATCAGGAACTCAGATACATATTTCACCTGACAATGTATAGTAAAAGTTTCTAATGGGTAACTGAAAAATGTCCTACTTTGAAATTCAAGTACATGTAAATTTATTCAAATATCTTACAAGGTGGCGTTGGTTTTTTGAACCTAGATTGCTCATGACTACTTCTTTTTCTGACATTTCGAAGGCGCTCTTCTAGAAAGCCAGTAGCAGGTCTGCTTTTGACACCCTTACAGTACCACGCTTCCTGAAATAGACAAAAATACATGTATGATGGAATAACACTTGTTCTTAAAGAAATTTTTGCCACTAACACTGCCTTGTTGATCGCTAACTATAACAAATTGACGAAACAGTGGAAAAACTTTTTTCAAATAATCTAATACTTAATATAAATTTTAACATGAAAGGACACATAACTTTCTTCTAAATTTATGACGCTAAAGTTCGTTGTTATATGACAATTACTTACCCAGTTACCCAAGCGTGGATATTCCTGAACAATAGCTTTAGCCAACGATATCTTAACTGAGGATGATGGACTGAAAAAAAAAGATTTGAAAATTAACACCACATCACTGATTGGTCATTAGAAATATTTACGCAGGAAGCTTTGCACAAGTTTCCTATGCCAATTTCTTTGAGGATGTATTTCTAAACACTTTTAAAAAGAGTAAATTATTAGAATTGAAATTACTTACAATTTGCCATACTTTTCCATAAGGTGACTGACTATAATCCTCACCATTAAACGACGAGATTGAAGATTGAGCATGGAGTTTTTGTCAGTGAGCTGGCTTAGTATATCAGAGCCCTGAGGATGCTTTGACAGAATGGAAGAAATATTCTGCAAATAACAATAAAATTGAATTAAAAAATAAGAATGCATCTCTTTTAAGATTTTTTTTTTCATTCCATACATGTATGTTATTCTGTTACTTACAAAGCGATCTGTCCTTCCAATAGCTTCGCTACTAGCAGTTGACTCAGAGGAGTCAGAGGAGGTGTATAAGAGGACATTACTGGATTCATCAGCACCAGCAGCATATTCTAATGGATTGAGAGGAGTGTTGACATCCTAAATATTAAAATGAAAAACAGTTGAACTTTTCACAAATTAGCATTTTCATATGTACAACAAATGACTGATATTTATACATTACTACAGTGAGAAAACATTATAAGGCACCACATGCAAAAGGGCCTTTTTGATTCACTGGAGAATAATAACATTGAATATCAACATTTTTATGTGCAGCAAGTGTCAATATGATGAATTGGAGGAGCCAGAGAGAGGGAGCATTTTTTACAGCAGGTTGATATATTGATACAGCATGAGAAAATTTTGCTATGATTCAGAATTTAGAAAGCTCGAAATCGTGTAACTATGTAATTAGTATTGTCTACTGTGACAACATGCAAGGGATGGTGGTCAAATAGACTATCACAAGTTATAACACATTCATCACCACCTTCGGTCACTTCATATGCATGAAAGTGTTGATCAAAACCAACAGTTATCCACTTTTTTAAGTACAGCTTCACATTCTGGTTTTGACCAACCAAAACATGAAGAATTTGGGCAAAGCATGGACAATCATCTGTTTCTGACAAACCTAGAAGTACCATCATAGCTGGTCGATAAACTGTGCCATTCACATTAATCCAATTGGCTATGTATAAATCTTCATCCAGTGGCATATTATCGAATGCTGTAGACACAATTTCTGGATTGTCAAATGACTCAACCAATTGGGCTGAGCCGGTACCAACCTCTATGTCTTTGGTTGCTAGGACACTATTAGTAATGAAAGCACAAGCCAATTGCTCTTGATGACGTAATGCCATTGTTTTGGCTATGTTTTTGAAATTGCAAGACACTTGGGCTAATCTTTTGAAGACATTGTGCTTGGCCTCAAATCGCATAGCCCAAAGATTTATTAAAGGGCCAAGCTTCCTCATGATCATAGGGTAATGTAGCATGAAATGGTGCTTTGGTTTTAGGTTTCTCTCAGGGAATAGGGCTAAGAATTGTGTATGATGGTCTTTGATAAGCTCCCTTAGATAGTATGTCACAGCCACACTACACGATGGTGAAAATACAATATCCATGCAGCTCAGTAGAGCAGTAATCAGTTGCCAGTATTCGTTGTCATGTGGAATCAAATGTCCCACCATTAATGGTAAGTTACGCATAAGGCACCACATTTGGGTAGCACTCTGCCCACTTGCACCATCAGGATTTCTGAGAGCATTCTCAGTTATCATTGTCGGTTTATTATGGCTATCACAGAACCCATAATTGAAGCCCTTTATTTGAGCATTCAGTTGATCTAAAGTGAGGATACTATCTTGTATAAGCACATTTAGAACTAGCTTTACTTCAAGTGGGCAGACACCCTCCAACATGTCGTGCATTATGTCAGCTACAAAATTCGATGTTACATGAAACTCTGATAAATCGTTTAGAATGCAACGACTTTTTATACCAGTTTCAGCAGGATCATTTAGCAATAGATCTGCCTCGTACATTTCCTGGGTACGATACATGCCAACATCATCCTCAATTTGTCTATGGGTCACATTTCGATGTACTTTACACATTCTACAGAAGTAATTGGCTCTAAAGCTCTCAGTGAAACCAAGTAAGCTATTGAGACCGAGATTATCACCGGTAACCTGGCAGATAGTAACTTTAACGATACCAGTGTAAGCCTCAGTATTGAGAGGGATTCCTGTTGTTTCTAGCTCTCTCAGATCTCTGATAGCAGGGGCAAGGGCTGCCGCAAAACCATACTCACGCAAGTCGTCTGTCTTACAGGTAGCAAGTAAAAAACAATTAGTGAGGCTAGATGAAAACATGGGATCAACATTCTTTACAGTAAAGTAAAAAAACCCAGTTTTATGGATTGTACGTTTGGACCCCAAGGGATTAACTGTCTCGCAGTCATCATAATACAACAGTAAAGGGATGGTGAGACAGTCAACATTACTTAAAAATCTATTACCCTTAAAGTAATCACCATCTTGGATGTCTCGAAGAATACCGTCATTTTGTGGATTATAATTAACCATTCTCTCTATAACACCAGGCTGTTTCAGAATTAACTCAAGTGTTGACCTTACTGGTACATATTGTGACGTAGCCAATTTTTGTACATGGCGGACATCACCAGTCTGAGGGTCAACTTTCTGGATAAACTTTACCCCTAAGGGCACTGAAACGGGAGCCACATATTTACCACTATTATGAAGCATCTCCTTTTGTCTGGAGTCTGTTTCCAAGCCAGAGAATGGCACAGAGACCCTGTCAAATTTTGATAATACAGGAACTACCTGTTCATTTTCTAGGTCAATATCACAGTCTCTCAGTAAATTTGTAGTTGTTCTTTTTAGATACATGATTAAGTCAGCTATAAGTTCAGATGAAATGCCAATGATATGATGGATTGTGGATAGTGGTAAATATTTCTTTTTTAACTGACATATAAAGCTCATGGCTAAATTTTTCAATTCATTGTCACCAAGTTCCCTTTCTAAAATAATAGGAACATTAACATTTTCAATATTCACATCATTGGGATTCTCCTGATCCATATCTTCAATTTCATGCATAACCTCTGGTAAGTTGTTATCATCGTCATCATCATCCATAGGATGTACTTTATCAAGATGTCGCCTAAACGACCAGGTGTGATTGAATGTTCGACGACATCCATCTTGGAAACATATCAACTGATTATTACATGCATCATTTGCAACAGCGTGAATCATGCGTAAATGAGAAACAAGTTCTTTTGATTTCCCATTGATCATACGCCGACACTTATAGCACATATAACCCATTATCCTTGAGTACTTAACTTTCTCCAGGTTGACAGTTTCTTCTCAAATTTGACCCGATCTCCGAGTTTTGGAATTAGCTCTTTGATTTGACCTTGGTTGATAATTGACAATACCGTTTCGTCTATTCCTTGATCTGAAAATATAAACATCCATTAATTCAAGTCAGCTAGAATAAAATTCATTACCAATCAAAGACTACAACACCACTCACAGAGTAACTGAAAATAGGCCTACATGCAGACTTGGTAGGCCTATTATTATTTACAATACATGTACTTTGTTTAGTTCTGTACTAGGTTATGGTAGGTCCAAGGTTAGGCCTAGGGCAAGCAAAAGCAAGACCTGTTAGTTGTTCTCCCATAACTTTTTATAAAAGTTAACAAACGACTCAGCCTCAATAAGCCAGACCAGCAGGCAGTGCCAGGCAGGCAGGGAGGGGGGTCAATCAGCAGTCTATTCTGCTGTTGTGCCTGTGTCACGACATCTGACATGACTGATCTGGCTCCTCAATTAAAGTAAGCCCTGCCAGGCCCCTGTTCTGTCTGTCAAACACATTCAGACGCTTTTTAAGTTTCTCTAAAAGTCCCTCTATTCTCCAGCTTCTTTCTAAAGACATAAATATATTATCTTGGTTACACCTAAAAACAAGACTCGAATCGGAACAGCAATGCTCAAATGTGGGTAGCGCAAAATTTGAATCAAAAACCAAGCAAGTCAAGACTAACAACAAATACAAAAATATATAAATGCTACTTGAGAGCGAGTTAAGATTCTTCTTGCACACTAGTAGGGCCTAGATAGGCTATTTTTCCGGCATAGTGAAGTGTGTGAAGGCGAGGACTGGTTGGTGAACGGTGCCAACAACAACCCCCTGCTGATAGATTGATCAAAAACACCTCTTTTAACATCGATATGTAATTTCCCTAATAATGTCGAAGTTCTATGAAGTCTTAACTTACCCTGAAAGCTGTCTTTGTACTCCGGTATGCCAGCTTCAGCTAGAAATTTAGCTATAAAAACTCCCTTCTCGGCAGTGCATGGTATCTCAACAGCTTCCATGTCTGTTGCTGTTCCAGCGCTGTGCAGGGGTTACCCTGCAACCAAAAAGGGCCCCCAAGAAGCCGATTGGCTAGAAAAATAACCCAGCGGCTGGGTCAACAGAAAATTGGTTATTTGACTTTATTTGACCCAATTTTGACCCAACTTTTGACCCATAATGGTCAACCCAAAAATTGGGTCAAAAATTAACCCAGTCAAATTTAGAGTGTAATATCCGTCAGTTCAAATGGGTCCAAAGGTCAAATACGTATAATGTTCACTGTGTACAGTTTGTCATTTTGTTTACTAGGAACTTATTTATTCATTAATTTATTATTATTATTATTATTATTATTATTATTATTATTATTATTATTACGTATAAAAACTTAGGTGTGATAGTAGTTCAAACCACGTGTTGTAGATAAGGAAAGCAGGAGATGCATGGGCACATGATGCGGCACTTTTATAACAATACATATGTCAATAACATGGTATTTGCCCGTTTAATCGTCACTCATTGATACCAGTATTTGTCGATTAATAAAAAAAACGACGCTACGTGCACAATCGTCAGCATTGCTGAATGCTTTTGTTGACCTTGCTTATATAAACATACATGTACAGCGCAGTGATTGCTAAGCTCCGGATGACTAAAACTCATTATTTCTATCAAGGTGCTCCCTCTTGGATTATTTCGTCAATCTGTGAATACCGGTTAATTCAGAATCCTTATGTGCCGAGTCTGGTAGTTGGGTAGGCCTGGTGATGGAACAACGAATACAAGTGGCACAATCTTTGTGTCATATAAATCTGTCTTTGCGTCACGTAAGATAGTGTATCCTTCTTTATATAAGTACAGAAACAACGCTGATAGTCTTTGTTATTTGACTACATCTCAGACAGCGAATGTTTGTTTTCCTGAATATTGTGAGGTGCCGGTGAGAATTGTGTCTGTGATGCATATACTGTATGATATTTAACAACAAAATATAGATTGCATATTCTTTGGGTCCTTTATGTAAGAACGCGTACCAGAGTCTTTGATATTACTTATTTCAGCTGAAATTCAAGCCGTTCAAGATGGTGTTTGGGTTTATAAGCGCGTTCTTCAGACGCCTGTATCTCACTATAATCGACCTGTATACGTTACCAGAGCTACGACCGATGTTATTTGGGTTCATGAAACAGCGTCTTCTGGGAGGTGGTGCAAATATTGAAAAGGTTACCGACGGCCATGGGGGGATTGTGTCCACTTTGTTCGTGGATGGCGTCCCGCTGCCGCCTTTCCCGTCTCTACGAAGCAACTTACAACAAATTGACAAGTTTCAGGTCCGCAACGACGATATCTGGATCGTTAATTGGCCAAAATCAGGTACAGTGGACTGGAATATTCTTCTGAACAATGTGTACTGTGGAACTAATATTTCTATTGATTCAGTGAACATTACTAATTATAATAAAACATTGGGTATCATTGGCATTACCAATGAGCAGGGCAATGAACCGAAAATAATTCTGTAGAAATTCCAGTTCTGCATTGTGTAATGGATTAAGACAAAAACAAAATAATAATAATAAGATACCAATTGTAACCTCGGTACCACTGGTTGCACTTCTGCGATCATATTGAAGAATGCCAACGTTTAAGAAACGCTTATTTTTATCTGAAAATCTTTTTTGATTTAGGCTTTTTGAAAACGGACTTGTACATGTAACTGTACATGTAGCTGTTTCATGAGGTTCCTGTCTCCACCAAATCTTATCTACGGGTAGATTTAGGTACAAGTACGGTCTGGTTTTTACAATCAAACCGTGGTCTTTCTCTTCCAGGTACACATTGGATGTGGGAGGTAGTCATGATGTTGTCCTCGGGACAAGCACAATTAAGAGACTCGGTAAAAGTAGGCGCCATGTTCCCGGAAGCATGCACGCTCCAGGCGACAGAAAAAATGACGTCACCACGTGTCCTGGATACCCACGTGCCCTTTAAACTCTTTCCAAAGGCGGCGTTAAAGTCCAAGATCATCTACACTGTTCGTAATCCCAAGGACGCGTGTGTGTCTGCCTATCACCATCAGAAAGGCATGGCGGTGCATAACAAGGTATCCTGGGAAGGCACGTTTGAGTTGGTGACTAACGGGAAAGGTAAGGAATTCTAAGGAACTTCACGTTTGACATCTAAGACAATATCTCGGAATATTACCAACCACGTTTATGATCATATTTGTCTGTTTGTGATAATTATTAACAATGTGCTAGAATTTATATAGACTTTAAGACGCCAATATATCATTACAGCTCATTACGGAGACTGGTTCGACCACGTGGAAGAATGGTTGAAAGTTCTGGAGAACAATCCAAACGCCCTCATTGTGACGTATGAGGACATGAAAATGGTAAGCACAGGATTCCAGATTTTTTAAAAATAGTTTATGCACACAAGTAGTATGGGGCCTCACCCACTGTATACATATTACTTTATTTCAGAATTTCAGAAATGTGAAGGGGGACCTGCGTCCCTAAACACGTCATCATGAACGTTCATATATTTCTTATATGGGTATATCAAAGATGCTTATTGAAACGTTGGGAAATTTAATCATAATTTAAATTAAAATATGAAGAAATAAATAATATAGTCAAGCTTGGACCAAATATTATATGACAGGATCTTTTCATGGCGATGGTTGTTAATATTTAACTTTCATAATGTATTAATTTCATTTTTGTCGCTTATTCATGTTTATCAAATGTATTAAGGATCTGAAGAAACAAGTGCGCCGTGTGGCAGAATTCCTGGGCTACAAACGATCAGAGAAGTTTTACGATGACGTAGCCAAGCTGTGTTCTTTTGGTAACATGAAAAAAGAAAAGAGGGACATCAAATCGGCATGGAGCAAAGAAAGTGAAGGGATATACAGAAAAGGTAAATGTCGATGCACAAAAGTAAAATGCATTTATTATTATTGATTACTTGTTATCGTGGTGCCTCTTGTAAGTTTTCCGAAACAAAAGACGAAAGGAGGTTTTAGATCGTGTATCGGTCATTGTATTTTCTTTATTCATCTTGGAATATTTGTTAATTCGTCTGCTGTATTATTGTTTGACATTGTATATCATTAGACTTAATACTGGGGTAGCAACTTGAACACCTCCTCAGCCTCGAACATTTAACACTGCAAAACCATCAATCCAACTTATTCAGTTCTTCACAAGATATTTCCAGCATATTCAGTGTTTATTATATTATATTAAAACCAATTATATTAAAACATGTATGATATTAAAACCGATTGCAAACATTGCAAACCTTTGCACGGTCGGTTAATATTGAATGTGACATTTGCTGTTTGTAGGTACGGTGGGAGACTGGAAGAACTATTTCACTGTGGCACAGAATGAGAAATTCAACGAAATATACAACAGGAGAATGAAGAACATCAATTTGGATTTAAAATTCGAACTTTGAACGAATTTAAGACAACAAGTCTCAAATACATATCATATACATGTGTACAGTAATATCATGTTTATTACTTCATTATACCCTGTGCTTTCTGCGTCAGGTTTTTCGGTAATTTCCGTCTTTCTTCGGCTTTTCCCGGTATGAGGAGACGAACGCCTTCTAAAGAACTTGCTGTCTTTGGAATGTTGTCAAGGTAGGTCTCCCAGGCAAATTTTTGCGCATCCCGGAAGCAGTACTGCACTTTCAGATTATCTTGCCGATGAGTGGCGTACATGATGTAAAAGTTGCACATCTCGTCGTGGTTCGTGGGTCTGTTAAAACAGGGCAAAGCAAAATACAGTAACACGTGGTCAGTTTTACTTAAAATTGTTTCATTTCAAATTTATTTTAACAAGAGCTGTCATTTGCAGAACGCACTTTGCTGGAAAATTAATCACAAATATTTGAAAATGCATGCGAAACAGAACAATTCGGAAGAGGCATGAAGGCTCAGATTTCGAAAATAATTCATTACAGACTTGATTATTTTACCTCTATAAATATCACAATATTATACTTACTGACGGGTTCTGTTTTCCTTAAATGCCTTTAATTCATTGCAAATTATTTAAGCTATGGCTGTATTTTTTACAGTGTAAATGTACATACGTATATATTGGTTATCGGAAATGTAATAAATGTGTATATATAAAAAAAACTCACCCTATTTCTGTTATATGTTCCCGGCTCGTACTGTTCATAGTGCAACGCGAGGCCTTGATGGAGCGGTTTGAAAATAAAATAAAAAAGATGGAAGTGGAATCGCTTTTGAACTGATGAAAAGAACAACTTAAGCATCTGCAAGGAGACAAAAAACGCAGTTCTCTGCCTACATGTATGGAGTGACAGCGAACTAGTTACGTGAACAAGTGAAATCGTTTCCATCATTTTTAAAGGGTTAGAGTAATGCTTAGTTCATATTATTTTCTGAAACTGGAACCAGGTCGATATTTTTTTAATTTTGTCTTCTGTTCTGTGGAATGTTACCATGTCTTCGCTGTAGAAATGTCTACTACAAAGCAGGAATAATTAAATGACATGAATCTCGGATGGGGCCTATTTACTGATTGGGATGGCAACTTATCGCACACCACGTATTGTTCCATATTGTGAGATTGCCCAAAAAAATCTGACGCAATTGCAAAAAAGGAGCAAATCTTAAGTAATTGTGAACTTTTTCTCACTATAGGATCAATGTTCCAGATTCAATTTTCTATTCAAATATTGATAAAAATAGTCCAGGATTAGAAAACACGCAGGCAATGAAAACGTGCATTTCGTCCAGTTGCTTTTTACGTACCAGGATGTCACCTTTACGGATGTCAATTCCAGGGTTTGTCACATTGTAAAACATCTGCAAATATAGGAGGGGAAATGCACACGAACACTAAAATGCAGATTATGACAGTTTCCTTTAAGTCAAAGTTGTTAAAATGTACATGTACTTGATTTATGATTACATTTATTATTTTTAAATTGATTTATATTAAAGTTGCTATGGTGAATTAAGATTTGCAGCAGCTTTTGTTCCACCTTCATATCTGACAGTCATATTTTTAAAAAGCTCATTTGGCTACTAAAACCAGCTTTGGAAAAATATAAATAAAAAACAACGTCAATTAATATTTCTTTAAAATTTAAATAAAATAAAACAAATAAATAAATAAGCACTAATATAAAAAACAACGGTTCATTTGGTGTTGACCACCTGTGGTTGCTGTGGCGACATCCGTCCAATCTCAGTCCACACGCCACGTCTGATGCGGTAAGCGGAAGTGACGACACCTGGAGATACAATTCGGTTAAGTAAACGTGACATAATACAGAACAAAAAATCCCTTAGAATACAAGTAGCGTAACGGGATGACCAGTACTGTCTTTTAAAAACAACAGAAAATATACGTTGGCAAATTTATCACGAACTTTCTTTTGAATCATTATAAGTACCAAGTCCTGTTCAGGTTTATAATTATGTGAAACAAAATGATCTACAAAATTATTTTGACAAGCCATTGGTCTTATTGTGGATCTCTGCCAGGCTTATGATAAACGTCTTGTACGAGTGTTTAACCCTCAAGTGACCGAGTGGGGTCATTTACGACCCCAGCCATATGATTTAATGTGCCATCTCTTTATTTTTTATTCGAATTTTCTTTCCTTGCATGAGTTTGTCAGTCTACTAATCCTACACACTTTCACAGTTTTTTGTAGGGATCAACCAATTAGTGTGGCGTATACATCAAAAACTCTTGTGGGGTCATTTATGACCCCAAAGAGAAGCATTGGTTTTTACATATTAGTTTTTAAATTTCATTCAAATGTTTTGCCCAAGCAACACTGACAGGAAAATGTCACATGCATGTGCTTCATGCAACCAGCCAGTGTGCCCAAAACATAGGCACAAATAAGTGGTTTGTGAAGATTGTGCTTGAAGTGTTACTAGTAGTGCATCGCTGAATCTAATTTCAGTAGCTTTGTTGGAACTTGTTCTCAAAACTGGGTCTCTCATTTTGATGGTTACAATTTTCGGGTATTTCTGAAATCTTAATAATTCTGTCGATATCATATTATACATATATTAACAAATTGTTTGTGTGGATATTGTCTTATTCACAGCTGTGGTAGTAACATACATGTAGGTCGATTGAATGTGTTCTGAGAAGTATGACTTCCTTACCAGCATTAGGGTATTCCCTACTCAGCAAGTCAGCTAATTATTCTTATTGAAGTTAGCAGGATGCTATCTCAACATAAATCAAAATATTTTTACTCAAAGTAATTTTGTAATTACTTTTTTTCATTTAGTGTGGCAAATAAAAAGAGAAATATTTCTGCAAGTGGAAACTGACAATGACTGTCTAAATACCGGTGTAATGTTGTTCCTAAAATCTGTGCTTGGTTATTTCATTCAATAAAAGTATTATTACCAAATAATTATTACATTAGATCATTATAAAATACTTGTCTTAAATCCTGGGAGTAGTATGGGTGTGATAAAGCCTTAACAACCTTTTATAATAAGGATCCCTGTACAGAGCACAATGGGGTCATAGATGACCCCACTTGGTCATTTCAGTCAGTAAAATAGCTTGGTCTCTTGAGGGTTAACTGGCTTTAATTACCTAGATTATGCGCATGCGTTCGGTAGGCAAAGGGATATATGACGTCATCACTATCCCATCTGCATGCAGACTCCATGTGGAACTCTAGAAATATGCAAGTCATAATACATACAGAAACATTACAGACTAAACTTTATTCAAAAATGTTATAATAAGATACTTATTTACTTAAATCCATAAAAAATATCTTCGATAGATTTTATACATAAAATGCGAAGTTAAACGGATTATTTTAGATTGAAATTTATTAGAAGTTAGGACAAAATTGACCTATTGGAATGTCTTGTATTATAATTACTCAATCACTAATTTCTTTTAGTTAAGTTCAGGTGGATTTTCATTTAAAATTAAAAATGAAAGTTTGTAATTTTACTAATCTGTTAAGTGTTAGGTGATCATTCATAAAACTACTTTTAAAGATTTTAAAAGTTTTTTAATCATCTGCTGAGTTCGTATACCTTAGTTCTAATGGTTACAGGTTTCACTTTTACGGAGCTGCATATTCAGAATATTTTTACTCCACATGCACATTGTACATATTTTTCTACTGTGGCAAACGTGTGATGAAAGCCGGGTTAAAAAATAATAGCAGAATACATGCATCTTTAAGGAAGATAAACCCAGATCTTACCATTAAGTCTCGGAGGCACGAGTCCCCAGTTACCAAGGACGTAGAAGTCTGCTTGCATTGGCTGACTGGATTTAGGGAAAACAAAATGTTCCATATATAATTTCTCCCAAACTGTGGTTTGCGTTATACAATCGAAAAGAATTGCAATCGCTTTGCTAGAAGTCAATTTTATGTCCCTTGGTACATAGTAACAATTTATGAATGAAATTTCAAAGATTTAGGCGGTCTTCTGAGTCTTCCGGAAGACGGTATCTAATTTTTTCTGTTGGAAGACGGTCAAAATTGGAGGATGAATCAACAAAGATAATTTGGAAGACTGTCAGTAAATAGCTCTGGATCCACCCCTGTGATAATATGCCCAGAAATATAGGTACAGTCATGATTACTTAATTATGTTGTCTTCTAGCTTTTGATTTATAGATAGTTGGATATTTAGATGTATGTTCCAACATTATTTAGGAATACATTTTCTTTTAATTCATTTTGATTTTTATTTTAATCTTCATTTGAAATTTAAAGATGAACTTACGGGTCCTTGGTCATATGTAGGGTCACCCCCGAGTTGTCCGTCTGTCCAGCTGAAGTAGTATAATTCCATGATTGGATAACTCGCTAGATACGGAAATCCACTTGAGTTACATTTACTATTGCTCTACGGTATTGATTTTCTCAACAATTCTACAAATGTATTAAAAAATGACAACAGGCAGTACGTATTGTGTTCCATAATGCAGACGTATGTGCATTTACGCGTGCGCGTGTGTAGATTTGAGTGAATGTGCGTGCGTTTGCAATTGCAAGTGTGAGTAATAGATTTAGACTTGGACTTTGGTAATGACACGAGAGTGAGAGAACTGATAGTTTTAAACACAGTGAACGTTAAAAAGAGAGAGAGAACAAACCCTACAAAATAGCTTTCAACCAATGCAATACAGTACATGTATACCAGTACCTTTAAACCTGTCCTTGTAATGCATCTGCAACACAATGTATTGGATGCTTGTGTTACCTCCTATACGGAAACCAACGTCTGAAACAACAGTCCATATAATAATAATAATAATAATAATAATAATAATAATAATAATAATAATATTCATTTAAAGTCTTAAATTCTTAAAAGTTCGGTAAACTTTACATTGATGAAATGCTAAAATATCAAAGTATTAAAAACAAGCTGTAAAATCATAGTTAAAACTTCAAATTAAAAGGCAGTCTTTCAAACTGCACAATTAAAACAGCTTCAACTATAAAATGTCTTTAAAAAAAAAGATGTAAAACCATAGTTAAGACAAAAAATTAACAGAAAAGGGGAATTATTTGATAGCAAAACAAAAAAGGATAATATCTGATATAGAGTTATCTTACGCGGTCTAACGTGAACTGTTACCTTTAGGCAGGCGTTTGGCGGGAGCGTCCAGTGCCCATGCGTAGACAATTTCCCGCATGCCGTCCTTGCACACTGATTGGTCCGAGTGGTCGTTCATCTCGCCACAGTTCCTGGGAGACAGTGCGAGAGTTGACTTAAATCAAGAGATTTGAATAGCCGTACATGTTTTACGACTGGACACATCTTATACCTCACTAAATATATTTTCTTAATGTCTTATACATGGACTTCAGTTTCACTTAAAAATGTTTCTAGTGAGTATGACTCGATCAATGCCGCGCTTCTGACACAAATGTAAATATATGTCCAAACCAGAAACTAACTGACAATACCATTTCCACATATGAACCAAACTATATTTACCCCTGTTGAATAAAGGGCGTATAATATGATGTTGCCGCATTTTTTTTTTTTTAATTTCAGACGACTATGGGCACATTCAGAGTTAGATGATCATCGGACTAACATATCCGCGGAACAAATATGGCCGAGGCGCTTAAAAACGCGGCGCATGTGCACCTAAAAGACACTGAATAAATTACAGGTGGGGATAAATCGTTAAGGTTTCGAGCTGGTCGGCGGATCTGTTAGTCCGCAAGTTAAGACTGGTTGCAGGTCCGTAGCCAGCAATTTCAAAAGGGGGGTTCTTTTTCTGAAAAAGTGGACCTTTTCACATAAAAATTTCATGTACCTAGATCAAATTTTACCCAGAGTGGACCTTTTCCCAGCAAAAGGGGCGGTTCTTTCGAAACCCCCAAACCTCCCTGGCTACGGGCCTGGGTTGTGAATACGAACAATGACTGTGGATAGTAAAATGTAGCTAACCAGAAAGGCTGCGTGTCACCGGGCGTTCCACAGCCGTACAGCATCATGTGATGGGTGATAGCTTTGGACGCATGGGGTTCATACTGCACTGAAATGGGAAGAGTTACAGGTTACCATGCAATATCAATTAACAGATCTTCATGTGAAAAAAAAAAAACATTTATCCGAGAGTATAGTTTATATAGTATAGTGAAGCGCAGTTATAGTTTATATTACAGGGTTGCACAGTACAGTATGACATTAAAATAGTAGTAAATTAGGTCCATACACCGGGTATAACCATTCCAACAGATCAAATTTCGGGAAACGAAAGAGGTCTTGCGGTAGTGGTTGTCATGAACATTAATATCAAAGCAGACATTTCTGTAGACTTAAATTTCTATTCCCTTTTTATCAGGACAATTTCATTCCATCCACCGAGTTCTACATTTGTGAGTAAGAAAACCACCACTCACATATGTACGAGGGCTCAGTGTCGTCTAACTTCACTGCATGGCACACTAAGGCATCTGGCTGCAATGAAAATGGTTTAATTAATCTTGTAGAAGAAAACACTAAAACCACATCGCAAGGCCTATATAAATGATGTATTTTAAAGAAAAATGTATTTTTGTTTAATTAATTCCATGATTTTTGTTTTAATCAGATCACTAGAGTTAGTTATATTCAAGGCTGTAAAACTAATGGAAAGAAAAAGAAACACTTGTTTATTAAATTATATTTATAAAAACATAAACAGGTTCATAAGGATTGATGTTTAACAACCAAACTGACTAACTTAAAGGGATAATAACTCTTCGTATGAGATCTATATTTCACAATAAAAACATTGTGAACAACTCATAGAAATATGATATATTCTATTGTACCACAAAAACGGCAGTTATAGCTGTTATTCTGATATCTGAGCTTGTCTTTAGACCACGTGACCTCCATTGATGGGTATACTCTGTTATAATCTCTTAAGAGATAATAACAAAAAAAAAAAAAAACTTTTTTAGAAAAAAAAAACAGGGACTGACTTTGAATGTAAAAATGGATTCATTAACCATTGGTAAGCATGGGAAAAGTTGTTGTTTACTCCAGGAAAATTAATTTTTTGGCCAAAACGAAGAGTTACCTGTATTATCCCTTTAAGACGTTTCCTTGTCCACTGGACGCCTTTATTTAGTCAAAAGCGACATATAAATGGCGCTAGCACATATCCTAGCATATTAATACATAACATGATTGTTTAAACAGCTTACCTGATCCGAGATCGCCTCTGGCATACGGATAGTCTTCGTAAATATCAAGGGCGACGCTGGGGCACATTCTACCCGTACATTATTCACAGCGATCAAAAATGCTAAAAGAATTGTAATGCCGTTGGTGTCTTTCAGCATCTCTCTTTGGGCGTCTTGTCTCTTAATGTGGACTGACGTTAATGTGCTGTGAACGTCGTGATGACGAGGGGGTGTCCCAGATAATATTAAACCTTATGGCGCGTTCACACAAAGCTCCTCTTTCCCGAGCGAGACCGTCTCTTATAATTATTTTTTGATGAATTTTAAACGGACCAGCCCAACGCTGCCATATTTTTATTGCACATAATTATAGGCCAGCGACGTTACACATTATTATATTTCATTTTTCTCCTTTTCACTTAAAAGGATCTGCTGTATTGACAATATACCGGTAATACCTGATTTACTCCAATTATTCCTTGTTTAACAAACTGCCTTTAAACAGTAAATATAGTATAATGAAATTATTTACGGAGTTTTTAGGCGGAGGTCGATCACTATTTATTATACGGCATACTTCCTTTAATGAAAACAGAGAAAAAGTGAAACTTTTATTATGATGTTAGCACGATTTTGGACGGACCTTACTGCACAGCGACCGGGGGCACATCCTATCGGGTGTATTTTGGGGTAGTGTAAACACTTTGGGGTCTTTAAGCCACAAAACGTGACCCCCTCCACGATACTGCGCTTGGCACTTCGTTATTAGACAGAAAGGCACTTCTCTGAGCAACAAGTGTATAAACATAGTAAATAATTATTTCACCGGCTGTGAATCACTAACAGCTAAAATAATGGTTATTCAAAATAAATAATAATAATAATAATAATAATAATAATAATAATAATAAAATACCCTGTAGAAGGGGTTATAAAATCTATAGCGCTAATCTCAGATGAATATTGGAGTGATAATCCATTTATATTAGCTGCAGCTGTCTGATAAAAGTAATAGTTTTATTGTAACTTTGATTCTAGACCTATATTTAAAAAACGGAAAACGGAAGGTGAGGGGTTTGAAATAATGACATTTAGTAATACTATTTCAGTACACGCGTAGTTTAACGTCACCCGTGTATTTATAAATAGGTCTGCGTGCATTAGGTGAGGATGGACACAGCTGCTGAAGTTCCCACCTATAATAGTCTAGTGATCATCTGGATCAGCTACGTGCCATGTGTCATCGGAGAGCCAATTCAACAATAACGTCACGGTTACTATTATTAATACTATTCCGTAGCATTTGTGTCAGCGTGTGCTGCTGAAATACACGCACTGATACCATGTAAATGATAAAATATGAATACAATATAAATATTACCTCTGTGCGTGATATATATATATCGCACAGAAATGCCAAATATAAATCCATTGCAGTTTTTTTTTTTCATTGGCGAAGCGTCAGATGTGGAATAGAAAACAGAGAAAAAAGTTTCACCATAATTAGCAGGATAAAGAGAATTTGAACCACTCGGTTTTGTCTGGCGACGTTCCCAATACTTATTATTTATTTATTTATTTATTTATTTATTCAGTCAGGTATTCATTGTTTATTTATTTTTCTATAGGGACACAAGGTATAAATGAGATGTAAAAGGGCAGGCACTTACCAGCTGTGCCGCACCCTGGTCCGGCTATTGTCACTCCCAGTACAGCATATATAAGTGAGTGATTGGGGCGGTAACCAAGAGCACATCGTCCCCCCCCCCTTAACACACAGACCTTATTGCTGTCCCTCCCCCCCCCCCAGCTTTCCACACACACACAAGGAGAGAGAGAGAGAGAGAGAGAGAGAGAGAGAGGGGCGGTTGACTTATTGGCATTATCTACCGTTAAATTGTACCGGTGTAACGAAACTGAGGGTCCTTGTAACAGAAAGTCCGCCGTCCATGTAGTTATAATGGTTAGGGTTAGTCTGAACAGGGAATTATATCGGATATAATCCCCTGGTCTGAATTAAGTGGGTCAAAATCTAGGGCGAGATTCACCTATACAGATGAATGGGTAGCGGTTTCTCTGTTATGGGTGACTCTCTGTCACGTTACGCCGTACAAGTGCGTGGTCGGGCGATAAAGTTTAATTACATGTTTACAAGCGGGTGTCCGGGTCCTTGCTGTCAAAAACAAGGACGCCCAGTGGTATTTTAAGTCAAATCATTTTTAGTCATAAGTAATGCCTAGATGGCGCTAGTACGTATCCTGTTGTTTACATCGTCCGTGTCAGGGAGATAATTATAAACAAGGCACCGTTTATAAACTGCGTCCCGGAGCAGCGCGGTCAAAAACTAGGACGGCGTGTGATATTTTTAGAACGGGCGTACATTTCCAGTGACCCATTGTTCTGATGAAATCATGATATTTTGTCACGGGGTGCAAGTGGTTAAGGAGTGGACTTTGTCATCAAGATCGCGTGTTTTATGAAATATATCAGTAATCAGGGGCAATAGTTACCTTCTAACACAGGCTTGTAGCCAGTAATTTCAGAAATACACTGCATTCGTGCTTAATACATAGACACGCTGTGTACTACCCAGCTACCCCCCCTACCTACCTACCCCCTTACTCCTCTCCCACTGCAACCACGATTTCAGAAAAAAAGTGGACATTTGCTTATCAACATACCAGTAACCTTGATGAAATTGTTATTCAGAGCCACCAATATATTAGTAATAGCCTCCCGACCAGAAATGCGGTTATTTCGACCACATACCCCTGTCTAATATGGAGGAATATATATTTACACGATTTACGAAGGTTTTCAAAGCTGAGATAAGTGTAGTAATTCATGCGTTGAGTGCCATTACCTTCATTTTACTCTGCAATAATTTAGCCGTCACAACAGCTGTGGATGACATGTGTCACTCGAGGCATTGGAAAGCTTAGCGTGCGCCGTCTTTATAAAGATAAAACAGTAATGAAACATTCATTGATGCAATACGAATTCTATACTTTCAAAAAAAAAAAAAAAAAAAAAAAAAAAAAAAAAAAAAAAAAACTTCTGCGATTAAGCAGAGTTAAATTCATTAATCAAAATAAAAATGCAAATAGGCCTCACACATGTGCCCCGGTATAACCCCCTTTCACCCCCCACCCCACCACCCCAAAACAACAACAGTGTTTTATAACAACGAAGCATCTACAGCTAATCCCCTATTTACGTCAGCCCTACAGTTTATATAGACATTTCTTTTTTTTTCAACTGGAGACGCATTCAAACTAGAGAATAATCCTCCCAGCACCACAGGTAGTAACATGTCCGTCTTTCTCCCTGCTGTCTGTATTTCATCATTACCCCCAATATACTTAGCTATACATTCAATATCTTATCTAATATCAGACGTAAAGGGACGCATTTTGGAGACAGACAGCGGGATGTGTCCACTCATGTAATGTTGTTGTCAGGTGTGTGGACGTTTTGGCTCATGGATTATTCATATAATGTGTCGTTTCAGAATGACGCACACTGTTGTGTATCTCGTACCCGCTGGGCACTTTAAATACTATTACCAGTGCGTCCCATTTTCTGCCCTGGCACGAGAATTAAAGTTGGCGTCCTACTTTGTGCCCTTCTGTAGGGTGCAATAAACAAGCAACGCATATAAAACTGGTTTGCTCAGTACGGCGTTTTAGTTATCACAATTACACGAGTCAATAAACTGGTCGAAGAAAAAAAAAAAAACAGGTATGTGAGACAACTGCTGTTTATGGATTAACATTATACTTGTACACGTATTAATGATGACTTTTAGTTCATTGTGACGTACTCTAATTAGTTAAGCTTTTTTATTTAGATCTAGCGAAGGTTAGACTGCTTCACAAAACAAACGCATTTGAGACATTGAGCTATTGTATACTGCTCTATATTATATGGATATTATGTTATGTTATGAATATGTCATACGGTTAGGCCACATTATTATTATTATTATTATTATTTAGAGCATATTAGTTCAGCTCTGGCAGAATAAGCCTGAGAATCCGGTTGGAGGATAGAGAACAATAGGAAAAAAAAGAAAAATAATTTAGAGTTTATTGTCCAGTCACAGTCAAGTTTGAAGCATACTAGATTACCAGCATATTTATAGACCAAATGTCAGTAGACCGGAAACACACTGGCTGACAGATGGAAAATAGGTTCAATGTATTTGTAACCGATTTAAAATTTAACTGTTATTTATTTTCAGACTACTCACAATGTGGATGTATTTGGTTGCTGTTATCGTCATCCTGGCGTCAGTATGGTTGTGGTGCGTACAATATTACTGTATATCACTATCAAATATTAATGTAGTTTGGATACCTTCTTACTTATAAAATGACATTTTGGAGATAACATCAGTAAGCCAGGGTGTGCCTTCACAGTAGAATTGAAAAAAATATTATTATTATTATCATTATTATTATTATTTTTATTATTGTTGTTGTTGTTGTTGTTTTGCAATACATGTCTTACTTAAATTAACAATCCGTATTCTTTTCATTTAGGCAGAGGATAGACAGTTTCCGTGTGTTCAAGAAGTTGGGAATCAACGGTCCTCCGCCAAGCCTCATATTCGGAAATCTCACAGAAATAAGGGTGGGTTTTCATTTTAAAAAAATTTCATTTATTAATATGCCCTGTATTTGCCATTAACATAGTTTAATAAATAATAGCCAGTTACACGCACCCTTTCAAAGCAACATGAACAACATCGTGAATCATAAAGTTTTCCCAACGCCTTCACCCAAGTACCTTAAGTTACAAGGGGGCGTGCCAGACATTTAAGCTGATTACATTGACCGTGCCTTAATTAGCAAGAGTTCCCGCGCGCTGAGATAGATCTATCCTGTTGGTACGATAACTTTTATTCTGAACAAATACTTATTGTGTACTTGGTCGCCAGATGACACGGCGTATAGGATGCAACAAGCTGTGACTACAATTATAAATAGGGTTCTTATTTTTTTTTATCAAAGGTTAGACGTAAGAACAAAATTAAAATTTGGGGTGGCCATCTTTAAAGGCAAAAGCCTAGTTCAATTAAGATCCAGAGTTTGTAAAATTAGTCAGAATTTTGGATCCCAAATTGTGAACAACAAAATGCAGCAAATGGTTCAGTGCACTTTAATTTCCATCTAGTCCCAGCCGGTTTGGATGGCATACAAGAAATGGGAACAGTTGTATGGAAAAACGTTTGGGTACGTATTCAAAATGCTCTTTATTTATACACATAATATGTCAATGTATTTGTTATGAAATCCAGCGATGTCATCGGCTCACCAGGAGTGACGCGTATTGACAAGTAGTTTAAAGTGTATCATGTAGCGTTCAGTTCTTTCGTCGATGTTTGAAAAAAACACTCACTTTTTGATTCACTAATTTATTTAGGCATATTTCGAAAACGGACCGATAAAAACGTAGTAAAGTTAATAAATGAAAAACACCCGACGGCAGTGAAAGACCCCAAAACTCTGCGATTAAGAAACTGATCAGCAGGCAATTGTGATAGCCATTATTTAGCCAGATACGTAGATGGATCACCACCGAACCACGTGTATAATGTCACATGGTCTTGTATTTATTTTAGGGTCTTCTTCATCAATTCTCCCAGTATAGTGACTTCGGATCTCGATTTTCTGCAAGAAGTCTTTGTCAAACAGTTCAGTAAATTTCACCATAGAGCAGTAAGTAAATTTTTTGCTAATCCTTCACATTTTATTAGTGGCATTATCATCATAAAAAATTAACCAAATATGCTGCTCACATCATATAACAATCGTGCTTTCATTTTTGATTAGTTGATCGCATATAAGAATAATTACACATCTTAGAGTAATTGAATGTTATTAAAACGTTGCACGCTGATTTTTTTTTACATATGTCACCCAACTGTGCATTACAAATGAAACACTTTGGTAAATTTTTAGATTCCTGAATCTATAGATGCAGAAGACGAAGAAACGGACATGCTTTTTGCCAAAGGAAAACGGTGGAAGCGATTGCGTGTAATCAGCAACCCGACCTTCTCGTCTCTTAAAATGAAACAAGTAAGGGTACATTTGATCGTGGGAAGTAAATCGTCCAGAAAGACACTTAACGTGTTGAGATAAAAGTATTTCCAGTGGGTAATTGAGGTCAATAGTGTGATTTAAGGGTTATGTCTCAAAGGTAGCATCCGTAAAGACAGTGGTTTATTTTCCAGACAAAGAAAGGCCACAAGAGACAAACAGAAACATATGTATCCACTTTGTAAACAGTAACGCCAATGACACAGATTAGAAAATAAACATTAACAAATGAAAATAAAAAAAAATGTAAAAAAAATCCTTCTTTTTATATACTAGTGCCAGGAAATCGCTAATGACAACTTTTTAGGGGAAAACACGATTTTCTTTTATTTACATACTGTTGTAAGTAACATGTGTAACTGCATTTCATGGCAGATGGCGCCACTGATCCAGGATTCGGTGAACAGCCTGATGGAAGCGATGGAAAAACGTTGCGAGGAAGGAAAGCCATTTAATATACATAAGTAGGTATTGTCGAAATCCTGTTTGATCGACTGAATATTCAAGAACTGAAAATTAGATGTCACATGGGATCTCACTCAAAACCGTGCGATATACCCCAGGTCTACCCAATTACCAGACTCGGCACCGAACGATCCCGAATTCAGTATGCATTTCACAGTATCATACCCCGGAACAAATTTTGAGATGAGATGCGCTACCAATCCTGCTCATAGTCATCGCTATCACATCGTGTACCAGGCAAGAGCGACTGATACTTCGAAGCCCGTACTGAAGCACACTTTGAAAACGGGTAGTGTGATTCGATCTTCCGGCGAATTTAGGATCATTCGCTGCCGAGTCTGATGGTTGGGTAGGCCTGTGCTCGTAGTACTTTAATTGAACTCTAATCATCTGTAAATCATCTCTCTCTCTCATTGTCTTTTAAAAGAAAATAATAACCGGCGTCTAAAGTCTAAAGCTGGTTGTAATTTCAGGCTGTTCAATATTTTTGCTGTTTCAGTGAATTCCAAGGCCTCACCATGGAAGTCATCGGCTCGTGTGGTTTTGGTCTCGAGCTGAACTCAGTGCGAGATAAAACGTCACCATTTCTGGCAGCATGTCGTAAAGTGTTCTCCGGGTCACTGGTGAGGATGGGGCCCTTCTTTATTTCCGGTATGATCACGTGGTGTCAAGGTCATCTAGTACTACTGCATGGCTGTAACGTCACAGTGTCCATTTGATTCGTTAACAATTTGGGCTTTAAACGCTAGATATAGACCCAAGGATCAGGGAATCGATCAATTGTCCTTTTTTATTTTTTACCTGATTTACCTAATATGGCGCCACGCCAGGCATGTTGCGTTACACTAATCATCAACGCTTTTCAGCAGGAACAAAATATGTATTTGATCTGTTGTTTATGCTTTTGTTTGCAGGGATCTTTCCATCGATGACAGGTCTAGCCAAGGTGTTGAACAAATATCTAATGAGACAGAGGAGGCATGACATAGGCGTTCTGGTCAGCGCTACGATACAGTCCAGATTAAATGATCCAAAGGTAAAATATATAAGACTAAAGATATATATATATATATATATATATATATATATATATATATATATATATATATATATATATATATATATATATATATATATTTAATTTTATAGTTGATGTAGATAGATGCAAATTAGACTTGATTTGTTAAACTTAAAAGACCAAAACGTTGATTATATTAAACCCATGGAATGAGATGAGATGGCATATATCAGATGCAGTTCAAAAACATAAACACATACCTGTGCACTCCTATGGGCAAACATGTTAAGTATTTCATTGACTTGAAAAAGAATGACAATTGTTTAAAACATGCCACAAACTTTCAGTCTCGACGCGTGGATCTCCTACAGCTAATGTTGGATGCCAAAACTGACAACCTGGACTCGACTCCACCCCAGGCGATGACAGACAGTGACGTAATATCAACACAAGAGGAAGGCGAAACGGGTCAGCAGAACGGCTCTTCGTCATCCAAAAGCAGATATTCACAAAAGGCGAAACTCACAGAAAGGGTAAAAAACAATTTGGTGTGTGTGCGCGCGTGTGTGAGTGTGCGCGTGTGTGTATGTGTGCGTGTGTTTCGAATGAGGAACCCCATGCTTCACGACTATGCACACACCTTAGCTGACACTTATTCAAGCCAATTCCGCTGTAGCACAATATGTTAGAACCTGCTACAGTCTATAAGTGGCATTTGGAACTAAAAAGCAGTAACTTAAGTAACCGTTTTTAAATGAAAAATTCTGGTGGGAGAACATGAATGACAAATCACTGATTATTTACTTTTATTTAAATCTTTAGGAGATCCGGGCGCAGTGTGCGTTGTTTTTGTTCGCAGGGTATGAAACCACCAGCACCGCCCTGGCCTACGCCGCCTACCACCTAGCAACGAGTCCAGAGGCACAGAAAACTCTCCAGGCGGAGGTAGACCAATACTGCACTGATGAGGTAGGTGTCTGCAGGGAAACAAGTCTCTTGAAGGAAAATAATTATATACTGAAACAACAGTGTTGCAACATACATTGCTAAATTCAGATACCAGTGGTTCCATATTTAAATAGTTGGATTCAGGCGGCGCATTTGCACCTACTTTTTAAAGTAAATGGAAGATTAAAAAAATTAAGCGCCAAGATCCTATAAAAGTATGTATTCAAAGTGTTTCAAAGTATTAAAACTGCGGTAGTGGGATGGATTTCCGAGATCATCCAATTGTTGCGCATGGTTTTGATCACATGACGCAAATGTGTCAGGTTGATGATGTAATTTTATGGTAGTAATTAGAGATGTTCTGCTCCTTTTCTCTCCGATAAGAAACAATTCTGTAATGTTAATTCACTCAGTTTCAAAGCTATGTATTACATATCAAAACTCTTTTAGGGTCCTCCATCGTATGAAACCATAAGTAAGATGCAGTATTTGGACATGTTCCTTAAGGAATCGCTACGACTACACCCTATCGCTCCAGCGTAAGTGGACTCACTAATGCAAAATTAATTTATGTCTCCTCCATCCCAGTGCACCACAAACTTGCATAGTCCCATTTATAACAAAAGAGAAGGCAACAAAGTCTATCGGTTGTTCGTGATTTGGCCAAACAAGGCCGCTTTTATTATATAAACTCACTATCCTAATAATTTTAACAATAATAACAATGTAGCAAATTGTTGCCTACATTAAATGTTATGGCCTTAGGGATAAAAATTAAATAGGAAATATTAAACGAGACTCATCATCCTAAAAATAATGATGTGATGAGTCAGCAAAAGTTATTATTTTCAAACAATTTTGCACAAATTTCGTTTGTGGGGTTGCAGAGAGGCCCCCACTATGCAACGGTTATCGTAAGCTGTGACCCACGATAAGCAATTATTTGACAACAGTAGTGCATCTAATTTAGCTTGTCTGATTGCAAAGGCACGGTCAATGCATTGCAGGACTCGCAATACAATTCTACTTAAGTACCGGCATGACAATGCTGTTAGCAGGTGACCTAACCCCTACTCCACTTTTTTTTTTTTTTTTTTTTTTTGAAGGGGGGTCGAGGTTCCGTTTTTCTCATATGCTGAAAACAGCTGGAAGAGTGCACTCTGTAATTGCCATGCTATCCTAGCTTCCGCCGTACTTGTTGATTAGTATAAAAGTTAACAGTTTTAAGTTATAGCTAGGCGTTAAGTCTCTTTAAAATGGCTACTTTTCATCATGGACTCCTTTGTCAAACTGCTTCTATAAACCAGTCTGTTTTCACTAGTGGACCAGGGAGAACAGCCCAGGAATCCAGCACAGTGATGGGTGTTCACATTCCCAAAGGCATGAGTGTCCGCTGCAACATACGCAGTATCCACATGGATCCCGAGCACTGGGGACCCCCAGACCCCAGCCTCTTCTGTCCTGAACGGTAAGGTGCTGCCATCTATCGATAACCACATGATATTGATTTGCGAATCACTTGTTCTGAATGCGCTTTCAAATAAAGGTGTGGAAATATAACAAGATATCTTTTGGAGTTTATATATGAAATGCTTGAGGTCTTAATGTTTCAGATTTATCACAATACCTTTTCCTTAATGATATTTAGTGAAAATTTCATTTTTGTTTTTATATTGTTTAAGTTTGTACATATAGTGTTGGCATGATCTTGTCATACTGGCTACATTCATGTTTTATGTTCCTTTAAAAACCCTTTTAATTTTTCATTTTTCTTCGAGATTCTTGATGTTAAATTCCATGATTTTTTTTTATAAAATACCTGGTTAAAACATGCCTCTAAATATTTAATTGTATGTTTAACAATATACTCAGCTAGGTATATATTTATGCTCTGCAACAGTCGTGTGTAAATATGGTTCACGTGACATGACGTAACTCTACGTCATCTTTGTGTTGTTCTTCTGTCCAGGTTCACGGCAGAGAGGGTTGCTAAGCGTCACCCTATGGCCTGGCTTCCATTTGGGGCAGGCCCCAGAAACTGCATTGGTATGAGGTTTGCTTTGATGGAGGCCAAGATGACCTTGGCGTGTCTCGTGAAGAAGTTCAGCGTTGAGACCTGTGCTGAGACGCAGATTCCACTGGTTCACGTAGCTAGGGGCACAGTGCAGCCGGAGAAAGGTGTCACCGTGCGTCTTACAAGGCGGAATACAGTGGCCAATAAGACCGAAGAATAAACACATTTATTGAACGTATTCGCAAAATTACATCGGCATTGTCATGATTGACAATGTTGTATGACTAATACCTGTCAGCATAATTTGCTTACATGCTTATTAAGTAGAAAAAGTTGAGGAATGTGTTCCATTTAAAACGTTCGATTGTGCGGATGGATGTCTAATTTAGTTGACAAAGAACAGCATTATATTTTAAAGACATCAGTGAAGATGACTATTACTGTGAACATGTTTTATGATATGTATATGATTTATTTTTAATTAAAATATATCCCTTAATATTTTATCATTATATTTTTTACAGACATATTACGTCACTTTGCATGTTTTTTAAAAGAACACTAGCTAGGGTGTTATAAATTTCAGAGTCATCAGTTACGATTACTATTTCTGTGAACAAATTTTAAGATACGTTTATAAATAACTTCAACTTAAAATATGTCCCTTAATATTTTTTCAATGTATTTTTACAGATATGTTATGTCACTTTGCATGTTTTTTTAAAGAACACTGGCTAGGGTGTAATATATATATATCCAACGTAATTCCAGCTCCATAGTTTGAGATGTTGAGATGTAAATGTGCAGTATACCAATTTACAGTTATGGGTGTAAATAATATTGCATTTTCTTTTTTATATATATAAATCGATTTATCAATGTGTTGTATTGCTAAATCTGACCATTTTATTGATTTACAAGTTCTTAGAATGACAGTAATTTGTCAGACTTTCGCGACAGTTCCTGGAACAAGGTTAATACACAGTAGACTTGGTTTAGTTCCACACACGTTATTGGTATTTCTGTTCTTTTCATGATAAATACACTATATTTATTTATTAATGATTGTTGTTATCAAATAATTTTCACTTTATTCGCGCCATCTGAAGAAATTAAGAACGCATGACCGTTAACATTAACTAACATAGGTGTACAAAAATAAGCATGCTACCGCGGTCTGCTACAAGTCAAGCTAGTTTTTATCCATTAGTACAAATGATCAAGTGCAAAACAAGCGTCTTTGGGAGCATTTCCATAAACCCATTGTACTACCTGGATCGATCTAAATCTGCGGGGATTCTCGCTGAATTGCATTCAGTGTAAGTGGTTAAAATGTCAAGCACATCTGCCCAAGCTGTGAGGGGTAATCAACGATAGTGAGTTACCCCCTCGTTACACAAAGGGCATACCAAAATTGAAGTTGCTTACACTAAATGCAATTTTACAAGAATCCCTGCAGAGTTAGATCGATCCAGCTACATGCAGTATGTTGGATTTATGGGAACACCCCCTACGGGAACGCAGTCTTCATAGAGATCACGTAAGCTTGTTAGCCGGGGAAATTTTAACACAGCTCCACTTTAGACTCCGTCCTGTGCGTTCATTCTCAATGTTTCACAAAAAGACGATGACAAAAATCTTAAATGCCAATGTTCACTGGAGATTTAGTAGAACAATTTTAATGGATAAATATTTACCCGCAATTGATCAAATAAAGTACAGCCTTGGAAGAGCTAATGTTTTCCGGCCCATGCCTTGTACCCATAGCGTTAGAGAAGTCGGATCAAAACTAGTCATTTGTAAAAAAAAAAATAAATAAATGATTCAATTACAAATAAAATTTTAGTCTAAGATAAATCAGAGAGGTGCGTTTTGATGTGTTTGAAACATTATGTCTCGATAGTATGTTTGCACCAAGAGGAAAGAGGAAAGAGGTGGCTAAATCCCGTAAGTGGACAATTAGTATACATTTAACGTGTATCTTGTATTACTTTTAAACTGGTTTATACTATTGAGAATGTATAATATCCCCACCTCCACAGGTGACACCTTGCGGAGCCAGCGTGTACATGTATAATCCAGGGTGCAACTGAAAATAACCTTGCTCCGCGAGTCTATTATAAACAAGGCGCCATTTATAACCAGTGTCCCTGATTAGCGCGGTAAAATACTAGGACGGCGTGTGGCATTTTAAGAACAGACATTCTCAATGATATTTTATTCTCGTGAAGCAATGATATTTTGCCAAGTCCCATGAAACGGGGTGGTTTTGGAGCAGACTTTGTCATCAAGATCGTGTGTGATATGAAACATCAGTAATCAGGGGAAATAGTTGCCTTCTAACACAGGCTTGTAGCCTGCAGTTTCAGAAACACTGCATACGTGCCTAGCACACATGACGTGTACTACCCGGCTACCCCCCCCCCCCTCAATCACACACACACACATACACACATACACACACACACATACACACACACACATTACAACTCTCCCACTGCTACAACAATTTCAGAAAAAAGTGGACATTCGTTCATCAACATACAGGTACTAATCATTACTTATCCAAATAACGTATTAACATCTTTTGCTACGTGACGACAAGTATTTGGTCTTTTGAAAGCGATACATGTATATAACATTGCATGCCCCGGCCATTCGTTGACACACAGATGAAACAGTTAACACCCTCTCCCCTCCCCCAGTCTTTCTCTTTCTATGATGAACATATATTGTCGGAGGTGATGTCACTTCTCGCATTCAGTCTTAAATATGAGCATGTGTTCCTTGGACACTTCAAGGGTATAGATATAGTGACCAGTCGATACATGGACTACGTACACAACAACCAAGTTTTCTTAAAACGTGCTAGACGCCCTATGTTAATGATTACATCCACACTTGTTCCTAGACTGCTCTTATTTATATTAAGCCATAATGTTTCAGCGACAAATTCCCAGTTTGGCGACATACTCTGAATAAATGACATAAGGGTATTTCTTTTAATTGCAAACCGGGTAAGCTTCTATGGAATTTGTGGTGACAAGCAACGGACCAAGCCACAGAAACCACATAAATACAATATACCTACGTGCACATTTTTCACGAGGTAATTATAGTATGAATTTTTTACCCTTATTCTAGGTGCAGTTCTTTATGGGGAGCGTCACTCTTGATAAATTTAGAAATTTGTATTCAGATCGTCACAAATAAAGTGATTAGCGACAACTTCTCCCTTTTGGCCCAGGGTGCCATTTTTTTAACATGCGTAAAACGTACGTATGTGTGGTAACCGTGCAGAGAGAAAAACCTACCCACATGCTTTTGATACTAGACACATCGTTAACATTAAATCATTTGCGGTTGCTTTCGCACAAAGGGAAATCAACTGAAGCCCCCATATTCCAGATCAGACTTCATGGTATACAGACAAAGGCGCGTGCATACATTTCAATGGCACTATATAAATATATATTTTTTTACATTTCAATTTATGATTCTGCAATTTGTCTGAGATGAAGGTCACCTCCATTACATCGTAGCTCAAGTAAACTATCTAAATAAGCGTGACTTACACGTATGACACCAGACGTTGTTTTCGAGAATAAGAGGCTGCAAGTATTAGACATTGATAACAAAGGGAAGCAGAGAATCGAGCCACCGCTTTAAGAAAGAGACTTCAGGTAGAGTTACGAAGAGCTCCATATAGACATTTTGCTCTAAAGTCGTTACTTAGCTTTAAAGTCAAAGCCTTCTAAAAATAACAAAAATATTTAAGACAGGCCTCCTTGCGTCATAGTGGACATCACAAAATATCTGAAGTCAGAACTTATGGCAATGAAACTGATATATTAATTATTAGTGATGAAAGTAAAACTTCTGAACAATCTTCATTATCTGTGCTTACCTACACTTTTAAGTAATTAAAATTACCTTAATATCTCAGTGTAACTCGAAAATGTTGACATTTAGATCTGCTTGGCACTTTTTTCATCGCTTGTTAACAAGTTATGCGTAACAAGTTATGCAATTATCAATGAACAATAAAGCAAAGCTTTGCCCAATAAATGTTAGAAAACAGAAAACGTCATTTACTCAATTATGTGAAACGGATAATGATATTTTTTATCGATTTTGATTAATCTCACTCTCTTATCAGGGAATATTTATTTGCTACAATCCATTATTCACAAGTTATTAGGGGATCATGCACGCTGTAGCGATTCGTTGATTATTAACTTATCCAAAGGCTGTTTAATTTGTTCGTTTTATTTTCGAACAGCTAACCATGTTTGTGCTCAATCTGTTAACTGGCACTGTTTTACTCACCGCTTTTAATGGATACAGTTACGGACGGGATGTGGTGGAGGTGAGTTTTCAACATGCTTTACATTATGCACGATAAATCAATTACATGTACTTAATCACGGAAAATATTATACTTATAACGTTAATGAATTCTATTTTAGGGAACATGTCCTTTGAGAAAATATAATATTGCCATAGCAACTATTTCAAAACAGGATTCAATTAGATGCATTGCTAACATCCTTTAGAAACTGTTAATTCATCGACGAGCAATTTTCCATCAATTTCCAATTAATTCACAGGTGCTCAAGACGTGCAAATATCTGATCTTTGGATTCAGAAATTAACCTTGTGGTTTAGAATTATGGACAACAACAATGACGGTTTAGTCTACAAAGAGGATTACGTGGATGAAGTGGCAAAACGAGCTCAACAGGTTCTCTCCCCATGGAGGGCCAAGGCTGTATACGGACTAATGGCAAAAGATTGGCAGGTTTCATTGCCAAAAACGGCCAACACAAAACAAGCAATTAACCTCAATAGGTGGCTTAAGTTATTTGAAATGGACCTCTTAAATGCATCAGTGAATGAGCATCAGTTACACTGGTGTTCGGACTGGTTCCATGTTTTAGATGTAGACTGCGATGAAGAAATGTCTGCTGACGAATATTCCAACTTTCTAAATATAACACGCAACATCTTGCCTCCTGAAGAACTGTTCAATACCATTGACCGACACCACAAAAACAATATTAGTTTGGAAGAGTTCTTATTTAGCTGTAACGATTATTATTTCGAGATGAAAGACAGCAAAACAGCCCTGTTGTTTGGATCTCCAGGAAATTAACTAAATATAAAACCCAATGAGGGTCGAAATTATCACATAAATGGATACCAATATTCGGAATGGTCTGAAATAAAGTAGGGGGATTTTTGAAGTTGCTTATTCATACGATATTTTCATAGATATTTTCAATTTGATCCAGAAGAAAGTATTGTACTTTTCGTCTTTTAATGATCCCACAAGTCCGGGGCTACACAAAACGCCGAATCAAATGACTACGAATAAAAAACTAAAACATCTTATTCCCCAATTATATCATCCCAGGTACTTTAAGGTATATGTGTGGGTACTTTCGTGTGTTCAAGGGAATGTTTATATGTACATGTATGAATTAACTGTTCAAATCTATTCGACATGGGAATTTAAATAAACATTAAATGTACATTTGAACTGACTTCAAACAAATCCAACATGCCAAGGGATAAACTAGATAAATCACTTGATTCACCTTAAAATATATTTAAACTGCTACTTTCTTTAAAATTTTGGTCGGTGATTTGACCTAATTACCTGACATACTAATCTGGCCCGTTTATATGGAGCACAGAAAGCAAGCAGAGAAAATCATTCAAACATCAGTTTTCCGATGTTATGAATTTTTTTTCTGTTTTTTCTATAAGGGATATTATTTGAACTATATATGCATGATGGCCTTTGGACGGCTCTCGTGGCAAAACTTTAACTTCAATTCTTTCAGCCCTTATCCGTCAATTTGTCTATAGTTACCAGGAACCTTGATCAAATTGTTCTTCAGAGCCAGCGACATACTAGTAATAACTATATAATTGGTTAATCATTAGTAATTAGTTAATCATTTGAGAAGACCTGACGAATCGACGCTGTGGGTCTTATACATATTAAACGAAAGGTTATTAGTAGTTAGGAATGTGGTTTTCGACCTGCAAATTGAGAGGCGTTATATACTTTTTAATGTAATTTTTTTGGATGAACCTTGAACATTTTGAGGCGCAGTCTTAGTAAGCTGCTATTTTTAGCCACTGACTGGGTCCGATGTACAATTCTTGCTAAACGTAGCAAGAGCTGTACACAGGAGCTGTTTTTTAACTATTTACTCTGATTGGAATTTTAATGACGACCATTTTATTATGTAAAACTTGTTGATATTATAATTTCATCTCGGACCTTTGTAAGCAAATTTTAATGACGATTATAAAAACTTGAAAACCCAAAGCAATGTTTACGAATTACTGCAATTTTTGAGTCTTAGTAAGCTGCTATTTTTAGCCACCGACTGGGTCCAATGTACAGTTTTTGCTATGTTTAGGAGCTGTTTTGGACCTGTTATGTAATTATGACGTAACAACACGTAATCAATCTGTCCATTTCAAATGGGGACCCCTGGGGACCTGTTACGTAAGTATGACGTAACATCACGTAATCATTTTGTTCATTACCACCGGGAACCTGTTATGCAATTGTGACATAACAACACGTAAGACTAACTGTGACATAACAACACCTAAGCCTATTGTTTTATGATCAATTAGTGGGTTACGTACCGTTTCAAACATCAACGAAACTACATATTGCATTAAAAAATTAACTGGCATCGCAACATCACGTAATTCCATTGTTTTTAGATTAATTAGAATGGCCTTTGGATGCAAGAGGATTGTTTTATGAATTAATTATTGTTTTAAAATCAATCGAATGCAACAACAAAAGCAGAACAGTCTTTTTAATCAATTTATTTTTATCTTTGATCAAGACCACTTACTTGAATGTTATTTAATGTAGGGTGCGTCTTATCTTGACACAAGTGACACCTGTTGACACCATTTTATCCAGGAGGCGGCCATCTTGACCTTGGCACGTGATACACCAACTGACCTATGCTAAGAATTATGTAACATTCAGCCCCCCTTTCCGTTGCGGTACTGCGCTCGACACAAAAGAACGCAAATAAAAATGTGTATTTAAAATTGCAGCATAAACAGTTAGAGTGCGTCGTTGCCATGGAACAGCGTTGTTTATTGCGTCCTACTGGGATTATAACTGGTACACAAGATCTATATATCAGTTCAAAGCAGGCACACGTTCGCCAAGGTAGAACTTAAAATGTTGTTTTACATTAATATCGTAACTGAGGACGGAAGAATGTTTTTTTTTACAATAAGCACGGAGGAGATAATGCTCCTCCTACTGATGGCGGAATTAGAAGTTCCGTATGGGTCGGAGCGAAATCCAATTATTTTGGATTAACCGGTAAGTGTTACCTATGTATTCATGTTTTAACGTAATTAAACTTGATTTAATTTAAACAATATTCGCGTGATTTCTTCAACGAGGTCTATAAAACTCATCCCAGCAGACAAATAAAACATGTCAAGTGAGTATACATATATCGTTGAACTTAATGTTTGTTGATTTTTCTAAAATTATTTTTGAGATTATTTATCTATTTATTTTTTAGCTGAAGATTTTCATCCTCAAACCTGTACGTTGTGTATTGTACGTTGGCGGGAGCAATTACCAAACTGACCACTGCAGGGGAACACAGAGCACAGAGAGAGAGAGAGAGAGAGAGAGAGAGAGAGAGAGCAATAACCAAAATGACCGCTGCAGGGGAACACAGAGCACAGAGAGAGAGAGAGAGAGAGAAAGAGAGAAACATATGAACTGATACCCTCTGCCACGGTCGCAGATGATTTTTTCACAAGTCAATGTGTTTATATAAATGCATGAGACAACACAAAAACTCTGGACTGAGTTTATTATAAATAATTACAGCAAACGTCAACGTCAGTATTAACAAATTGGTTTTCTCGGTGAAAAAATAAAACTTTATTAATCTAGATTTGAATCCATGTCCATAGTTCATCTTCTTTTTTTTACCATTAATAACTCACGCCGAGATACGAGGCGCCTTGGATTAACTATTAAATAAAATTTCAAATCAATAGAATTTCTAATTGATTATTTGCGGCATTTAATCTAAAAAAAAAAAAAAAACGCACACAGTAGCCGAATGTCTATTATTTCATGTTTTAGTCACTGTAAACTACGTCGTACGTTGATTGGAGTCTCGATTCCTCAGCTTGAGTGGTCCATGCCTCGTCTTCCGTGATCTCTCCGAGAAGCCTCTCTTTATCTTCTCCAACACGTAAGATGACGGCCATGACGTACGGATCGTTTTCTTTTTTCAATTGGGCCTGGTAGTGGTCGTAGGCTTTGAGGATGTGGCCTGCGGTGACGAGCTCCAACGCTTGGTCGAAGAAGCGAAAGGCGGACACCGCGAAGATCGGTTCCATGCAAGCGTGTTGCTTTTGGCTGCCGTGACCTATGGCGCAGCCCTCGCACTCCTCAACGGCCAGGTGTCGAATTTTTCTTTTCATAAAGTACACATATAAGTGACGGACGGCCGTCAGGCTGGCGTTGGTGTTGGTGTTGAGTGAGGTTGGTTCCTTTGTCATTTTCTTTTGAACCTCTGCATCGATGTCATTCATCATGGCGAAAAGCGGCATCCAGTCGTTGACGGTGAGTTCAAAGCATGCGGAAGAAAATTTTGATTGGTAACTGAGTTTGCAGCTTGAACCACTCACCGATATTTTATAGTCGTTTTGAATGAGAAGGTTCAACGCTTCCCCACTCGTCATCGCACGGTTAATTTCTGAGGCGTTGGACTTCAACTCTGCCCACGCACCTGGGTTGAATCTGACTTTCTGCTTGTTCGTTTTATCGGTTAAAACTATCAGCATTTCAAACTTGAGGTTGAAGCACACCGTCGCGCAGAACGAATTTCCGAAGTTAAAGAATGTAGCCATCTCTCTGAGCTTCAAAGTTGGATGAAGATGTGGAGTGATACACGTTGTAAAGGCGGGCAACTTATATAGAAGGCAGCTCTGGCGTTTTTCCAAGACGCCGATTGTAAAATAACCTCCTGGAGAGAGAACTGTATTTACTTGTCCGATTTTGAGTTTACGTTGTGAAAAGAATGGTAAACACAGCTGAGTGAGAAATTACCCCCCTGGAGAGAACTGTATTTACTTGTCCGGTTTTGAGTTTACGTTGTGAAAAGTAAAGCAAACATAACTGAGCAAGAAATTGTCACCCTGAAGAGACCTTTATGTACTTGTCCAATTTTGAGTTTACGTTGTGAAAAGAATGGTAAACACAGCTGAGTGAGAAATTACCCCCTGGAGAGAACTGTATTTACTTGTCCAATTTTGAGTTTACGTTGTGAAAAGAATGGTAAACACAGCTGAGTGAGAAATTACCCCCCTGGAGAGAACTGTATTTACTTGTCCGGTTTTGAGTTTACGTTGTGAAAAGTAAAGCAAACATAACTGAGCAAGAAATTGTCACCCTGAAGAGACCTTTATGTACTTGTCCAATTTTGAGTTTACGTTGTGAAAAGAATGGTAAACACAGCTGAGTGAGAAATTACCCCCTGGAGAGAACTGTATTTACTTGTCCAATTTTGAGTTTACGTTGTGAAAAGAATGGTAAACACAGCTGAGTGAGAAATTACCCCCCTGGAGAGAACTGTATTTACTTGTCCGGATTCGTCAGGTGTGCCTTTTATTACGAATTCGACAACGTTGCTTGCGTCTGAAACAGCAGACGTCGGGCGGACCTCTTCATCGGCGGTAGATATAATATCCGTTTGATAAGCTTCTCGTATATTAGAAAATAGATCAAGTTCTGTTTTAACGATTGGGTTGTTCATGACTAAAAATTTGTATCTCGCGTCTTGGCTGGACGTGACCGTTTTGTCTTCGTTACTTTAGTTCTTCTGACTTTTTTAGGTGCACTGTTCTTATTTATAGTCATGGAGTTTAAAGTTTTTCTTACGACGTCACCATTCACATACAAGTCTGGTGCACGCCTCTTTTTAGGTTTTCTTTTGCTGTGGTCTGACTGGTTGGTCTTTTTAATTCCAGCATTTCAGCGCGTCGAGGTTGAAGTAGTCGCCCACCACCTCTTTGAGTCCTTGCACCATGAAACTTGTGTATAGAACCCCCGCCTGCCTGTGTCTCGTATCTTCTCACTAATGCTTGATAAACAGGATCCATTATTACAATAAGCTTTTTCGTCGAAAATGTAATGTTGCGATCGTCTTCCCACTATCGAAATGCACAAGTTCACCCGTGTCGCGACTTATATCTATTCGAATGGTATCAATGTGATGTTGACTCAAAGGAATGTAAATAGGTGAATCAAATGTTTTTGTAACAACTTCCTCATGTTTACTGTCGACGCCGACGATCCTCAGTAAATTTGCAGACGCATCCCCCACCAACTGGTTTTGTATGATATCTGCGTATACATAGAGCGAATTAAAACCCAGCGTCATGTTGGGAGGGTGAGGAGCTATCGCGTCCGAAGTTATCTGAGTGTCCGTTGCCCAACCTAACATTTTTCCTACATCGCCGGTAAAATCAAAACTTGCACCGGAACGTAAATGAACTGTGACCCGTCTCGATATAATATTATACCCTAATGTGATGTTTGTTTTTCCAATAGTTGATAGGTCATCGTGGATTGTGGTTATGAGGTCATTGACCGTTCGATAATATCCACCAGGGATAGTTAATGTGTTTGTCTTCAAGCCATCGTAATACGTCACGGCACTGTCTTTTACATTTTTCCACGTTTTTGGGTATTGTAGTTCCACTAATGCAACTTCGTAGTCGCCGTCTAAATGCAAGGTTGATGACAATTTTGTCTGGAATGACTCGGCTCTGTTGTTCGGAAAATATTTAAAACTGCTGTTGGATGGTAGGATAACGTGAAAGGACGAGGCCATCGCTCCAACTGATCTTTAAGTGCAACGACATATCCTTTATACCGTTTTAACGTCTGATGCTTTGACCCAACTATTAAATTTTTTCGGGTAACCTCGCCATTGAACGAAATGTTCCCTCGATTTACCCTTGCCTCTGGATTTTATAATTTTTTCTACTCTATACACATCGTCTTTCTTCACGACGCGAATCATTTCAGGCTCGTACAAGACACCCTCTATCTCTTCTACTTCGTAATCTTCCACCTTGTACACCGGCGGTGACCTGTTTAAACGTTGCTTTATCGTAAACAACTCCTGCTCGTAGCCTTTCGCAAAGGGAGACCTATGTTTGCTCAACCTTACTGTGTCTCCCACCTTGAATTTAAACTTTGCTTTTTCAAAATTCATATCCCCGTAAAGGTTTTTCCATACTGCGTCTGAGTTTTTTTCTTTCGAGGCCTCTTCGAGATTTCAAACTTCTGTTAAAACGTTCCACGATCGAACTTTTTCGTTCCGACTTTGTTGTAAAAAAGGTTATTCCTTGTTCTTTCAAGTATGCCTGGAATTTTCTATTTGTAAATTCTGTTCCAGCATCTGTTTGTAGGATCGTCGGTTTTCGACCTCCCGCTAAAATACCACTGAAAGCTTGTAGCACGCTATTAGCAGTTTTTGATTCGATGGCCACGGCCCACGCGTACTTTGAAAATACGTCAATCACAGTTAACAAAAATTTCATTCCTTTATTGTATTTCGATAATTTGCTGAGGTCAGCTAAGTCGGCTTGCCATTGCTGATCCGTACGACCAACAACAACGCGGTTGGTACGGAATCGTTTTCTGACTTTAGCGTGTAGCGTATATGTATCTTGTCTTGCCAAGAACTCTTCGATTTGCTTACGCGTGATTTTCTTTTTATCTCTTCTTGCCGCTTTATATAATTTCAACGCGCTTCCAAAACTAGCTGGATTGGAAGGATCGTAATATATTTTTTTTTAAGTAACCATCTATCCTACTGTTTGGTGGTTCACTTTTTCGCATGATGACCTTCTTAGTTGTCTGCGTTTTGTTTCACACTACAAAGTAAGGTTTTGATGTAGTGCCGTATTCTTGTACATGTGCAAGGTCGTTGCTCGGTTTCTTTGTCGCATTCCGTTTCATCTCTTTGGTCGTTGACTACATCTGTCTGTCCCTGACAACACGCAACTACACACTTAATATCGTCGCACTGGATTTTAATGGATGGACTTGCCATAACAGTTCTCTAAGAACGCAAAACGTTAAATAGACACTCTCATTCGATGACGACTTTAAAAAAATACAGAGTAACTTTTTTTAAACCAATCAGAATAGGGTATACGGCCTAGGCCATGGATCGTGATCCACCTCATCAAAACCTATGTTCAACAGTGTTTTCACTGTACTGGGTGTGTAGTTAGTTTTCTTTTCAATCGAGACAAACAGCTGCACTAATTCGTGTCGCTTTTCGGGGGTCAATGGAACATTTAGAGGGTTCTTAAATCTCTTGTCGACGTTATTCATGGTACATTGCGGACTGTGGCGCTCGTGTTCGACGTCCGCCGCATCTCTCAACGGGTCCCAGTTTCTAAGACTGACCCGACAGTTGAAGCAAAGGACCGCGTCGTCTGTATTTGACGCCTCTTGGTCCCTGTAAAACCCGCTGATGGCTAGAGGTATGGGATTAATGAGAAGTTTACCGGGCCAGTTTAGAAAACTGAGTATCCTATCTTCCTCCCTACAATAGGGTATTCGAAAATGCGAGGGCTTGTCTTCGGGAGCGGAATCGGTGAATACCTCGTTGTCATCCATTCTTCAAATGCCCGATGAAATTGTAACGTTTGTTCTTATACTCTTTTCGTTAGCCAATTAAAACTGTGGTAATATCCGTTCCAGAAAAATAACCAGTCAAAATTGAGATATATGTCAACCAATCATACAAAACACCAGTGGGTCATTTCAACCAACGGCATTATATTTTCTTGAATTTCATAACAGTCTACATTTATCTCTCATTTCAGATCGATAGCGACCATGGTGCACAACAGATGCGAAGTGTGCGGAGCATCTTTTAATCGTGCTGGCGACCTTAAACGCCACAGGCTCACCCACACGAAGGAAAAGGAGGTAGCATGCCCCGAATGTGGGAAGACCTTTGCTCGTCGAGATAACATGAACAGGCATCGACGCCTCCACCCGGGGACCTCGAGCGAAGAAACGGAACCAGAGGCCCCGGTGAAAAGACCCAGGATTCAAAAGGGGTCGGGAGCCGCCGACCGCGTCGTCATGCCCGACAATCTTCTGCCCCCGGACGTCGACTCGTCAGTCGCCGAAGCGTACGAAAGTCACTGGAACAGCATACGGACCAGATCCTCGAGGGGTAACAAACTCCAAGACTGGTACAACGTTAGATTGACCACTCTTCAACCCGATGCCCTTCGAGACGACCTAGAGCGGATCTTGGAAGACCAACGCACGGCCTTCAAGATCAACGTGTCGTACGGTTTTTTCCTAAGAAATAACGAGACCGGGCAGTTGAGGTACTTCCACCCCAGCAGCAACAACCATTGCTTCTTAGAAGCGCCCGCTGTGATCCGCCACCGCCAGGATCTCGATGGTTTCTTTGAGCACGTGACTACCAGAGATATCTTGGAGTGCGCTCGGCAGGAGCGGCCCAATTCGAAGTGGGTGGTAGACACGGTCACCAACGCCACGTTTTACGTGACGAAGCTAAAGGACCACCCCATCGGTTGCGGAGTCGACCTGCCTGACTACGTGCTACACAACAAGGGTCTCGTTGCTCTGCAGAAAAACAACCGAGGAAAAACGTACCGCGACAACCTCTGTCTCTTTCGGTGCCTCGCCTTGCACAGAGGTTCGTCCGTTGCGGGTCTTGAAAAGACGACCAAAAAACTCTTCGAAGAGTACATTGGACGAAAACGCAAAAATTTCAAAGGCGTGCCGGTCCATCAACTGCACAAGATGGAAGCCCTGTTCCAGGTAAACATTGTCGTGTACGAATTGCAGGAAAACGAAGACGGTGACGTGTTTGCAGAACTCGTTCGTCGCTCTACTGACAGGTACGACGACACCATGTCGCTGAACGTGCACGAAAATCATTTTTCGTACATCAGCGACGTGGACAAATACTGCCGCTCGTTTTGCTGTTCGAGGTGCAGCAAAATGTTCAAAAGCAAGTGGTGCCTTCAGCGTCACGAACAGACCTGCGACGTCCTCGTCGAACACCGTTTTCCTGGCAAGGCGTACACTCCCCAGCAAACCGTATTCGACCTCCTCGAAGACGAGGGCATTTTCGTCACCGAGGAAGACAGGTACTATCGATACTGGGCGGCGTTCGATATCGAGTGTCTGCTACCCCGCACGGAGGAGCCGCAGCACAGCGAAAAGCTGAGTTTAGAACACGAACATCGTTTCCTCAGCGTCAGCGTGTGCAGCAACGTGCCGGGTCACACGAAGCCGAAATGCATTATTTCCGACGGCGAGCCCTCGTTAGCTGTACAAATGTTCGTCAACACCCTACAAGACATGAGCCGCGCGGTCGAAAAGCTTCAAAGGGACAAGTTTACATGGGTGTTTGAAAAGCTTAACGAAAAAAAAGAAAAAGACATTGAACAAATGCTACAGGAAAGCGAGGACGAAGATGTAGAAGACTTAACAAAAAAACATTACTTATCAAAACTTATCCGTAGATTTAGTCAATATTTAATGGAATTACCCGTCTTAGGTTTCAATAGCGGGCATTACGATCTCAACGCCATGAAAACGCTGTTTTTGCCTTTGTTGGCGGACACATTGAAATTTGTCGTAAAACGCAACAACAATTTCATGGTGTTGAAATCGGAACGCCTGAAACTTTTGGACATTTGTAACTATTTGGCTCCCGGATGCAGCTATGGTCAGTTCTTGAAGGCGTTCGAATGCACAGAGTCCAAGGGGTTCTTCCCTTACGAGTGGATGGACTCTTTGGACAAGCTCGAATGCCCTAATCTCCCTCCCCGCGAAGAGTTTTACTCAAAACTAAAACAGAGTAATATCACAGAGGAAGATTACGCGGAGTGCCAACGCGTGTGGGTAGAAAACGGTATGCAGACGATGCGCGATTTCCTCATCTGGTACAACAACAAAGACGTTGAACCGATGCTGGAAGCGGTGGAAAAAATGTTCGCCTTCTACCAAGAAAGAGGTATCGATATGTTTAAAGACGGTATCAGCGTGCCGGGTTTAACGTTGAAGTACCTCTTTCAAAATGTAGGTGACGCATTTTTTACCCTTTTCGACGATAAGCACAGCGATCTTTACTATCTTCTGAAAAACGCCATCGTGGGCGGTCCCAGCATCATCTTCCACCGCTATCACGAGAAGAATGTGACCTTTCTTAGAAAGGCGAATTCTGAAGCGCCCAAGCTGTGCAAAAAGATCGTTGGGTACGACGCCAACGCGCTATACCTGTGGTGCCTCATGCAACCTATGCCAACGGGCACGTTTATCCGCAGACGCGAAGAGTCCGACTATACGCGCGAATATTCTCACCCGCGAGGACGCGAGGCAACGATGTGGTTGGACTGGGTTGCACACTCCACAGGTCAGAAAATCCGGCATCAGTTCAACGGTACAGAAAAGCGCGTCGGGTGCCGTCGGCTACCGGTGGATGGGTTTTGTCGAGAAACGCAGACAGTGTATCAGTACCATGGGTGTTATTTCCACGGTCATCGGTGTCATTTGAACCGAAACAAAGATGGAACCTACAGGGAAATAAACGATACGAAAAAGGTCACTATGGAATCTTTACGCATCGAAACTGAAATTAATAGCGAGTACATTCGGGAGTGCGGCTACGACCTCGTCGAAATGTGGGAGTGCGATTGGAAAAAACTTCATAGCAAAAGCGATGAAGTGAAAACTTTCAGAAAGCGGTACACGCTCCCCACGGAGCATAGGTATCGGCTCACGTTCGACGAGATCCTAGACGCCGTCCTCGGGGACAAACTGTTTGGATTCGTCGAGTGCGACATAGAGGTCCCGTCCAACCTCAGACACAAATTCTCCGAAATGCCACCCGTTTTCAAAAACACGACTATTTCTCGCGACGACATCGGTCCTTACATGAAAAACTTTGCCGAGGAAAATAACATTATGAGTGTCCCGAGACGTTCGTTGATCGGGAGTTTATTCGGAGAAAAAATCGTTTTGGCGACCCCGCTTTTGAAATGGTACTTGGAACACGGTCTTTGCGTGACGCGCATCCACCAGGTAATCGAGTACACCCCGAAAGCCTGTTTCGAGCATTTCGGAAACGCCGTGAGTGACGCTCGCAGGGAGGGAGACAGAGACAAGACCAAAGCCATCGTCGCCGACACCATGAAGCTCATTGGCAACTCGGGCTACGGGAAAACGGTGACCAACAAAGAAAGGCACCGCGACACCGAGTATTGCGGTGAGGCAACAGCCTCTCGTAAAGTCAACAGTCACCGTTTTCGACGTTTAGATCGAATTACAGAAAACGTGTATGAGGTCGAGCTAAACAAAAAAATCATCAAATTAGACCTTCCTCTACACATAGGCGTGATGGTGTATCAGTACGCCAAGCTACGCATGTTGGAGTTTTACTACGACTTCATGCAAAAATTCGTGGATCCGTCCGATTTCCAATACTGCGAAATGGACACGGATTCCGCTTACATCGCCTTTTCGGCTGATAGCTTAGAAGACGTAGTAAAACCTCACATGAGAGCGCAGTACGAAGCCGAGAAACATCTGTGGTTTCCGCGTACTGATACCCCAGAGCACGAGGCGTACGACAAACGGACGCCCGGGTTGTTCAAAGCCGAGTGGGTTGGTGACGGTATCGTTGGCCTGTGTAGTAAAACCTACTACTGTTTTGGGGAAGACACCAAATCGAAATTTAGCTGCAAAGGAGTCAATAGAAATTCCAATGTTATAAATGAACAAAAGTATTTAGATGTACTTTTAAATAAACAAAGCGGCAGTGGTATAAATAGGGGGATACGTTTATTCAACAACACGATGTATTCCTACGTTCAACGCAGAGATGCCTTTAGTTATTTCTATTGTAAAAGAAAAGTGTTAGAAGACGGTGTGTCCACTGAACCCTTAGATATCTAGTGTCTTAAAATAAAGTATTCTTAATAGTTCAACGAAAAACAATTGAAATGTTATGTAAATGTATCTAGTGCATTAATAAATAATTCGTAAACATTGCTTTGGGTTTTCAAGTTTTTATAATCGTCATTTAAATTCGCTTACAAAGGTCCGAGATGAAATTATAATATCAACAAGTTTTATATAATAAAATGGTCGTCATTAAAATTCCAATCAGAGTAAATAGTTAAAAAACAGCTCCTGTGTACAGCTCTTGCTACGTTTAGCAAGAATTGTACATCGGACCCAGTCAGTGGCTAAAAATAGCAGCTTACTAAGACTGCGCCTCAAAATGTTCAAGGTTCATCCAAAAAAATTACATTAAAAAGTATATAACGCCTCTCAATTTGCAGGTCGAAAACCACATTCCTAACTACTGTTATTCACGCTATATTTTCGTCTGTCGAATGGTTGGCATTTGTGAGGGATAAACAGCATGTAGGCGAATAAACTGCACCTTGTACAATACATTTAAATAGTAACTTTCACATCTGACAATTGCTACAACAAATAAGACCCACAACACGTTGCTGCGATTTGCTTGAAAAGTACATACACTGAGCAAATAACATTAATATTGTGGCAAAAAACTACTTGTAGCATATTAATATCGAATCCTGTTATATTACTGTATCTGACAGCAAGGCACGTAGCGTGGTAAGTCATTAAATACCCATTGTACATGTATTAAATAAACCTTTAACAAACGTTCCATTTGGTTTTCAAGTCGATTTAAAAGTAATATGCAACCATGACCGTAAATACACTGCAACATCCCGGGTGAAGGGCGACTAGCTGGATGTAAATAAAACTATCTCAAACAAAGAAATAAGTTGATAAGTTTTTTGTAAAGAAGCGAATCCAAAATTTATAAGAATTGCCATACTCGAACGACTGTTACCGGATAATGAGAAGGCTTTCGCATTCCAAAGTAAATCGCTCGTGAAAAAAAGGTCGTGGTCAGAAATATAATTATAAACCAATGTTACATATACTAGTATGTCCATATATTGTTTAGTTCGGATCTAGTGTATGAAGTCAGGCGACTGTCCGCTGCAACGATTGGTTCATGCAGTTCAAGGCCTGGTTTATTTATGATTTTTTTCTTTTTAGTACATTCACCTTTAAAGGCGGCACGACTGTTCTTTAATTCTTGACGATAGTCCCGGTCTCCACCTGCATCCATGGCTGTTATTATGTACTAAAAAAGAAAAAAAAAATCATAAATGAACTTATTATGGACTTGGCTCATGTAAATATTGTACAGAAATCATTGAATGACTTTTGTGTTTCAATAGACCGATTTCGGGAGGCACATTTCAAATATTTTAACTTGCTGACTTGCTGACTTGCTGATACGCTGACTTGTCCATTTGCTGTACAGACATAAGAGATGTGAATGGCAAAATGTTAACCGAACGTAACGTTGAAATAAAGCATGAGTTACATATATTCTCCACTGTCTCAACGATTTCACACTAGTACATAATATTATGATTTCTCCGTAGAACTGTAACAATACACCATACAACGTTAGAAATAACGGTAAATGCAGGAGAGACCCTACTCGTGGAAAATCCTGTAGCGTTATGACTCGTTTACATTCAAAACAGGCGCGCTACTCACGAAAGTCATGAAAACTACTCACACCTTGTATATCTAAAACAAGGAATCTAGCACTTACACCTTGTAGGTCTAAGGCAAGGAATCTGGCACTTTCATACCCGGCTCCATAAATAAGTTATACTTAATATGTTATACTTATTTATCTACAAAACAAAAAAATTCTAAGTGCCCTTAAAACAAAACAAAACCATTTTACTGAAATCATCTAATGTTCATTTGGAACTAAAAGAACTAACTTGTTGGAAGGTCTACGGATATCCACACTTTGTGTTTTAAGCAGTACTGCTCTAACATAACCTTCAGAATCCATCTCTACCTCTTTAACACGACCCATGCGCCACTCACAACGCGGCACATTTTCTTCTCGAATGATAACTACATAACCGATCGTTAGATTTCGCCGATGTTTCGTCCATTTTGCACGACTTTGCAAGTTCAGTAGAAGCTCTCTTTTCCATCTTGCCCAGAACACATTGGCAAGGTACTGTACTCGTCGCCAGCGTTTGCGAAGATAAACATCTTCTCTCTGGAATACACCTGGTGGCAGGACAGTAACCCGTGATCTGAGCGTCAAAATGTGATTCGGAGTTAGAGAATCTTCATCACGCGGATCCATAGAGACTGTGGTCTCGAGTTGATGATCGCTTCTACTTCACAGAGGAGAGTGTGAAAGGAGTCGGTGTCGAGCTGGGTTCCATGTCCTTGTAAAAGACCCGTGAGAACTTTCTTAACAGACCGTATCATGCGTTCCCATGACCCACCCATGTTACTTGCTGCAGGAGGGTTAAAATGCCAATCAATGCCTACTGGACACATATTATCATGAATGACATCATGTTTCATGTTCTGAAGAGCCTGTTTAAGTTCTTTGTGAGCACCAACAAAATTTGTTCCGTTGTCACTCCACAACTCTTTAACATTTCCTCGGCGCGCAATGAATCTTCAAAGCACGTTAAGGAAAGTGTCCGTTTCAAGGTTCATGGCAACTTCTATGTGTACTGCCTGACTAGACAGGCAAGTAAAAAGTACCCCATATCGTTTGACTTCTTTCCTTCCGTCATTTACAACAAAGGGTCCAAAACAGTCCACTCCTGATCTGCTAAACGAAGGAAGCGTTTCATCTACTCTACAACTAGGTAAGTTGGCCATTCTCTGCTGTTCCACTGGACCAGTGAGACGTCGGCACTTAACACAAGATGCCAGCAAAGAACGCACAGCAGCATTTCCACTTAAAATCCAATATTTCGTTCGCAGGCTTGAGAGCACGTGATTTCGACCTGCATGCCCCAGACGTTCGTGTTCTTGGCGTATTATAAGAGTAGTAACATGGCCCTTTTTAGGTTGTATGATTGGATGTTTAGCTTCTTCTGGTAGATTTGCTCGCTGTAATCTTCCACCCACTCTCAAGATACCATTGTCAACAACTGGATCCAACTTGTAAAGATTGCTGGATTTGCTCACCGTTTTTGCCCGGCTCCGTGTTTGATCTGCATCAGCTGAGGTAAGTTGGGTAATCTCGTCTTTGTAACTGCGCCAATGTAGCCAACGTATGACTGTGGTCTCCGATTGGGCAATATCCTCGGACATAATCACCGGAGAGAAACTCGTCTTAGACTTTTCTCTTTTGCACAACCACTGTACAAATTTTCCGTAGATAGCAACCGCTTTGCACAATTTATACCAACTTGAGTAGTGATTCACAAGCTGAAAGAAAGAATCTTCTCCATCACTGCTCAATGCAAAACACGCTATATGTTGGATCTCATCGTCCGATTCTCATTGGTCTTGCGTCTCAGAATGTAGTGGACTTGCCGGCCATGTATCTTCCTCGGTATATAGAAATTCTGGACCAGTCAACCACCTTGCACTGTCAAACAACTCATCCGCTGATAAACCTCTAGAGGCTTCGTCTGCACTATTATTTGATGACGGGACGTAACGCCACTGCTCTACACTGGAAAAATCGCGTATCAGTTGAATTCTATTTGCCACAAACACTGGGAATCGATTCTTCTCATTGGCTATGTAGCGAAGTACAGTAGTGGAGTCGGTATGGTAAAAAACTTTCAGCTCTTCATCAATTTCTATCTCTATCATTTTGGCTAGTCGCACTGAGGTAACTGCAGCGGTAAGTTCGAGTCGCGGGATTGACATAGTCTTGATGGGTGCGAGTCGAGCTTTTCCTGCTACAAAGAAAACATTTATGTTTCCTGCGTAATCCTTACATCGAAGGTAGGCAACTGATCCATAACCACAGAAGCTGGCATCTGAGAAGACATGGAGCTGCACTTCACCATGTGGGGGACAGTCTGAAAGTTTGAAACACCGGTTTATCTTCACATTTTCTAATGCTGATATCGAAGATGACCATTTGCTCCACCTTTCTTGAAACGTCTCTGGTACATCATCATCCCATCCCACGTTTCCATCACGACAAAGATCCTGTAGTATTTTCTTCGCTGGCAATATCACTGGAGCCACAAAACAAGTGGGTCATAAAGCGAAGAAATGAGGGAGAGGATCCCCCTTCTAGTTGATGGTTTGGCTTTCAGCTTTATGGAAAACTCAAACTGATCTGTCTCAATGTTCCATTGTACTCCGAGCGTCTTTGTGATTGGTAGCTCATCATAATGGATATCAATTGAGGATATTTCTTTGGAATGCTCAGCCTCAACTTGTCCCTTGAAACTTGGCACTCGCATCAAACACTACTCTAATTTTCCCCGGTTTGTTTGGGTTGTATATACCGTGATGAGGTAAGTACCATACTTGGCCCTGTGCTGAGACATCATAAAGAGGAACACGCTCTGCATAACCAGAGTATAATGACCATTCTCAAAAACAACACCGTCTTCTGCAATCTGTAAGAAACGTTTGTCCTCTGGTGACATTGTGACATTCCTTTCTCATCAGGATATGATGGCTTATGCTCACAAAAATCAAGCTCCATCATGTGTATTGCAGTAGCAGGGGAAATTATCTCTTTGTGGACTTCCTCCACCTGTATACGATTGCATGTAATGTGGTCCCTAGTATCGGCAGTTAACGGTCCATGTACTGTCCAACCGTGTCTAAGTAACACTGCATATGGGCCTCCATTTGAAGAAGGTATCGCTCCAAGCGGCTTCAAGGCTAGTGGGCAATTGTTTCCAATCAAGATAGCTAAGTCCACATTTTCTTGCAATTCTGGTATTTCCTGAGCAACACTTTTGAGATGATCCCACCTTCTGACGATATCTGGCGTAGGTATCTGATCTTTGGTGATTGGAATATCATCTCTTGTGAAAGTTCGTGGCAGTTCAATGGCATTATCACCATTGATATCTGTATTCACCAGATTTTCCATCGCATTGCTTTGAAAACAGCTGCTTCCAGACAAAGTCTTGAGCTGAAGACGAGTAGTTACACCCGAAGCATCAAGTTGGCGGAATAATCCTTCTGTAATAAAACAACCACTACTTCCATTGTCATAAAAAACAGTATGCATTCATAACAGTGCTACTACCCCTCTGGTGGATCTTCACTGGGAGAAATGCATGAAAAATACGGTCTGTAGACACTGTGGTAACGCAGGAAGACACAGTAGCACCATCAGTAAGCTGTGTATTAGCTTGAGCTGTGAGAAAATGCGATTGGACAGCAGGTTATCGTCGGGTCCGAAAACCTTCAACATGGAGTGAAGTTGGATGCAATTTCTGACACTTCTGACATCGGCGTTTCTTGGTGCAGCCCTTTGACACGTGGTCCCGTCCAAAACATCCAAAACAGAGGCGTTTATCCATCAGAAAGGCTCTCTTGTCATCGATGCTCTTAGATGAAAATGTCTGACAGTTCTCAAGGTCATGACGTCCTTGGCAAAGTGGACAACACGGTTGCGCGGTAGTGACGTCAGAAATGGTCGTTGCCAAACTGGACACTTTTTGATTGAACCTACTTGTTGGAGGCTTTGAAGACTTTGTAGAAATGGCCCCTTTACCAAACACTGGGTCGTTGGCTACTTCAGACGCTGATGATACAAAGGAGACAAGATCTGAAAACTGAACAACCCTTTGTTGATGTTGTCTCAACTTAACTACATGCTCTCGCCATTTATTTTGCAAAGAAAAAGGCAGTTTCTTAGCTACATTTATCATATTGGGTGGGTGATTTAACACACTGAGGTAAGATAAATGTTGCATTGCATAAGAACACTTTGTTAATGACAAAGCCAATTTCTTAAGGCCTACATGATCAGCTTGTTTTACAGATGGCAACTCATTCACTTTATTCAAATACATCATAGCAGTGTTATATGGATCACCATATTCTTTGTCAAGCATCATACGGGCTTGCTTACTACCAAAGAAGAAAAAGAAGAAGCAGAAAAATATTTAGACCAGTTCCAAGTGACTGGTTCCAAGTGACTGTATACAAATAAGATGTCATGTATACTGATACTTTATTACAATTACGTTTGATATCCCGCACGAAAACGAAGTAGATACTCCAGCGCAGTAGACTACTGCAATAATACTGCAAACATGCCTCAAATCTGCTTCGATGTGGAAGCTAATTTGCATATTTGAAACATGCTTCTATCATGCTGCTAATCTACTGCATTAATACTCCTCCTCTGTACAACCCTATGTAATTTTTGAAGTAGAATTGCAGTGGGCTATACTGTATTTCTACTGCAAATATGCTCCACACCACTACTGCGTTAATGCTTCTTTGTTACTTCGATACTACTGCATTTTCGTGCGGGATACTTTACGATTAACAAAATATACGAAAAAATAAAAATAGATAAATAAAATAAAAAGTAATGCGAATGCAAATGAAAAAAAATAACGTGTATAGGAAACGAGAAAGACCTTTTATACTTAAATGAACAAAAGCAGTTATACCGTGTGTTAAAATAACATCATGTAGGGTTGTTTTGTTATTTGTTATACCAAGCTATTCACTATAAAAAGAATGTCAATATTTGTTTTGATATACCATATTTACTTTGCAATTATCCTATTTTTGTTTAGTTTTAAGTTTTAATGTTTCATGCTGTTCATTTACTGCTTCTTATAGAAAATGCATATGGCTTTATTCTATTTTTATATTGCTTTTTACTTCCTCAAAGAGTTAGTATAACTTTTTGATTTGATTAAGGTGACTTATGTGTTATTTTGTGTTTAAAAAGTTTTAACTGACCTCAGATAAATTCAACAAGAAGCCATCCATGCACTCAGAATGCGTTTTTAATTCTACTTCGTTTGGTTTTAAACTTAGTAGGTTTTCTAGTAAACAGATATGGACTGGTTTGAGAAAAATTATGATGGGTTGAAATGGGCTAACAGAGAATTGAGAAGTTTTTAGATTAATTGACTTATCAACAAAGATATTGATTGAAATGTAAAAACCAGCGCACACTGACCGGGCAACGTTGTGATTATATACATGATCGGCCCAGCTTGCGAATTGTTTAATTTTACATAACTAGCGTACTCACTTTCGTTTACCATGGTTCGTCTTCATAGAAGTCACCTGCTTTTCATTGTGTACTGGGACGCAGTAAAGTATTTAGAGGAGGTCCAGGGGGTCCTGACCCCTCTTCGATTTCTGAAAAAAATCACACCAATGGTCCCTTCTTGAAATTATCATTTGACTAGCTGAATCATATTTCTAAACCGTACTCAATGGTACCGTGGCCTTGTGGTTAGAGTGTCCGCCTCCATAGCGGGAGGACGTGGTTTCAGCCCTGTCTGGGGACATACCAGTCCTTTATTAGCAGTACCTGCTGTCTCCCTGCTTGGTACTTAACACTTATCAGGGGTTGAAGCAATGATACAGTTCCTAACTTGCTTTCAGAGCTTCATACAGTTTGCCGGCCTGTACCCCCCCCCCCCCCCAGGGAGGCCAGAGCATCAACACCTACACTGTATCACGGCCTAAACTATGAGCAGGCGTCTGTAAACCGCGCAGAGACGCACCTGTAGTACTGTATATAAGAAATGAACTTTTACTCAATTAACTGGAAATCAAATTAACTAAAAATAAACAAATAAGAACAACATTTGTATTGTCATTGTGGCTCATATTTATCTAATATACACTGACAGTTTAATTCGCTTAATTTAAAATAATTCACAACGTAATAATACTGATATCTAATATTTTGTTCTATTCACTGGTCCGTGGTTACGGCAGTGTCCGCTAGATGGCATTGCGAACAGTGCATAGCTGGAAGGTGAACTGGTACTTCTTCTTGGAAAAACCATCGTTAAACTTGAGGACAGCTGCTTGACCATTTCGACACAAACATTTAAACAAAAAAGAGTGGCGTTATCCCGCCATACCAATACGATATTTGTTGAAATATTAATCAGAGAACTGTCTCTGTTGGTCTCTTATCTTCCATATTGGTTATTCGCGGAAAAATCAACATCTCTTTCGATAAGGTTTCACCTCCGAAGGGGAAGGGTATATTTAGCTGGGGGTGACAGATGGGGTTTGCATCCGAGCCGTTCAAAGCGAGTAATAGTGTACGTGTTTATGCTTACTTACTTTTTTTATTTGCACTTGTAGTCGAGTGATCGATTTTCCCTATAAAGTCGATGGTGACGTGCTGTCTATAATGAAATAATGTAAGTACATCAATGATACATTTTATTCTTATTTCACTGGACAAAAAAAAAAAAAAATCTGTGCCGGGTTGTGACCCTCCCCTCCACAGCGTTCCTTCACTCAGTAAAACACGAGGTGACAAGTCATTAGTGTTAAGGATGTGAAATGATGCAGACGACATTTTTCGTGATCGTTGTTATTGCGCTGTCTCGGCGGGCAGGTAAGCATGATCTTATTCCAGGACAACATATTGCGTGTTGTTAAACAGTCTCAAATTTTAAACATTTCACTTACTCGTGCCCATTTTCTTCAAAATGTAATCACATTTTCCTAACTAAAAAAAAAAAAAACATTTATAGAGTTTTAGAAATGATGTGCTAAAGATTGATTCGCACTATTAAATGAACTTCTTTACAATGGGCTCAATCCCTAAAATGCACCAAGCGCTTTTTTTTAAGAAAAAAAAGCTGAATAGATAGTTCTCAAAGGCAAATGTATTCCATATTTCCTAGTGTCCCAGAGTAGCTTCAGGTGCCCGACGGGGAGGTATATACCGTGGAGATATGTCTGTGATGGAGGGTGGGATTGCAGCGACGGGTCGGACGAAAGGAACTGCCCGACAACGTACAGACCAGGTATGATTAAATTATTTATACATTTCTAGGCAGAAAATATTGTTATATGTTTACTGCACATAGCAGTTTCGGGAAAAAAATTATTACACCAATATTCCCATCTTGAAATTAGCATTTTGACTAGCTAAATCATAGTATTGAACTCTACCAAAGGACACTGCTTGCTCCCCAAAACACCGACAATTTACGGGGCCCTTGAGCAAGCCCCGAATCCCACACCAAGGGGGCGATGGTCGGCTTCGTTCCGTTCTGGAACCCCCCTTTCAAATAATCCTGGATCCGCCCCTGCATAGCGTAGGCCTATTTGTTTTGATGGATGGATCGATTTTGCTATATGGAAACGCTTAATGTATAACTTTCGCTTGAATGAAATATTATTGTTAATAAAACCATAAACTTTGGAATGTTGTGCTTACAAAAGCTCGCCTTTGAATGGTTTGTATGGGATATCTGGCCTTTTTGTAAAATGTTTAACGAATAATGTACTTGTTTGTTACTTAGCTGCATGTTTTAGAAGACTAACCTGTAAGTATATTTCCCTTTTTAGGTAATTCCAGGACAACCTATATATAAAGCTGATGTAAATTAATTTGGTATCTGTGTCTGGATAAAGTCAGCAAACAATGATAAATCAATTTACTCACTACGTCTGAATTATTCATATAAACGATGGCGCAATGTGCCATCTTTGGTAGCCGTTGACCACGTCAGTGTTTATCTGTTGTCACTCGATACTGTCGACTTCAACGTTTGCCTTATGATAAAAGTTTGTTTGCTAGATAAAAAGAATAAGATATGAATATAAGATATTGATTATAAATGTGCCGCCTATGTCATGACACGTGGTGATTAAATTATGTATGTAGTTTCTCCTGGCACATGTTTAGATAATGAAGGCTGCATTCTTTACTGTTTTAATCTAAACGTAAGGTCATTATATAATTCAATAACAAAATGTAAATTTGATCTTTGATCAGCCCCAATCAATAATGTGTCAGGATGTGCTAATGACAAAGTCAAGGTCGATCTATAATTCAATAGCGCAGATCAGATATTTGTTTAATCCTTTTCAATAATGTAAAACGTTGCATAGCCTTTATGGGCTAACTGTGAATGTTTCACTTTCTCCTGTAGAACACACCACGGAGACCAATGGAGCTACAACGTATGGTGAGCTTGAGAGGATATCTTCTTCATCTCTCTCTCTCCGTCTCTTATTCTCTCTCTCTCTCTCTCTCTCTCTCTCTCTCTCTCTCACACACACACACACACACACATAAACAAACACCCTCTCTCTGCCTCTCTTTCTCTGTCGCTCTCTTTTTCTTTCTCTCATTCACCAACAAACTCTCTCTTTCGCACTCTCAACAATAATATTTTGTATCCTGCAAAACAAACGTTTGTAGAAATGTGTATATTTTATTTTAATTAAAATGTACTTTTTTTGTAATTTGTGTATTATACCAGCAATATGCTTATACTGATGTATTGGGTTTGTTATATGTTAATTTGGGCATTGGGTTTGTTACATGTTATATTGGGTATTGGGTTTGTTATATGTTATATTGGGTATTGGGTTTGTTACATGTTATATTGGGTATTGGGTTTGTTATATGTTTCTTTGGGTATTGGGTTTGTTACATGTTATATTTGGGCATTGGATTTGTTACATGTTATATTGGGTATTGGGTTTGTTACATGTTATATTGGGTTTGTTATATGTTATATTGGGTATTGGGTTTGTTATATGTTTCTTTGGGTATTGGGTTTGTTACATGTTATATTGGGTATTGGGTTTGTTATATGTTATATTGGGTATTGGGTTTGTTACATGCTATATTGGGCATTGGGTTTGTTACATGTTATATTGGATATTGGGTTTGTTATATGTTACTTTGGGTATTGGGTTTGTTACATGTTATATTGGGTATTGGGTTTGTTATATGTTACTTTGGGTATTGGGTTTGTTACATGTTATATTGGATATTGGGTTTGTTATATGTTACTTTGGGTATTGGGTTTGTTACATGTTATATTGGGTATTGGGTTTGTTATATGTTCTCCAATAAGATCACTGTTACTGAAAACATTTGGATCTCTGACAAACCGTGATTTCCCTAATTTGATGTCCTCTCTTTTCTGTGGCACAAAGTCTCTCCATCTCCCTATATTTCTTATGATGTATGTATCAGATCCCTGCTACCGCAATCCGTGTCAGAACGGTGGAACATGTTACCCGAAGAGAACCTCGTACTGGCCGTACCAATACACAGAATACAGCTGTCAGTGTGACTCTTATCACTATGGACAGAAATGCCAGTTTTATGGACGTAAGGAGAGCCTGAATATCACGATACTTATTTTAAGATGTATATCTTGAAAATCATTCTTTGGTTCCATATAATCAGATTTATAACGTGACTATTAATAAAAATCAATAAACAAATAAGTAAAAAAAAATTAAAAACTACAAGTTACGATGCTATATTTATTAGTTTAGCTTTATTATGTATCGGTGTAGAAATATACACGTAAACCCCTGTTGGCTCTAGAACTAAATGTTTTACTAAAATAATGCACTGAACACTTCAAGCTGAATGTGTTTTTTTTAGGACAAACCACTGAGAGACCCACGGAAATGACAACACAGAGTAGGTTTCAAGGAAAAGGGATCATTTTGTGGATGGTTTTTAAAAGTTGCAATTCAGTAGAATTGTTTTGACGATGAAAAGCAGGTTTACTAAAGTAAAGTCATGTAGTTTGCTAATAGTTGTTTGATTGTTTCCAAATACTTGGAAAATCACGACGTTGCATGTCCGGCTAAAGTTCAACAAACGTCGCTTGCAACAAAATAAATCATGACACAAGCAGTACACTAAACATCCCACTCGCGCCCCCCGCCCTGTCTGCAGCACATGTAATTTTTAATACAGATTGTGTCTCTGTGCCACGGCAATAAGAGGACATTCTGTGTTTATACTCAACAAAGTGCAGTGCTGTTGATTCAGTTTTCCTTATTTCGTAATATAGGGTGTCAAAATGGAGGGTACTATGATTATTATGACGGTAGATGTCGCTGTCCAGCAGGCACGTGGGGTTATTATTGTCAATATGGCAGTGGTGAGTAGTATTTATTTAAATGTACATGGAATAATTTCATCATCATGTATTGTTCTACATAAATTGATGTTCACCTTTGACATGTTTTTTACTACTTCGATCAAGTGTTATTATTTATACGTATGTATGGTATAGTGAACGACTTTGAATAACAAATGCTATTGAAAAATACCAAACGACATATAGAGTTTTTACTTCCAATACATGTACATGTATATGGACACTGATATACAAATATACATTGGGCATGTATTACATTACTCACCAATGGTAACATGCAGTTCGTTTTCAATGCGTGGTCTCTGAACATTTCTTGTCAATGTACAGGGATCCTTGCAGTACAAATACTGCACTTTTTCGATATTTGTTTCAGTAACGACGCCATTACCACCTGAGGAAACAACTTCAACAGCAAACACAACAGGTACTTGTGATATGAAATAAAAATGGTTCACTATGTATGTACTCTCCATATATATTCACGCATATTGAGTTATTTGATTGTAGTTTTGACACCTTTAAATTAAGTATAATCATTTATACATTCCCCTTTTTAGTTGTAGTTTTAACAATTGTTCACTTTCAACTATTCCACTTTCTGTACTAAACGACCGCGACCAGTCTATTAAACAACACGTGGGCACTATGCCAAATGTCCTAACCATGCTCAGTGATTGAAATAAAATTGTTTTTTTTTTTCGTTAACATACCAAACATATTTTGTTCTCGTTCATGCTAGTGACTTGTTAAGTGAACAGTGACACGCCTACTATCCCTACTATTATATTATATTATATTATATTATATTATATTATATTATATTATATTATATTATATTATATTATATTATATTATGAAACGACCGCCATTTCAGATAAGTTTTCAGGAAAAAAGATCCGTTTAGTAGGAGGAGGGAGTAGCAACATGGGCCGCGTGGAGGTGTATCATAGTGGTCAGTGGGGGACTGTTTGTGACGATGGTTTTGGCAATACGGATGCCCAAGTTGTATGCCGTATGCTGGGATACAGGTCCGACTTTCGTTAAAGTTTCATTGACAGTATTGTATAATTTTGGGCCTTAAATATAATAACACAATTTTACACTGGAGTCAATTTGCACTTCAGTACAGAATTTGCCGAGGACGCAATGCTGTGTACAATATTGTACTGTGTACAATAGTGCAACAGTATTTGCATTCATTGTCTAAAATATGGATATCTAAATCATAAAATTTCCCCACATTAAATAAAAAGATATAATGACTACTCGGACAATGAAACGATACCCCCAAGATCCTAAAATGTCTTCAATTTTGTCTAACGTAGTTGTTGAATTTAAGGTGTCTGGATAGTTGAATTCCTGTCTGCAATGCATCTAATGTAAAACCCTACTAATTCTACACTTGTTACAGCCCATACAATGCTAGAGCCTACTCGAGTGCCAGGTTTGGTCAAGGCCGTGGTCCGATATGGCTGGATGACCTACGCTGCAGTGGCTACGAGTCCAGTGTATTTGATTGCTCTCACCAAGGTCTGGGTAAACACAACTGTGGACATAGTGAAGATGCTGGAGTGTCATGTTACAATGACACAGATTTCTCAGCCACCACGGTGCACTATGGTGAATAACTATATACCATCTTTAAAGTGTTTTTAAAAGTTCTTGTGTTGGTTTATGCGCCAAATAAATTCTAACCAAAGCAATTGTACAATATGAATTTGGTATATATTCAAATGCGCATAGTATAACCTATATCATTGCTGCTCAAAGTTTGACATATCGTTTTACAAGGTACGGCGCTTTGTATCACACACGAGTGATGATAGCATCTACGCTATCTTTATCTGATAGTATCATTTCATGGCGCGCCAAAGCACACGTAAGATTTATCAACAGATGAATATTCAACCGGTTTATAAATGAAGGACAAGTAAAGCGTTTTTCATTGGTTGCTATTCGGTAAATAAACAAATGCAGAACAACACTCAACGGCAAAATTTAACTAAGTATTTTATGTATTATGTCACCTTTTTCAGAAGAAACCACGGCGGCAAACGAAATAACAACTGGTACGGGAGTAAAACTCTGAAATATGTTCATGCTTTATAATATCATATTTTTTTAATTAAAATTTTAGAAACCCCTTGTCAATCACAATTTGGTTATCAAACAAATAGTTTAACACTAAATCAACTACTTGTATATTTTGACATAAGGCATATCGCAGGTTTTTAAACATTAAAACGAATATTGGATATTTTTATTTCATGTCCAGAAATGCCAGAAGCAACTACATACGGTAAGCTTTTCTAGTGTCCCTTACATTGTTTGATATGGTGTGAGGACTTTTGTATAGGCCGTGTTGAAGTGGCTATAAATATAGAATCTATGTGCAATGGACCGGGTACAAGTTTGTGTAATTGCAATCTTGCAGATGCTTTTTACTGTTTTTTTGAAGATACATTGTAATGTGTATAATGTGTGTCTGAGTTTTTATGTGCACGCCTCAAAATACTATTCTACTGTGCTGATAGTTTTATTTATAGCTCAATATCTTTAATTTAAAAGTGTCTCAGTACCAGGTACTACTCTTCATTTAAATATGCACAATTTCAGATCCTTGTTCCCAAAACCCCTGTCAGTATGGCGGTACATGTGTACGTACCAACAGTTACTATTGGCCATACACTGGCTACAGATGTAACTGTCCTTACTATCGTACCGGGCAAAAATGCGAGTACGGTGCTTATAGATACCGTAAGTTGATTTTTTTTCTATAAAAGTGCATTTCATTATTATTATTATTATTATTTTTTTTTTTCATTTAAGAACAGAAATATCCTCCAATTTATATCTATACCCTAGTTAAAGTACGCGTCTGAATAGAATTTGTAAAAGTAATATAAGAAGTATAAAAATGTACCATTTTGTCACGTGATAGAGCACCTGTTGGGATTATCAACACGTTGAAGATTAGAAATATATAGCATTTTTCAAGAAGCAGCATTTGGTTAATAACTGCAGTCCAAGACGGTGCAACAAATATTTACTAAGTATCTTATGCATTTTTCATATTTTACAGAAGAAACCACGGCGGCAAACGAAATCACAACTGGTATGGGTGTGAAACCATGTAGTAAAACTCTAAGATATTTTATGTTATGTAGTATTATATGTAATGGAATGAATCTTCAATATATTAGAATAAATTTTCTAACATTAAGTCAACTACTGTATATTTTGCATTTAGTCACATCACATATTTTTAAACATTTAAATTGAAATATTTCCATTTCATGTTCAGCAATGCCGGTGTGAACGGAATGGTAGTCCTAGTAACGCAAGTCTGACCGGACACTGGTCCTGGGAATGCAAGTCCTAGGTCTAGCGTTTCTAGGAATTGATGTCCTAGGACATACGTTACTAGGATTTAACGTCCTTGGGACAACAGTTACCAAGGAATGTAAGTTCCATTGCAAGGAATGCAAGTCCGGATGGGACCTGTTTTCCTGATTTATACTAGGACTATATGTCCGATTTGACTTTTTCTATCACACTTAAATGGAAGTTACATGTACATATAATAAATAATAATATGTGTGTATTTAAATGACCGGTGTGATTACCTTATTATTATTTTGATATTCACAAACTGAACGAAAAAAAATAATTATGAAAAATAACACGTAAGAAGTTTTAGTAGACGTATTCATTTGTCAGATAAATGTTCAAATTGGAGCCGTTGACGGCACCTTGAAGGGTGCACCCCCCTTCAATTTGTAGAATGTACGCTCCCGATTTTGATATTCCTTTTACTACACAAGGCCCTAACTATGGATCTTTCTGCTTTCTGCCTTATGACTATTAGCCAAAGTTCATCGTCATGACCATAATCATCACTGCACTTACCGTCATCCGAGACGTCCTTCACTTTCCTCTGATTTACTTATAAAATAGCTTGTCATGTTCAATCTGAAATGATCATTACAATACTATATATATATATATATATATATATATATATATATATATATATATATATATATATATATATATATATATATATATATATAATGACAGGCCTTTTCTTCTGTAAGTGAAGTTAGACGGAAAATCCAATAATAAGTATTTGTCCTCGCACCCAAAATGCTAGAGACAGTAGTTCCCCGGACCTAAAATCTCAGAAATTGTAGTCCTCCGGACACTTATTCCAGGAGCATAGGTCTGACGGACTTACATTCTTGGAAATGTATGTCTGTGTGTAAACTAATATGGCCTCTGTGAAGGCAAATTGTGTGTATTTTGAAGATAATGAAAAGTAACTGTAAATGAAAGCTTATTTATAATCCGACTTGCTAGTTCTTCGAATTACTCTTTTGTTGGTCGGTGCTGTGCCTATCGGGTAAGTGCCCTCTTCCAAATACTAAATATAACCTCTATGATGGGTCTTGAACGGGTGCTGCTCGTCCCTTCCATATCAAAAGTCAAGTGAAGGTGTGGTATCAGAATATGAACGTATTTATAGTAGTGCAAGAAAGCGCGTGACATATGTCACCAGTCTAAATTATCCGACGTGGCAAAGTTAGATGACCAGCAAACATGACAAAGACATAAAAATCACACAAAAGTTAAAAACGCAATTTCAGTCTTTTAGTCTTCAGTCTTCAAACTCCCATCATATTACTTTAAGTATACTGTTTTGGATATACATTGTTGCACTGCCTAACCACTACAGCAGAGAGACGAAGCGGCAAATCGGCGATTTTACGAACTATTTATATATGCTCACTAAAACATACTATTCATGTCACTTGCCTTTACCTATTAATATAAAAGGACGAACATAAAAATAGTGCAGACCTACATTTCGCTGACTAATGTAAACGGAATGCAGTGCCGCCAGGAATATAAGTCCTATCCATATATATGACAGGAATGCAGGTCCCATTTGGACTACTAATCCTAAGGAACGGTGGTCCGTAGGACCACCGTGACTAGGCGGACCTACATTCCGTTCACACCGGAAACAACAGCATACGGTCAGTCTTCCTATTGAACGTGTCGTTGTTTGTTATGTTGCCAATAGTTTTACAAAGGCTGTGTGGAAGTTGCTTTAAATAGAATCTTAAGTGCAACGAACCGGGTATAATTATGTATAGCATTTCTACCTAGTACAGACGTCGTAACTAAAAAAAAAAAAAAACGTAATCACCATTTAATAATTTGTTGGAAAAATTAACTTTTTTTTCAATGCGTCATTTGTTTTTAAGATCCCTGCTATAGCAATCCGTGCCAGAATGGAGGAACGTGTTACCCGATGAAAGCATGGTACTGGCCGTACCAATACACAGAACACAAGTGTTATTGCGACTCCTACCACAGGGGACGGGAATGCCAGTATTATGTTCGTAAGTTGGATATGTACAGTGAGATACTGGTTATTAAACTTTAAATTTTGATCTTAATCTAGACATTCATTCTCTAGTTCTGTGTTTCGCAAGGTAATAGCCTGACCAGATAGATGTATCTGGAACACGACAATCAAAGACACGTCCTGGGTTTCAGATAACAGATGTCGCAGCAATACACAGTAGTATACAACATATAATAATAATAATAATAATAATAATAATAATAATAATAATAATAATAATAATAATAATTTATTGAGCACTGAAATGTTTTTTACATTTAGAGGCTCTCTAGCTACTATATATTATAAATATGGAAAGATAGTAATGATAGTAAGTAAATGAAAGAGAAAAAAAAAATTATATAATGTTACACAATATACATTATCTTAATATACAGGTGACATGCATGAAATCATTTTTTGGACTTCCAGTTAATTACGTTTTTTCATAATTTTACTTACAAAATTCCCTACCGCAATTGCACTCTGTTCAGTGGGTGGGATTAGAATGACGTCAAGCTGTTTGACCTCGTCTGTTAGACCTTGCAAGTTAACCTCTGTTACGCATTCGAACAGCAATTTCCTTTCAATTTTGTGATGGGCGCATTTTAGGAAAAAATGTATTTCATTTTCTACCTCATTACAATGGGGGCATTTTCGGTCTGAAAGTTTTGTTTTTGGGTTTTCATGTCGCCCTTTTTCAATTTCTAGGTCATGGACACTAATTCGCATTTTTGCCAAAAGTTTTTTGTGGGTGTGTGAAATATTCGTTTTTAAGTATGGTTCGGGTTCATATTGATGTTTAATTTTCCTGTATGTCCTCAGCTTATTATTTTCCTCTCTGTGTAACTCTTCCCAAAAATCTGATTTTAATTTGACGGTTATGTCACTTTTTAGATTTTGGTTTTTGTGAATTTTATTGACAGTTAGGGTTGAATTTGAGTGATTTAGTCCCCAACATGTAGTCAAGTTTGACATTGCCCAAAACCAGTTTTTCCCCTTTTTGCTTGTTCTCTATTGTACGCTTGCTTGACAATTCTTTGCTCTGGAAGGTTATTCAGCCTTTCACTGTATCTTGATACTAATTTGACTATGTCCAAGTATAATGGGAGGTGTCCAAGTTCTGCATGGCAGGCATTATTGCTAGCTGACCTTCTCACACCAAGTGCCCATTTACACATCTTTAAGTGAATTTGTTCAAAGGGCATTTTGTTTATTTCATTTAATGATATTTTTTCTCTGTGAAGATTTCTTGGGCCCAGATTTCACATCCATATAAGAGAATGGGTTTAATCATCTTGTCGAAAAGATTCATGATAAGTATGGGTGATGAAATTTCTTGTGATGCTAGTATTCCCTTTAGAGTAAACGTGGCTTTCAGGGCTTTTTGCATGAGATTTTCAATTGAATGTTTTAGTGAGCCTGTGTTAGTAAAGACTATCCCGAGGTATGAGTATTGTTTGACTATTTCTGTTGGTCTGCTATTTATAAAGAAGGTGTGTGGCTCAATTCTACCAGACATGTTGAACACTATTAATTTTTGATTTGTTTTCATTAACTTTTAGTTTCCACTGCTTACAGTAATTTTCAAGGTTGTTAAGAAGAGTTTTAAGTCCTTCCTTCGTCTGTGATAGCAAGACTTGGTCATCTGCATATACATGTAAAATGTGTTTTAACCCTTCAACTTCCTTTGCACTATTGTTTGTGTAGAGTTCACTTTTTAAGTCATCTATGAAGATGTTGAATAGGACTGGGCTAAGGTTATCTCCTTGTCTTATACCTATTTTAGATATGAATGTTTGGGTGTAGCCACAATTACTGACACGCAGGCCCGTAGCCAGGGGGGTTCGGGGGTTCGAAAGAACCGCCCCTTTTGCTGGGAAAAGGTCCACTCTGGGTAAAATTTGATCTAGGTACATGATATTTTTATGGAAAAAGGTCCACTTTTTCAGAAAACGAACCCCCCTTTTGAAATTGCTGGCTATGGGCCTGGACACGCCTAGTCTCGTGTTGATGTACATATACTTTATCAACTCAATAACAAATGTATTAAACAACCTATACATACAGACTTGTTTTTTTTTTTCTAAATCATAATTATTTCCTGATTTTGCTGATTAATAAATGTAATTAACGATTAAAATTTTGTTTTGATAAATTTAAATAATATCTTTGATATCATTGTGATATCAGTTCATTACTTGAATTTGGCATAGAAGCAAACAGAAATACACTGCCTATTCTATGTCATTTGACAGGCATTGAAAGCGTTAATATGGATTTCCATATCTTCCAAATAAGGGTCTTAAAAAGAGATACACGCCCCACAAAGTCACAGCAACAGTACGCCTGACCTCATCTGGATGCTACCAAAGCTACCAAGTGTTTAATAGTGTTTAATCTGGAATAATATTTCAGGCCAAGCTTTGGCCAGCATAAAGGAGCACTGTCTAATCAAATCACTGCATATAACACAATGTTGCACTGCAAGAGGCACGGTAGTCAGTTAATTGGTAGGGACACACCAGGCTACATATTTCTCCAGATATTTTTTATAAGATCTGACTTTTTTTTGGAAAAAAAACGCATTTTAACTATGTATACCTTTGACACTGAAATATTCCATATTTATTGCCAAATCTTTATATTTTACTTAATTGCAGCACGTGTGATTGTCAATGCAGATTTTGCTTCTACCTGTAGCTTTGCCATGGTCATACTCTGCTTATAATCAGTTTATTTTACTTTATTCTTAATATAGCTTGTCAAAATGGAGGATATGCGGATTTACACCAAGGCTGTAACTGTCCAGTAGGCACGTGGGGCCGTTATTGTGAATATGAAAGCGGTGAGTTGCATTTGTTTAAATGTGTATGGGGTAATTCCATCATGATGATTGAGCCTAGCCCTATGTCTCCCAAAATTGATTTACAGCTAGGCCAATAAGACCGTTCACAGTAGGTCACGGTCAGTGCGACCGTGACTCCTGATAACCCCCGCGTGGATAATAACAGGGCAAATAGCGACAGTTAAAGCTGTTAAGTTATCAATCGTAACCATCTCGGACTCCCCGCTGTCTACATCGTGTCCCGTCAAGCAGCCTGTGCAATCATACGCCCCGCTAGTCCCAAGCATTGTTCTGTTGTAGAACGGCACGTGCCCTTTGTTAAGACATGGAAGACTAAATGTTGGGTTTAACCATGGTTCAAGCACTGATGATATTTCTGTTTATTCACCGCATTCCAAACTTCGTAGACATTTTCAAAAATAGAATTTTGTAATTGAATGAAATATAATTAATTTACCGATGTTGCCCTTTCATCTTAATTTTGGCTTCTAAAGGTGAAACGATAAGAGTCGCGATAACATGCTCAAGCCAATTGAAAAAGTGAAGTATGAATGAAAGGCTACATTAATTAGACAGCTTGATTTAGGTTTGTCAACTGCCACATCGACACGCGCTACCTGTGAGCGTGTGCCTTTACATGTACACTCATTAGGTGTTCTGAAATAATTAAGTAATTTTGATTTCATAAGTCAAATGTGTTGATTATTACAAAATGACAAAATTAAATAAAAAATACGTGCAACTAATCACCTGCTGTAAAAAGTTTTAATTACGTGTTTGGTTGAAATTCGTTTAAATTTCAAGTTTGATGAAACAGCGTTATCATAGCAAAAGATGCAATCTTTTCTGTACACTGCTGTTAAGAGTATATACAATTGATTGGTAGGTTGTTAATGTGCACTGTATTTAATGATATTTCTTGTTTATCCCTTGACTTTGAGTGCAGAAATCCTGCTGAAGCAGTGCGAAGTGCATAAAATTAAAATCGCCTTGGCTCTCTCGAAAAAGTATACCCCCCCCCCGCCCCATATTTATTTAACCATTTCGCCTCTTCAGCCCTGATTGTTACATTTAACATCAATAGGAAAGATGTGAATTAAATTTCTTGTTGCTGGACCCAGTGACATTAGTATAAGGTTGTTTTAATAGTACATAAAATCGCACCAAGACCTCATTGGAGTACATATATATAATTACACCCTTTACAGCAACCGGACCCCTTAATTGATGTACACTGTACAATGCACGTATATACACTGCAATTGCCGCTTTTACCTCCTTTATTGTTCTGTATGAAAAGAAAGGAAGTTGTTTGAGTTTAGTTCAATAAAGGCAGTCCCTTAGTCCGAGGTGCACAGCTTTTAGCTTCTGTTGCAGATGATTTAGCTTAAAATAAATTACTTGATATGCTGCTTTTTCTTTAGGGACTTTTAATTAGGCCACATTTGGAGTAAATATGAAATTATACTTGAAACATCTAAGTGAAATCTATCTTGACGTCCTGACAGATGTGATTAGATAAAGGTTTATGTACGAACGTTGCTTAGTACTGTATAGCCAATGCACATCTCCCGTCTCGACACAATGAAGAGATAACTTTGAGGGAAATTGTCAAGATTCTTTCTTCTATCATACCGGTATATTAATTATCGACGGAGACGCACGACCAGAAATTACCTCGTTTCGATGTTTAACGCACTAATGTAGATCAAATTAACCTTTTCAGGTCTATGCCTGACATCACATAACAAAACTCCAGCATAACATTGATTTCCAAGTGTGATTGTTTTATGTCGGCGACACCATTTCAACCTTTGTAAAGTGTGACTATGCATTTCTTCAGGAATGCGGGCTATAAGCAAGCAAAATGATATACAGTATTTGCCCTTGTAAATGCATTTGTATTTAAATATTTAGAATAGACTATTAGTGATAAAGTTGTTTTGAGACTGCCTGTTTTTCAAAATGTCCTCAACATTCCTCATATAAAGATGATAGTTGTCGAGAGAATTGTGCGCGATATATTTCGAGAGGAGAATAAATACGTACGTAATTATATGTATACACAAGTACAGTTAATGTACGCTGCAGGAACAGGAAAATATTTCGGCGTCATTCTTCAAATATCAACTGTACAAGTGAGTCCCTTTTTGATGCTTTTTAAGTTTCAATACAAGTAAATGACTGTCCCACAGACCAGTTGTACAAATGTTTTTCGATTTTTTCTTAAATATGTATGTTTACATGTGTGGTGTATCAAACTCCATCGCATTTAAGGATGAGACCAGCTTGTGACCACCAGTGCAGATAAAATCGCAACTACATTGTAGGGCTTCTTATCTGATGCACGTTTGCACGTTGTAATTGCTCCTTTCGCCCCCGTTATTGTTCTCTCGGAAAAGAAAGGAAGTTGTCTTTGTCTTCAATATTTTTGAGCTTAGGCAGTCCCTTAGTCCCAGGTGCACAGCTTTTAGCCTCTGTTGCAGATGATTTTATTTAAACTGAATTAATTGATATACTGATTTTTTCTTAATGCAATTATAAGTAAGCAACATTCAGAATATATATGTAACAATTATTACACTTGATACATCGTAGTGAAATCTTTATGTAACAATTATTACACTTGATACATCGTAGTGAAATCTATCTTGTCGTCTTGACAAATGTGTGTATATTTGTTTGTGGACCTTTAACGGTGCTGGAGAGGGTACACATTTGCACCCATCTTAGTGTCATGAAGAGTTTACTTCCTTATCTCTGTAGTGGCGATGCTCTTCATAGTAAATTTTTTAATATCATTCAACTAGAAAAGAGACATTTTCATAAATTAACCAAGGCTTATAAACACGTCCTGTAATAATGATAATGAACAGCGTATTTAATTTTTTTGTTTATTTTTATTGACTTGTAGATTGAGTGTTATGTTGCCAAATACTATTATTTGCAAACAGATATGGAGTGGTAGAGTGCGATAATGGTGGAGTCGTTAGTGTCGACACGTCAAAGTCATACTATCATTTTTTATTTATTCTCTTCAAATTGAGCGTTGGTTTGTGTTTACACTTGTTTATTTAAGTGAATATGCTGTTAATTGTATTTTCTGCTAAACCCGCTTTATATATTCCCGTTTAACTGACGAAGTACAGTAAGTAGATGCTTTGATTTTTGAAGTAATAAGAAGCGGTGCAATATTTACCGGACAGCAATTAGCGGCTATTAATGACATCACGCCTAAATGCACACGCTTCCTGAATAAGACGGTCGCCCCCTGCCAGGTTGAGAGATCGGAACACGCTCTCCTGCCACGCGACTGGCTAAATATCCATTGTTAAACGATCCTCCTACTTCCATTGTTCATAAAGTGGGCGGTAGGCTTGGTCACGGTTAAGAGTAACCGTGTTCGTAGACACGATCACGGTAGTGAGAACAGATTAAAAAGCCTAGCTGTACGTCGCCTTTGTGCTGTTCACATCAAAAGTGCTTTTACTGTCTAGATTTAAACCTAATATTTTAATACGTACATATGAGAGTACCAATAGTTTGTGTGTGGGAGGAGGGGGGGTGATCACGGTTTACAGGAAACAAAATAATCAATTCACAAGTTACAGATCTTTAAATCACGTTGAATATCAAAGGTTTTTAAAATATACAGAGCCGCATATGATGTCTTAACTGCCAGTGCATCATGTATATGTACACTGAATGTACACTGAATTTTACATGAGGACATGAGGACATGCAGTATTTTTTTCAACTTAACAATTTCCAAAATTTTACTTTTTGTTTGTAGCTGTGCCACTTTAAAAATACAAATTTTCCCTCTTTGGGTTGTTGTTTTGTCATTTTTACAATTCGGGTTTTCCTCTTTTTAGTTGTAGTTTTGCCACCTTTACAATTACAAAAAATCCATTTTTGTAGCAAAGGACACATCGATTAAAGACGTTGAAAATAGTCTCAATCATGGCCAGGGGATAATTACCCTGAGTGTCAGAGCAACATAAAAGCTACCTTGTTAAATATACCTTGTGATGAAGTCGATTTTACTAGCTCTAACGAACAGCGACAATCTGAGGGCGTTCTTCTTCAAAATTTTGCTTGGGGCGCTTCCATATTTGGAAGTCACACGTCACAGCTGTGTCCGCCTGGAACCATATTTGGAAGTCATAAGTCTCGTACGTCACAGGTTTAGCCGCCTGGAGCTGCCTTTCCCGCCTTGCGCTGAAGTTATCTCGTGCAGACGAGACAAGAAGCAAATTACCTGGCGCGGAGTTAGAAGTTTGAATTGAAAATATATTACAGTCGGAGGTCAGTGCCACAACACAAGCAACATTCTGCTTTAAGAACTGATTTTGGTGTATCAATTGCGCAGCTCTTATAGTGGTATCGGGCATACAGTTAAGCTGTCAAATTTGGCACACGGCAAGCACGTGTATTGTGCACGTGTATATCTCAGAACTAAATGTTATTTGACAAGCAACAAAAAAAAAAAAAAAAAAAAAACATTGAATTTATTTTTTCTTTTCGAAATGTATATATTTTTTTTCACTTTACATCTTAAATACAGCAAATCAAATTAAATATAGCAAAATTAAATCTGTTTTACGTTTCATTTTGGTCTGATGACATTCAACTTCTATTTAATTGACGGAAGTGTAACATGGCCGCTGTTCGTTAGAGTCGGTATTGCTGATATAGGTTATATATGAAATCAAGATCGAGCTGGCAATACCGGAATCTAGAACCTAGGGTAGGGGTTAATATAAACATCATAAGTGTCTTGTCAGTACCATAAGCATACCAAACACTGTTTCTCAAAATGACGGAATGCGTCAAAAGAGAAATGCACATACTATTTCAGTAGGTTCAAATTAAGGCAACTTATATCCACCTCATGACTGTTTTATAAAAATTCCATGTTCTACGTTCATGTTACAGTATATTTAGATAGTCTTTTTCGTTTGCCTACCTTCTAAAGTTCTAGTGACCAATTATAAATCTGTGGCATTATCGGTTATTAATGGAAAAAAGCTAAATGTACGCTAAACTAGAAAAGCACTCCGACAGTGCAGATCTCCGCCAACGTAGCGACTTTTGATTATAAATTATTATTGATTGATTTTTGATCCGGATTACCACCAAAAACTAAACATCTCTTCCTTGGTCCACTTTTGACAGTTCCTGAAAATTTCATCAAAACCGGTCCCTAACTTTTTGAGTTATGATGATGACAGTCATATGACAGTCAGACAGTCAGACAAATAAACAAACAGGGATAAAAACATAACCTCCTTGGCGGAGGTAAAAAGCCGAAATAAGAGGAGAAAAGCAGAGTCATCCAAAAGCAATACTGTACATTAAGAACTAAAGGGATAATAACTCTTATTTTGTTCAAAAAATGAATTTTCCTGAAGTAATCAACAGTTTTCTCATACTAACCAATGGTTAATTAATCCATGTTAACATTGAAAGTTAGTCTTATGTTATAATCTCTAAAGAAATTATTACAGAGTATAGCCATCAATGTAGATCACGTGATCTAAAGACACGCTCAGATATCAGAATATATAACAGCTATAACTGCCGTTTTTGTGGTAAAACATAATATATTATATTATATTTCTATGAGTTGTTCACAATTTTTTTTTTTTTTTTTTTTTTTTTTTTTTTTTTGTGAAATATAGATCTCATACGAAGAGTAATATCCCTTTAAACCACAGAGTCAACATCTTGGGTAGCTGCCACAAACCTAGATGGCGTTATCTAATCTTTAAGATACCGACTTAATCAATTTCTGGAGCTTGATAGCGCATATTAACTCACCTTTCGTCAAGATCGCCTGCCTCAGTTCATCCCGTGCAGTTGACTGGTCTTCTATCCTTTTTTTCAGCACGGTTTGGAGTATCCCAGTATTGTTCAGTAGGATTCAATGCAGGCGGACTAGTATTCTTTCTCAATTTTCTTATCACTGAAAAAAAAATTACATGGACCATATTGCTAAATTATGTACCGGTGTAAACAAAATGAGCTCTAACAAAAAGGCACCGTATCCGTCGTCAGAATATACATGAAAACGTCAGCATCACTCTTCTTCTGAGGAACACGTTCCAGATTGATTCAAGCTTCTTAAGATGTACAGAACTGCCATCGTGAGCAAAAGTTCTCACCTCAGGGTCTTCGGCTAATCTCTTCCCACATGAAACGGAGTTTGGGCATAGCGCCGCAAATAAGAAACCTTGCTATATCAGAAAACCTTACATGCCTTCAAGGATATATTTAGCGGCAAGAGAGCCGACGTTCCCATTCGTAGCCGCGTTTCTCACTCTGTTGGGTGAAACACGTTTTGCTATGAGTACACCTTGGCACAGACACCGAATCAGGAGTATAATGGTGTATTTTCTTCAGAAAACTGGGATTTCATGAGTTTTGGTCGCTGTTCTGCAGCGAATTACGACTTGTGCAGTGTATTTTAACAATGGTCAACAACACTGCTGCCTTGTTGCATATGGTGTATTGTATGGCACCGTTAGGTGAGCTACAGGCGGATCTTGAAGCATTTCAAGGTGAACAGCGATGCTCTTTTGTTTGCGCCTGGCACGCTTTATCCCGAAAACATACCAAGTTCTTCTTTGGTATAAACGGCGGGCATAGTCACTCTCCAGACCTGCTGTGCAAAATTTTACTTCCAACCATATATGCCTTACCCTAGGTTCTAGATTTCGGTTTTGCCAGCTCGATCTTGGTTCCTTATATAACCTATATCAGCAAAACTGACTTTAGCCACTAAAGTCAACCTGGGTGCATGTTCGGCAAAAATAATAATAATAATAATAATAATAATAATAAATAATAATAATAATAATAATAAAAACAAAAATAAAAAATGGCCTGGGGCGCTTCCATATTTGGAAGTCACAAGTCTCGTACGTCAAAGCTGTCTCCGCCTGGAGCTCCATATTTGGTAGGCACAAGTCTCGTACGTACGTCACAGCTGTGTCCGACTGGAGCTCCATATTAGGAAGTCACAAGTCTCGTAAGTCACAGCTCTTTCCCGCCTGGAGCTAAGCAAAATTAAAACTGTTTAACGTTTCATTTTGGAATAATGACATTCAACTGCAGATTTACTGCAGAGCAGTTCTTTTTGATTGACGGATACGCAACATTATTTCTTAGGGCCCCTGGTAAAGCTGTTCCATGAAAAGTTATGAATAGTTAGCAAGTTAGCTTTCCAGTGCCCTGACACTCAGGGCATATAACTTTCATATACATGTAGCCGTTTGAGCATTGCCCAGTAAATTGGTTCCGCAACCATAGCTTGCAAATCGATTATTAGTGATTGCCCCAGTCATGTATATCAAATTGCCACTGTGAAAATATAAAAGGCAAGTACATGAAATATTTGTTTACATATTCCATCATTTTGAGCAAGAGTGCATATCTAATTCATGCTAGTGAATGAATTGGTTATGCTTGTTTTTAAACACCCGCCATTTCAGATCAGTTTACAGGGAAAAAGATCCGCTTAGTGGGTGGGAGGAGTAGCAACGAAGGCCGAGTGGAGGTTTATCATGATGGTCAGTGGGGGACAGTTTGTTACCATGACTTTGGCAACAGCGATGCCGCGGTTGTGTGCCGTATGCTGGGATACAGGTCTGGTTTTGGTTAAAGTTATATTGTCAATAATGTGTCCTTGCGTGGCAATAACAGCTCTGAATGAGAGAACATTTAATGGTGAATGTTCTTTAACCAGTGTTACCGAAAGAGTGGCATCATTTCCATGCCCATCCATTGGTTGTATAAGGCTGAATGAAATACTGCAACACAAGTAATTTTGTTGTTTTAACTATGGGTTTTATAGTCGTGTTTTTACCCCAAAATGTACAATGAGTGCGCGGTTTAACCATTCAGAATTCAAACTTGCGATACATTGGGGGGGGGGGGGGATCTCTCTTACCTCTTCCTTAACCCATGGATGATTTTAAAAGCTACTAAATGTACACATGTTATAGCCCGAACAAAGCCAGAGTATACAGACATGGTTGGGGTAATCTTGCTTATGGCCGTATATGGCTGGACGACCTGCGATGCACAGGCAACGAGTCCAGCATATTCGACTGTCCTCACAGAGATCTGGGTGTACACGACTGTGGCCACGGTGGAGATGTCGGGGTGAATTGCTACAATGGCACCGCCATTCCTGGTGGGTAACTGTATGAACACTTTTTAAACGAATTTTAAAGATATCCTATAATTATTTTATTTTATAAGTGCCTTTAAATCATTGGATGAAGGCCCGGTAACTTCACTAACACCCCACATGCTATCTCATTCCAGACCACTGTTCCCCAAACCCCTGCCAGAGTGGCGGCACCTGTGTACGTAAACTCCGTATCAATTATGAAAACACTGACTACAAATGTATATGTCCTTACGACCGAATGGGTGTAAACTGTGAGAAAAGCTACGGTAAGCATTCCAATCGCACTTGCCTTTACCATGTTATATATAAAGTTATTACTTGCACCGCCCACAAAATGCCTACACATCCATATTTTTTTTTCATTCCAGACCCGTGTGCCACACACCATTGCCAGTATGGCGGTACATGTGTACGTACCAACAGTTCATTTTGGCCGTATTCTGACTACAGATGTAACTGTACTTTCAACCGTACAGGGGAGAACTGCGAGTACAGCATTGGCGGTTAGTGGAAAACTATTGACCTAATAACGATTTGTTACCAAGTGTGAACGCATATATAAATATCAAAATATCCTCCAAATTGCTACACTTTTCAGGTTTTTAAGGCAACTTAAAAAAGAAAAACACTAAAGGTACAAGTATTTATCATTCCATCGCCTTACGAAGCACCTATAAATCTTAACAACAAGTTGATTATTAAACACAGGTACTGGTATGGTATTATAGTGCAAGTGACATTCGGTTAATAACTGTCCGATTAGGCAGATTTAATTTATATACTATTTCTTGCTGTAAACTACTGCCCCAACAGGAATAATAGGACATATATGGCAGGAAAATCATTCGTCGAAACTCTGAAAATCTTTCATATTAAATGTTATATAATGAATTCTCAATATTTATCATAATTTACATAATTTACTTATCACATAAAATGTTTATCATTCTCTTGTGTCATAAGTAAGAACGCACATCTTTAAATACTGACAATGGAATATACAACATTGGTCAAAAAGGTTGTCCCACCCCCAGTTTCATGTGCTTTTATTTATAAATGATCACATCATGGGAGTTAGTTAGCACCCCCTAATGCTAAATGGGCGTAAATTCGGTGACATTTGGTGGTGTTATTTCAATTCAATGTACATTTCTTTGCCTCTGTGAATATCACAGTGAAACGTCAGATTTGAGGGGGCACATGTAATAAATGTGAATAAATGGTATTAAATATTGATATCTTCACCGCTAGTTTGTGTTTTTACTAATCATGTTAGTTATCGTATCTGGAATGAAATTCACTATTTACAACAACTTTTATCTGTGATGTGATCATTTTTAAATAAAAACACATGATACTGAAGGTGGGACAACCTCTTTGACCAATGTTGTATATGCTGTCGTGACCGTATCGTAACCGTTGAACTGCATATATTGTATTTCGCTCAATTGTTTTAACTGGAGAAATTGAAAACATACTTATAAAAAAATAGTGAGACATAAAACAATATACACATGGGAGACCGAGTCGCAGAACTGAAAAAATGTCAGGGCGGGAGTTAAAATATATACCTGTAGGCAAGTCATGTGACACGTGAACACATCTCACTACAAACAGTGACCCGCATATAGCACGTGGTGCAGTTTTAACTTTATTATATTTTAAAAATATATGATAAATATCAAGGATTCATAATAGCTAATATAACCTGGAGAATTTTCGGAGTCTAAACGATGAATTGAAATTATATATATATATATATATATATATATATATATATATATATATATATATATATATATATATATATATATAATTCCATCAAATCATATCAAATTATATCAAATCTAGTCCTATGCATAAAAAGCCCAGAGCCCATGTTTATTACGCCCTGGCTGGGCCCATTCTTTATGGTGTTTTTGCATTGTTAACAGCATAATGGGCAAGTTAAAAGACCAAGTTAATTGGCCAAGCTGCCAGTTTCTTTGTAAGGCATCTGCAGAGGATGTCTTAGATCAAGGTACATATTATGATACTTACAGGTGCGGCAAATGAGATATTCTCGTATTTCATTACCTGTGATTTGTAAAATACATCAGAGGATGATAGTTTAAAAGATGTTTAATGTTTAAAGAAAAGACATGTAGATTGATTTAGTAACATTTACTATAGTTTTGTTAAATTAAAGATGGGCTTCATTTGTGCCTTGATCTAAGACATCCCCTGCACATGCCATACAAACAAACTGGCAGCTTGGCCAATAAACTTGGTTAATTAACTTGGTCACTTATCTTGCCCTTTATGCTGTTAACAATGCAAAAACACCATAAAGAATGGGCCCAGCCAGGGAGTAATAAACATGGGGTCTGGGCTTTTTATGCATGGGACTACATTTGATACGGGTCTTTGGCATATGTGTGTGTGTGTGTGTGTGTGTGTGTGTGTGTGTGACCAGCACTTTTTACCATCGGTAGAAAACATAATTGGGGACTGGAATCATCAATTCATTTTCTAAGATTATAAAGGTACGTACATAAGTAAATATATAATTACAGGGAAGTGGTATTTATTGTCTCCGATCATTTAATCAGATAAAACATGCGGCAAAATAGTGATAGGATTTATAAAACAATACCTTTTGGTGTATTTTATTTAGACTCTTGCTCTTCGAACCCATGTTATTCTGGAAGCAAGTGTGTTGCACAAGGGAACGACTACACCTGCGCCTGTCCTTGGGGTAGATACGGGAAGAGATGCGAATCAAATGGTATGCCCCATTTCAAAAAATCATATCATATCATATAACATCAAATGTACACCGCAATTACTAGCAATATTTAGTTACCAGTGTGGATAGAATAGGCGTTTTCTATCTTACAATAGTTTATAGTTTTTCAAAGTGTTTTTGCGCTTAACGTAGAGATAATGAGCATTATATTTAAAAAGTGCTTATGGGCGCGGTAATGGTAAGGATTATATTACGATGATGAAAAGTATTCTTTATTACTACAGAATTCCCAGTTCGTTTAGTTGGAGGCCGCAGCAACAGAGAGGGGCGTGTGGAAGTTTACTTTGAATCCCATGGCAGCTGGGGGACTGTGTGTGACGACGGATTTGACGATAATGCCGCTAGGGTCATATGTAGATCACTTGGATTTGGGTAATACCAATTATAAGTTTATTCACCGATTGCCATATTATATATTCGCATTTAAGCTTTGATATGTATTTTCACATGTTTTGTCAAGATATGATAATAGTATTTACGGTGCTCTTCATTAAACCTCGCTCACAACCTCCGTACTGCATCCTACGACCTGTGTTGCGTCCAAATTTTATGCAGAATCTCTCGTGCCACTCAAGTTCTTCTAGTAAAATATCGAGCTCGTTCCTCCCCCCCCCCAAAAAAAAAAAAAAAAAAAAAAAAAATATATATATATATATATATATATATATATATATATAATTAATTCGGTTTTTTCAGAATTTTGCAATATATATAGAAAAATTCTGAAAACTAACAAAAACTAATTTAAACTGATGTGAACTAAAACCGAATTAAGTATAAAACAATACGGTCTGGGGAGACCCATGTTAGTGACCTGGGCCCGGTTGCACCAACCGGTCGTAAGTGAGGCGTAGCAGTTGTGCCGGCGTAAACCGGGCGCAAATCGCTACGCCCGAGTAAAGCCAGTTGCACCAAACTAGAATAGTGTTTACGTCGCTCTTAACTTAGTCGTAAATTTACGCCTGCCAGCTAGGTGGTTTAAGTCAGTCGTAGCTCGTTTTCCACTATAGTTAGGCTAGCACAGAGAGAGTTTGATGACAAATATCGTAGTTAACGTAGACAATGGGTGAGGTCAGAATTCCCGGTATGTTATGTGTTAGGTGTTAGTGTTACAGATCTATTACAGATATGTTACATTAATCAACAATTCTGATCTCTTACTAAACACCAGTGTAACACCAATGTTAGTGTAGCAGATCTGTTGAAAACTACAGTTCCTGTAACAGACGGTGTTACACCAAGCATCTCCGTTACATAAAATGTTAAATTAATCAGAGCAAACTCAAAAATGTTAAGCTTAAATTTTTCAATTGCTTATCCATTTCTGTAGGGATCAACGAGGGGTTATCACAGAATTATTTTAGCTTATCTGCTTTCTATATTTAGCACGTCAGAAATAAAACATTTGAATTCCTCTTAATTTTAGAAAGTTTAACCACCAAGTGGTTAAGCTGGTGTTACATCTTCAAGAGGTCAAAATTGAATATGTTAGTGTTAGAAGAAATACAGGTATTTAGTTTTGCCCTAATTTCTAGTAGTCTCCTCAGTGAAGATGATATTTGAGCCTGATTTGCAGGCTATTGCACTCGAGAGAGCCGAAAACTACAATAATCGCACAGCTGCTGTTAATTCAGAGCCTGAGCTATTCTTGCTGGTGTCACACACCAGGAAATGGGTCAACATAGGGCTATCAGCCTGTTAACAACATGCTGCAGCAAAATAGCAAGATGTTGACCACATGTTAACAGACTGTTTAACTGAACTCCATGTTTTCTTATTTGGGTTAACAGGAATGTTAACAGATCTGTAACACTAACACCTAACACATAACATACCTGGAATTCTGACCTCACACAATGTGGGTTGTTATTTGTTAGTTTCTTGCTCAAATCTTCCGTCTGTATAGCTTGGTTTTTTAAAAAAATCTAACTATATCTATATCTATCTATCTATCTATCTATCTATCTATCTATATATATATATATATATATATATATATATATATATATATATATATATATATATATAATTATTAGTGATTACTAAATACATTATGTGTAGCCATGTACATGTATATGCATATGTTCAAATTAAATCTTACCACTCAGGTAGGTACGTCTTGGCTCTCAGCAGTACGGTTTCTTTAATTGTTTTTCTTTTCACAATTTTTGACAAACCATAACTAACTATAGTCATTCTTTCTTCACATTTTATATCATTTATATTTTACTATATATAAACATAGAGACGAAAGCTTAAAATATCAACATTTTTAGGCTCATATACTATGTATTAGGTCTCTTGTATTTCTTAATCTCCAAGATGTAAGCTCGATTGAATTAAATGATCTCTCTCGGTGTAACCATAGATAAGAAGGTCATGAAATTTTTGGCAATGTTGTAGAATTATAAAAAGAGAGCAATGTTGGCGTTTTTTTTTTTTGCATTATTTTCAGACTCAAAAAAGTTTAAATAACAAATGTGAAGGTGTAAAAATCCATTAATAGAAATATGTACTGCCTCCAACGCGTTTTTCTCATTTACAACAGCATACTATAATAGCATACTATAATAATATTTTGATTCGGAATATATTTACGATTTTATTGCTATATATCCAAGGCAACAGCAAAGTTAACGTATTTTAACGTTCTTATTTCTAAATCAAAATGGAATAATGTAGCTTACGAAATTCTCCGTCTCTGAAATGCTCCTTTTGTGTTTATTTATGTCACCATTCCATTATGACTGCAGCTGAGATCTCCTCATTTGCCCAATTATACCATCCACGTATTGTTGGCCAGTGACGCAACGGAGATTTACTCGGGCGTAGTTACTACGATCAGTTTTTGTCTTGGTGCAACAGGCTTAAGCAGGGAGAGTAAACCTGGCGCACGGACGCCAGGCGTTGCCGTTTACGACAGTCGTAGCCGAGTAAATTTACGCCCTGGGCCCTGGGCTGTAAGGACGGGAGTTTAACTTTATTGCTATACCTTGACCTTTCTTACGTGTTCATTATCATTGGGATACACTCAACTGTTGCTAATGATCAAAAATTTCTAGGTAAATCCTCGTCTTTAATTAGAAAAAAAATACCTCCAACACAGTAATTGCGTTTGGGCCTTTACTATTTTTGTTTCATTTGTAAGGTTTGCAAATATTATTTGCGCCACTTAAACCAAAATAGATATCATAAATACTGAACCCTTCCCCAGTGCTTTCCACAAACCTGCCTGCTTTCTGGAATTCACCAGGAGGCAGGAGAATAGTTTGGTGGTTAAGAAGGGGTTGGGGGTTAATGGCTCAAGGAAACATGGGTCATTTAGGTTGTCAGAAGTGGGAGGTCTGCAATTAACAGTTGCGGTCACTTAATTCATCAATGTTCGTAATGGCTCGTCGTTCAATTGAGACTGTGACTGCTCAATCAAAGAAGACAAAACATTTCTCATAGTTCGGATTTGACATTCCCAGAGTCCGCCTGCATGGCTGGACGACGGTGCATTAAACTCAAATTGAATGTAATCGCACTGTCGTTCCCTCAAATATTCTGAGAAAGTATGTTGATCCATTTCACTGAATGCTCTTTCAAGCTGTTGTTGGCCTCAGTTAAATTCATACCGCGATCGGAACTTGGCAATCGGACCTGTCCTCGTATTGCTTGAAATCGACGCAACGAGTCCGTTGTCGGCGCGATGGCTACCTCAAAGTGAATCACTCGGAACTATTCGGATGTCTCCGCACTCGACAATAACCTTGGACGTGATACGATGACATCAATATTGATTGTTGATTATTGGGAAGGAACTACTTTCACCCTTTTACCATAGCCCGTCGGTAAAACAGCCAAAGTATCATGTCCGTAGTACAAATATTTCAACGTCTGTATCTGTTCATCCTTTAAATCAAAGTCAATTTTAGTGCATTGTTTGGCAAACTGTAAAGCATCATAAAAATCAAGGGTATTGAAAGCCATCTTTTTGGGCGGAATAATCGATTGAGTGAGTAGGCATTCCGGCGGACAAAATGCATGGATCTGATGCATATTCCTGCACCTATCACATCCGAGGTTAGTATGGAGCTAGCGGAATCAGCCGAGGATTGCCGATTGCAAAGTGAATAAGCCGTGATAAAAGATGTGGACAGCACACCATAACGTATGACCTCCTTTCTCCCTTCCCTCACGACTTAAGTGAATGGGGGCTTTCTGTCAAACGATCTTCAGATCAATTTCCCATCCTTTGTTCTCCCACTGACCCTCCTTTACATGCAACGCAGTTGGGTATGAGTTTCGACGCTGCTGAGCTTGCTGCAATGATCCATATGCCAGTTGGCCTGAGATAGTTTACTGTCATTCCTCTGCCTTGATGACCGGTGCGCGTGTTGTTAACACTGCGATGCGATATGGTGCGATTTGTGTAATATAATAGGATGACGAATGTCTTAATTTGGATGGGAGAACGTGCAATTTCGTCCTCCAACCCTCAAAAGTCCTTTCTTATCAAAGAAAGGGTTGAGCTTTCCCAAAGACTGTTTCTTATGTCCATTCGAGAATGCATTGACCTGCACGTGTTTGAACATTTGTGTTCCTTTTATATCATCAACAGTGATTGGCGAGTATACCTTCTGTCCCTTTCGAGACAAATTTTGACGAAAGCGTTGTCAGACAGCGTTGGCCCGTTGCGCTTGCACCAATGTGAGAAACGTTCAAGTCGATCCAGCATTGACACGTGGGATGACGTAGACAATGCTGATATTGTTTACTTCACTTCTGGGTCGTCTTGGAGAAGAGGAAATTCATTTTCTTCCGCAGAAGCGACCGTTGTTGCCTATAAAAAGGAAGGCCCGTGAAACCAATGCTCATGATTAGCTAGATCGACGGCAGACAAACCTCGTGAGGCAGCGGCAGCAGGATTGCTCTCCGATGAAGAGTATGACCTCTGGTTTGGCTCGGTGAAGTCCCTAATCATCTGTACCCTGTTTGCTACGTAAGTGTGGAATCGGTGCGCCTCGTTATTGACGTACAGGAGTACTATCCTACTATCTGTCCAAAAGTATTCAGTCAGTTTCTTAAATTCCAGCTGGGAAAGGAGCCACTTTCACCATTACGGTGGATGCTGTCAGCTCAAGTCTCGGAATGGAAACGGCGTTAAGCGGGGCTACCCTGCTTTCACTCATGAGTAAACAATATTGTTTTTGTCCTCTTCACGAGCCGAAGATACGAACACTGCTCGTAGCCTCCTGCGCTGGCGTCTACCAACGATTGCATAAATTTGGCTTATTCGCGCACAAAGTTTGGGCCCTGTGTTAAACGCGATTGCAAAGACGTTTTATAGCTAATTCTCGGTCGTTGGGTGTAATAGGATTCTCCTTTTAAACGTCAGTGACATTTCGTAATGTCCGTCGTTCGTCACGTGGATGCCTTTTTTCTAGTATGTCCAAAAACTAGCAATCTTCACAGGAAAGCGCCACAGTATCAAGCTGCTGATCATTAAAATCGAGTTTTAGCATGTGTCCTAATTGCTTTGGTACACATGTTTCTTTTACACGATTCAGTAGGCAGAAGAACACTTTCTTTCATCACACGATGAATCATGAAACCTGGGTCACCAAAACGAATCTTGTTTCCACTATACGCCAACCGAGACTTGTGCGAAGACCTTAAGGGCCGTCATTCACAGGAGGTATGACCTCTCGAGGGAATAAAGCGGATGAGCACTTGTACCCGATAAGTAAACCTACTTTAACGTCGTCTCGAGGAATCAAATTATCAGAAATCGGCTGCAGATGGGGCCATTTGCGGGCGATGTCGGGGGATGGTATGTGTTCACTGTTGGCTGGTATCACTTTTCTCATGCAACATGGTGGTAAGGTAACTCTCTCTGAACTGTCATATTCTCGCACAGATAAACCGTAGATTTTGCTCCTGTCCAAAATGTGATTCAATGCAGATATGGTTGACAATGGCAGTTAAACAGGTGTGCCTTTGAATGAAGGGAATCAGAAGTGTTTCTCAGAACGAAATAAATATCTGACTGAGTGTCAAGCATAGCGTAAATGAGCTGTTCTCTTTCTGGATTACTTCCATGCGAGATTCAAAACGGGAACTCTCATGGTTGACTGACTGACAGATGTGCTGTTTGAAGTATTGACAGCAGTATTGACCACATTGACCTTAGCTAATTGCATTCAATCGTTGAAAATTAGGGTCATGTAACGATGTAGGGTGCGATGTAAGTTTATTCAAGCACCATTAAGCAATGTAATTGGGTTCCAAACATGCCTTGCAGAGATGATTGCTGAATAAAGGATGTTTTCTCTCGGCTAAGGGCATTTCTGAGAAAGCACTACATTCGTTCAGCTTGTGAGGTTGTTGACAATGGGGGCATACCTGATGAGTGATCACAGCAAAACTTGAACCTGGCGGATGTGCAATGGTCCGTGGCGTTGGGGAATGTGCCGTGTGAGTTCTCCTCATAGGTGACGGACCTTTCGTCCTTTCTGCTTTTGTCTGTGGAAAGTGAGTCGTCTGCACACTGGGACCCTCGGATTTAAGTGTCTCCCTTCCGAATACTGGGTCGTTGACTTGCTCAATATCATGTTCATTTAAGGTAACCATATCTGAAAACACTGCAAACGTTTTCTCTTCTCTGACAGTCTTTGCTCCAATACCTCTCCAGCGGTTCTGGGAGGTCATGGAGACCTTTTAACAATGTGGGGGGCATGGTTAAGAACGTGTAAATGAATTTAAATGAAGCATTGTAGAATGGTACTTGTCTAAATACACTGAGATCATTTTAAGACTAAGACTATCCTCCGCTCTAACAGCTGGCCATGCTAAGAATTTATTTAAACATGTCATTGTATTTGTTACCATGCTCTTTATGCAACAATTTGCGTGCCCTTTTATACCCATCTGGCATATTGCGGCAGCTACTTATCAATTATTTCGGTTCACCATCTGTGTATTGATAAAGGTAGTACAATCTCTCAGTGTTTGATACGACTCTAGATTTTATTTTAGTTTCAAAGAGAATCTGAATGCAGTATAAATCAAAACATCACCCTTAAACACCGGGATCTCTGGCAAGGTAAGGGCGGGATGCAAAAAATAGAGCACATCTATTGGCGAGAATGGAATACGGGCATTCTGTGGGGGTCATTTGGAAGGAACGTAATTGGTACTTCTGGTCCGCGAGAAACATATCTGGGCGTACCGCGAAGATAAGGTAGAAAGTCACTGAACATGTCTTGTCGCTGACGCAACATGGATTTCCGTATAGGGAACTTCACCTTTCGCACCGTGGGAATCCGCCGTGACAGCTATACCGAGAGGATCCTTGCCGCTAGTCACACCGTGGGAGTCAATTCCGCCAGTCACTCTTTGGGGATCCTTTCTGTCAGCAGCATCTTGGGTGTCTGCTCTAACTTGACTTTGGACAGTTTCTACGTATTTTTCAGTTTGTTTTGTCCATAGGCAGTCTAAAAGTGATTCCAGATCTGAGTTAGAATTATGTAAATCTGTGCCAAGAGCAGCGGCTTTTGCCGCAGCGGTTGCTGCATCCTTCTGAGCCAAAATAGTTCAATTTCAGCGTCTAGCAAAGCTCTGTGACGTTTAAGTTCTGTTTTGTTCTGTTCCGTTGAAAACTATAATACTTTCTTGGAGTGGACATATTGTATTTTGCTGCAGAAAAACTATTGATAACTTCTGAAAACTAACAAAAACTAATTTTAACTGATGTGGACTAAAACCGAATTAAACAATATACTCGGGGGAGACCTGTGCCGCTGTACTGAAATGTTAGGGGATAGTTCATGTGAGGCATGAACACACCTCACTACAATACTCTGATCTACTCTGAAGTCTAACTAATGCACGTGTTGCACTTACAAAGAAGCTTACAGAGCAGAAAAGAAGGGAGGAGGAAAGAACAGGAGGCAAAACTGACTTATGTCGTAAGCACGTCGTCACAAGTGTGTGAGGCAATTGTTCGAAAAAATAACACAAGTGTAAATTACTTTTGCTGTGGGTTGCATCGATCCCCTAATTCTTCGTATACGTAAGCGGTGAGTGCGTGCCACGTGAGCAGGAAGCAAGACAAACTCAAAAACTGAGTACAATTCCCAGGGCAATTGCTCCTTGCAATTAGTGCCCCTGCTTTAAAAAATAACATCTCACGTGGCCCCTGCGACTCTCAAATCAATCATGCGCTTTTCCATTCAAATCGTTCTTCTCACTCTACAACCTCCAAGGATTCAAAGGGAAGTATGTTAAGCCGCGGTCACAACCGGCTTTACGGGCTATGACGGGTTGTTTGGGTCCAAAGTTTGCGCAGTTTCTCAAACCCCACTCAAGCCCTTCTTATGAAATTTCGCAGATAGCTTGTAAGCACGTACGGAGGACATTGGGCAAAAGCTCAAAAGCTTCTACTAGTTCCCCTCTCAAGGACTTCGCAAGTAGTTCTCAAGTGAGACGTGCGTGGTCCAAGTCGCACGTCGCAAACAATGAAGGAGCAAGTCCCCTGTGAGTGTTGAATAACGCGTCCGCCCTCACAGCTGACGATCAGCCCGCACACTGAAAATGCTTCGCACATGCGTCATCCCCACGCCTTGAGTATAAAAGGCGTGCTCACGACGCGCGCTTGAGTCTCGACAATGTGCAATGTGTCGATTGTGCAACGTGATTGTTCATACTGTTTCCTAGTTTGGTCACAAAAAAAAAAAAAAAAAAAAAACATGCTCAATCCAACTTCTAATGTGTCTTCAAAAGCAAGAGAGAGAAGTGCAGAAAAGAAGGAAGAAGAAAGAAGGGGAGAACAGGAGGCAAAACTGATCAACGCCATCAGTACGTCATCACATTAGGCAAGTGTGAAGCAAAACTGACACATAGGGAACTACTTTCGCCGTGCGTTGCTTTATCATCGTAAGTGGTGAATGCATAACACGTACACATGTAACAAAACAAACTAAAAAATGAGTACAATTTACGCGGCCATCGCAATTTGCAGTTAGTGTCCCTGTTTAAAAAGAAAATTCCCAAGTGGCCCCTGTGACTTGCAAGGCAGACTTGCGCCTTTCCATTGCAGACTTTCATCTACTTCTACGAACTCCACTGTACGCAAATTTCGTAGGGTACGTAGATCCTAAAAATCGTGCGTCCGGTTGTGACCGAGATTTTACTAAAATTAGTTTGCGGGTTGTGACCGGAATTAAATGTGCTTGTGTAAACTTTTGACAAAAAAGGCCGTTGTTTTGTAGTTGCAGGTATAGATTGAGATATATATATATATAAATTGAGAGAGAGAAAGTACGTTACGTTACCTTTTCTTTGCATTTTAGTGATCGTTATGCAAAAGCGTACCAGTCGGCCTGCTATGGGCAGGGCGATGGGTTAACTTATCTAGATGATGTCAATTGCACTGGAGATGAAAATTCTTTATCAGCATGTAGCCACCGAATTTTCGGTTTCCACGACTGTGGTCACTCTGAAGATGCCGCGGTGTCTTGTGGGTACTCATACACACGAAGCTGCCCAGGGCATTCTCAAAACGGTGAGTGCTCTATATTTATTAATCAGTATTGTTTCCCTTGCCCACAGTTAAAGGGATAATAACTCTTCGTATGAGATCTATATTTCACAATAAAAACATACGAACAACTCATAAAAATATAATATATTCTGTTTTACAACAAAAGCGGCAGTTACAGCTATTATTCTGATGCCTGAGCTTGTCTTTAGACCACGTGACCTCCTTTGATGCTATACTCATTTATAATATCCTAAGGGATTATAACATAAAAAACAAACTTTTTTTGAAAACAAGAAAGCAGGGACTTACTTTGAATGTTAAAATGGATCCATTAACCATTGGTAAGTATGGGAAGATTGCTTTTTACTCCAGGAAAATTCATTTTTTGGCTAAATCGAAGAGTTAATATTCCTTTAATGTTTGGTTGCGTTATGAACGGAAGCTGTTTCCTAGTTTGGTCACAAACCACTATAAACTAACCATATACTAACCCTAAGTAAACATTCATAATAGAATATTCGAGTATCAACTCGTCCAAGGCTCAAACATGTGCTATGTAATGGTAAAAAATACACATAGCACATTTAATAGCAGTGTATATAAATGCAGTAGGGGTAAAAACTTTTCTCTTGCGAAAGAGGTATCTTCCCATGCCATAGTTGATCTTGTGCTCTGTTCTTTTAGCCACGACCGAAGCACCCGGAAATACCTCCTCAGGCAGTGGTACGTACGAAGTATTTCTGTTTGTCTTAATCGAAAGAATTCCTATTTTAGGATATGAAAACTAACAAGACCTTGAACTTTTCCAGACCCGTGCTTTTAAGGCAGTGCGTGTATCCCATACAGGATCATTCGTTTATTTATATATTCATATTTTTATTTATTAAAAGACACTTTATATGACAACTCTCCTCTTAAAAGCCGTGTATGTATCTTATTTATTTATTTATTTATTTATTTATTTATTTATTTATTTATTTATACAGGTCCTTGCTTTTCCTACCCATGTTACAATGGAGGTACATGTGTACCGCAAAAATCTCCTCACTGGCCTTATGGCTACGTGGGTTACATCTGCAAATGTCCTGGGACTAGATATATGGGACAGGATTGCCATGATTTAAATCTGCCAGGTACATGCGGCACATCGCTTCCAATTGGTCGACTAAGTTTTTTTTTGCTATCATGTGAGAACGCATCTACTTTAGGAATCAGTTTCTGTGCGAAAACATTTTAAAATTAGAACATTGCTTTATGTAAATGGTATTATAGAGCACACTTCTGTATAAATGATATATATTACGTTAAGTTCTCAAGTGTTTGTCGTGTTTGAAGACATCTAGACACGCACCAACTTAACACTAATGCCACTGAAAGCACATACCAATGGAACATATTATTACGACAGCATTAAAAGGTGTTTGTGTGTATCAACTGGTATGCGATTTCTTCTATATTTCTTACGAGACCCTTGCATGTTTTTGATCTGGTTTCTATTTTATCTTAAAAGATCCTTGCACTTCAAACCCATGTTTCCATGGAGGTACATGTGTCCCACAAAGAGCTTCTTACTGGCCTTATTATTACATGGACTACAACTGTACCTGCCCCTGGGATAGATACGGAAAGAGGTGTGAACTTTATGGTGAGTAAATGACATGGCGTTTATGTGCGCAATATAGGACAAACTATAAGTATAGTTTATTCTAATAAAGGCTATTAAAATCTATCAGTAAAGATGCGTTATTTTTTCAAAAAAAACTCCGATCTCATATAAGATACGTGAATGGACAAGTGGCAATTTTTTTAATAGGTGGATTATGTCTTTCCATATGTTTTGGGGTTGCAGAGTTCAGATATTAGCATATTCAAGACATTGGTGATATTGGTAGAGTGATATCTGTAAAAATATGTTATTTAAAACAACAATATACAGAAAATGCACGATTCGAGTCTAAGATAAACGCAAATGATGGCCATCACGTACATACTGAATTCATGGATAACAGTTTGGTATTAAAAACAATTCCTTCATGGATGTGTACCAGCAAATGTTATGCTGTGTAAGGGACCTTTCCCGATCTATCTCACTAGGGAGTGTCACTAAATTGCTATAAACTAAACCAGCTTATATGTCTGCCACGTCTTGTAAAGCTGTTAGGGGGTAATTATCTTTACCCCCAAGCTGACTCGGTATGCTTGACAGACATTTCATTTTTTTAATTTTTTTTTTCATTTGAGAGCAATTTAGTGAGACTCCCCAGACAGTTAGACCAATCCAGATGGATCGATCTACCTTGTAGGCATGGTAACCCAGTCTAATTTTCCTTTCGTCAGAACAGTAAAAAATCTGTGGCATCATCCTCTATCCTCAACCTCTTGACATTAGAATGGTACTTAGTTTCAGTTGCATAGTTGAACACCATGAACGTATCAATAAGAATTACACTGAGACCAGAAGGCACTATATAAAGCCCCTGTCATATTATTGGGAATCAGCAGTAAGCAAGCAGAATTATCCGGAATGAAACATTTTAAAATTGGCGCCACATTCTGTGGGAATGACCTTAATTCTTATAAGAATACCGTTGGGATACTCAAGATGAGCTTCGAACCTGCCTAGAATGATTCGTGCACCTTTTGAGCGTCTTAACTCTCAAAGACAGCTCGAATGTAGTTGGAACACATTGGGAATGCCCTAAGAATATTAAGAATGCGACCCAGAGTGCAGTTAGAATACACTTCAAATGCCATTCGATATTTCTCCCTTTGGAATGCACTTCGAAAGTTTTCTTCCGTATTAAATGTTAAGTCTGAATGTATCAATTGTATCCACAGGAAAAGTGTAATTTTACAGGTTCCATTAAAACCAATTAGCTTTTTATTCTCCATGGGGACTTACAATCAATGCCTAAATTCCGCTCGGATTTCTCCAGTATACAATAATTCATATCAAAAGCGGTGGGCACCTCCACATGCAAGATAAAGACGCAATATTTGACGGGCACGCTATACTCACTTGCTGTATGTTTATTCCGGACGTCGGTTTCTCCTCTATGACACAGAAATAAAGAAAATCTCTTTACACTAATGTCCCCAAAGCTCATAAAATGTTTATGGAAACAACACACCTGTATGAATAGATTTATACTTTGAACGAGTTACACATGCGCTCAGGTGGTTTTAACATGGCAGTCCTGCGACAATGTTATCCAAGGTGCGTGCTGTGATATTTCTGAACAGATAGCGTTCGTTGAAACCCTCTACATGCCGAATGATACATTAAATCAGCAAGTATGTACACGATTATCTTATGCCGCATTTTTTAATTTTATCTGCCGTATGTGAACCTTGCAAATATATACACATAAAGCTGTTTTGAGAAAGGGACGTTTTTTAAGCAACCATGCAGGTGTTTAATTCGGCCGCAGTGTCTTGTGAATATCCCTACTGTAGGAGCTGACCAGGTTCTTCTCAATACAGTGTGTGCTCTTTATTAATAAACGCGGAATGAAGACAATGGTCGTTTTAGACATTGCTGATCATAGTAAACTTTGTCTGGATGACGTCAGTTGTAATAAACAAGAATAGTCTTTATTGGTTCTACTTTCGTAATTAATTTTGATAGTCGCACAATCATTAGTTTTGATGCATTAGCTAGAATCCATGACACATTTAAATTCTGAGCAGCATTCCTGAAATGTGAAATAAATAACTGTAGTCTGCATGATGTGTAATTTGAAAGCTCAAATCAAATTCTATTTTTCCACAAATCCCACAATGTAGTTTGCTCATGTGCCCCATAAATATCCAGTTATTAATTTATTTGTCTATTTGAGGAATATTGTTTTTGTAACCCAGCCTTCTATCGAAGTTCATGTATTTTATAACATCAATATAACATCAAACGTTGCAGCATGCTTCCCTGTCATTTGACATTATTGCGCTGATCATGAATTGTATCATTTTTTTTTCTGATTGGTCACAAATAATGATGTAGTCTTTCAATAATGTATCTTTAAGTAATTCTTTTTAAGACATAACTTTAAAGTTGTTAAAATGCTTATTTATTTTATCTATATTAAAAACTTAATGTGATAGGCTTTTTTTGTGTTTGTTTTAGGTCGGCAAACTACTGGAAATCCTCCCACTGAGATGACTACTGCATACGGTAAGCCTTTCATTTCTAGCCCTTCTCATTGTTATAGCCTCATTACCGATGCCATGGATACGTAATAGTTGTACACGATTTTCAAATCCGCTTTTAAAGTGATATTACTCCTTGCATATTCTAGAGGAAAATCGATGATACAAACCTATCGTATTTCAAAGTGACCTCTGCACGCACCAATACCCTCTGCGTCTTGAATTAAATTGAAAATCTGAACTTTTACCGTCTGAAATTTCCAAAATCCCTTTCCAGACCCCTGTTCCCAAAACCCCTGTCAGTATGGCGGTACATGTATACGTACCAACAGTTACTATTGGCCGTACACTGGCTACAGGTGTAACTGTCCTTACTACCGTACTGGGCAAAAGTGCGAGTACAGCGCTTACGGATACCGTAAGTTGATTTTTTTCTATCAAAAATAACGGCGCATCAGTTATAGCTATACTATCTTCTAACAGTGAGAGGTCACTTATAATTATAGATTGTAATACTTACTCTAATGACTACATAAGGATAGTATTAATAAGATTGATAATTAAGGTATGTACCATTTCAACATATATCTAAAGATGAGGCTGACAAATCAACAAGTCAATGATAAAACACAATATATATATATATATTTTTTTTTTTCAAGACTAGTAAAGTATGTCATCAGCAAGCGATATTTGGTTAATAAATGAAATATAGAATTAAAATTCTTACAAGATATTGTGTTCATTGTTTCATATATTATTATTATTATTATTATTATTATTATTATTATTATTATTATTATACAGAAGAAACCATTGCGGCAGAAGGAATTACAACAACAGGTACATGTATTTATAATTATTCAGTCAAGTCGATTCAGTCAACACATTATATTTTTTATTAAAAGTTTGTGTGATATAGGATTTTGTGAGTTAAACACTTTTTTTGATTGGTTCAGGGTTATGGTAATATGATTTTAGATCTTCGCGAAGTCCAATATTTTTGGGGCATATATAACTATAAATAATATTTAACTATTGAAAATGTATTTATTCTATTTTATGTTTAGTGGCGCCTGAATCAACTACATACGGTGAGTCTTTCTATTCGACGTGTCTTAATTATTTTTTTCTGCTATGGCTATGTTGTAGTTTTCACACGAGCATAAACTTAAATATATGCATTTTAAAAGCACATATATGTACGTGTTCTGGAGAAGTATCTTTGATAATGCTGCCCCACTGTGCCCATATTTAAAGTTTGCAAACCTGAAGATAACCATTTTACTCTGTAAGTGGAATGGTAGGCCTTAGTAGTATATGTATATGGGGTCTATTCCAGAGCCTGCTCCCAAAACGCTTGATATATTGATGCCGTATGTTGTTCATTATTACACATAGGAATCTTTGTCAGAATCCATTTATACCTCTTCCATTCCAGACCCCTGTTTCCAAAACCCCTGCCAGTATGGCGGTACATGTGTACGTACCAGCAGTTACTATTGGCCGTACACTGGCTACAGATGTAACTGTCCTTACTACCGTACTGGACAAAAGTGCGAATACGGTGCTTACGGATACCGTGAGTATTGCACGCCTGACACGGTACTTCACACTTTGCTAGTTTGCGTCCCTTCATTTACCATAAAAAGGAAAAAAAAATGTTTATGTATCTATATTTGCCACAATTCTTTGGCGCACATTATTTTTACAGTGCGTCTAAGTTCTCTAGTTAAACAGGTTTAACACATTTTCATTTGCAAACCGCTTCTGTAAGTGATATATATATATATATATATATATATATATATATATATATAGAGAGAGAGAGAGAGAGAGAGAGAGTGAGAGAGAGAGAGAGAGAGAGAGTAGTTTTGCAAATTGTCATATTTGAAATTGGTTAATTTACACATACAGTTCATACACATACACATGTTTTTCAGAAACAACAGAGATCCCCAGTGTGACGACAGAAGAATATGTCAGTGAGTAAATCAACTGTTGTTTCCTTTTGTCTCACCGGTTAGATATTTATTTGATCATTAAATGTTTATATGTCCAGTATGATTGTAAGCATTGTATTAATTTTCTAATTTTTAAAGGAACATTTCATAACACATTGCATAATTGTACTATTTCCATAACTATAATATTTATTTATAGTCAAACATGCAGTAGACATGGGTAAAATGAACAGAATAAGATTTTAATATATATTGAAATAAAGTCAATAAATGAATAGGTAGTTAATATTAGATAGTTATTAGAATATATTAAAATGTGTAGTACAATGTAAATAAATATATGGACAGTTAAGATTTTAAGATATTAAAATAGACAGTACATTATAAAAGATAGCAGCCATTTAAATCAGTTATATATATTTTTTTGAATCAAAGTTTTAATTTTTTCAAATTGTCCTCAGATTCTATAGTTTTGAAGTATATTTGGATATTGTTCCATTCATTTGGTCCATAGACTTGAAGAGCTAGGTTGCCGTATGTTCTCAGGCTGGCATTACATGGCATGAGCAAGAACTGGTCAAGTGATCTAAAAGTACGTTTTGGAGCATAATAGTTTTTGTAGGCACGAAGGTTGCTAGTTGATAAAAAATCGCATGCATAACTGTTAAAATTATGAATAAAATGCGTGCTTATATCTTACAGGAGTGCGTTTAGTTGGTGGAAACAGTTATCGGGAAGGGCGAGTAATGGTCTACTACGACGGACGCTGGGGAACGATATGTGACCACGAGTTTGATGATAATGATGCTCGAGTTGTATGCCGCATGCTTGGACACGGGTATGTTTTTTACATATGAAAAATCGTTAATGCATCTATTCTTGATATCTAACAATCGTTTTTCTGATGAAAGTTAATCTGTGTTTTAGTGTTACTCATAATGATGTGATTGAAAACTGTTCAGTTGAGTTGAAATGTGTTATAGCGAAAGCTCTCAGGTACGCATTCAACTCATTGTGTAGAAATTGAACAGTTTTAAGATTCACCATTATGAAATACTACACCATCTTATAATAACATAACCTTACTTTGATTAACCAATACGTGTATCCATCCCGTTCTAGTGACCGCTACGCCAAGGCTTATGGGGGCGCCTGCTTTGGTGAAGGTAGCGGCAAGATCTGGCTGAATCACCTGCACTGTCAAGGGACTGAATCCTCCTTAGCTCAGTGCTATAAGGGATACGGCTGGGGTAATTCCCACTGCTCACATAGCGAGGATGTCGGGGTATCTTGTGGCTTTTCATACAGACGATCCTGTACCAACTACAATTACACTACGAGTAAGTGAACTTTACGTTTCTGATGTTTGACTTGTGAAATGTGCTATTGGGGCAGTATTTATAGACCAGGTACCCGATTCCTAGCACTAAAGAGATTTTATTGTCGCGGAGGTACACTGTATTTCCCTGACTATAAGTTCTTCTTACCCGGACCCTATTATTCTTGTTCAGTTTGTTATTATAACCTTAATTCTCACGCAGTTCTTAATGTTGAAGCAATCCTTTAAGCTACCTGTATTTAGTTACTGTTTTTGAGCATTGGACACCACTGTAAGAAAAGTGGATAATACAGTGCAAATACTATATGTATCAATATGATAATACAGAAAACAAGAGAAAAATGATAAATCTATGGAACACCTGAAAAGAGACGACTGCTGTGAGAAACCCTTATTAATGTTATCGTGCTATGTATTTTCTTTTCTATTAGTTATTTATATATTTTTAATCGATCGCTTATAGCGATTTACATATCCCTCTTTTTATTTCCAGGTTGGCCAACTACCGAAAGCCCTACAATGGAAACGGTGACACCACCTAGTATGTACAAGTTAATATAACAATATACTATAATAACAAGGGATATTGAGTTAATGTAGATGTAAAAATGCATGTTCTACCTTGCAAGTATATAGCAGTAAGCTTCATTTTGTTGAGGTGATGGGTGTTTTCTGAAGCTATTCGGTGCTTTGATGCGGGATGGGGGTCTTTTTAGTGTCTTTTTAGTGTAGGGACATTGATAAGATGTGAAGTTTATAAGTGCAAACTGTTCACACTGGTTGCTCCAGTTCGTTTAATCACATCAGTTCGGAAGGTATGAATGCTGTTTGTGTGTTTGTTTTGTGGATTTTTATGAGGCTTATAAATATTTATTTGAATATGTGTTATACTTATGCGTTTAATTTCTTCTTAACAGTCCCTTGTTCTTACAATCCGTGTTACAATGGAGGCACGTGTGTCCCACAAAGATCTTATTACTGGCCTTATAACTATGTGGACTACAACTGCACATGTCCATGGGATAGATACGGGAAGAGATGTGAATATTATGGTGAGTATTATTACTGGCCTTATAACTATGTGGACTACAACTGCACATGTCCATGGGATAGATACGGAAAGAGATGTGAATATTATGGTATGTCACACTTCATGATTTATATCATATCACAACATATTTACTTAAGTTTCACGCTTAATTTATACGAGGAACTGCATCGTGTAAATTGATACAGCGTTATCTAGCATCGGTGCAGATATTAACGCATACAAATGTAAATAGTGTCAGGAAACCTTTGATAAAACCGTTCATGACAAACAACAGACCTGTACATGTACTCGTCAATATACTTTGTGCTGAATGATACAATCCAGTGTTTGTCAAATAATATATATCATTGTTTTTAACTCCAGGGTGGCCAACTACCGAAAGCCCCACAACAGAATCGGTAACACAAAGTATGTACAAGTTTATTATACTTAATTATTGAGCGTATTAAATCAGTTATATAGACACCATATTTAGCTTAGTGCATACACTTATTAAGACTCTGTTTATGGCAAATATTGTCTTAAATGGTTTCTTAAAAAGTATTCTTATTGCAGCCGTCCCAGTTCGTTTAGTTGGAGGCAACAGCAACAGAGAGGGACGTGTGGAGGTTTACTACAATGGTCGCTGGGGCACTGTGTGTGATGACTATTTTGACGATAGAGATGCTGCGGTCATATGTCGAATGCTTGGATTTAGGTACATATTGCAATATTTATTTAAGTGACATATGTGGGAGCGTAGATTCCATGTAACACAAAGAAATTCCTGCAATTAGTTTCTTGTACCACTGGTTTAAAGTCTAAAGGGGGAAGGTATATAAAATCAGTCACTCACTCATCGATTGTAACACCGTACATTCAGTAACTGAGATTCCATTTACGGGCAATATAAACGACTGACAAAAAAGACAGAATAGAGAATAAACATACATTATTACTTTTTTGATGTATAAAATCTGATCAGTGTGATACGCGTTTTAGCGACCAGAATGTGGAAGGGTACTACAGCGCATGCTTTGGTGCTGGCAGCGGACAGATATGGTTGGATAACCTAAATTGTACAGGAACAGAAACGTCTATTTCCCAGTGTTACCATGATGGTTGGGGACGACACGACTGTAGACATGGAGAGGACGTCAGTGTGTCCTGTGGATCTCCATATCAGAGCAGTTGTAGTAAAGTACCACACTGTAAGTTATTTCACCAACATTGGTAGCTCATTGGAGGAATTCTCCAGGATAGTCTATATGGCACGTGCAGTTTAATTTTATGGGATTCTGGATCCCTATCACGTGATAAAATGTAAGAAGAGTAGCATCGTATAGTTCCACACACAACTATTGGCTATTGGGGTTATACATGTACGAGAATCACCGTAAAATGTCGATATCTCGCTTGATTTTATAGTGGTCATATGTTGCATAACAGTACGAATTCGCCGTTTTGTGTCCCCCTCTCTTCTGCTTTCCAAGACGATCTCTCGGCACATGAGTTTCGCGGTTATTGCCTCTCGCATATTATTTTACACCGTTTAGTCCAGTATTACTTAGCACATTTCCCTTTTTATCCCATCTCTGACGCTGGTGTTAATGTTATTAGTCGTAAAAACACAGACACGTCAGTTGAACAGCGGCAGGCATCTATTATTGGGATTGTAGAATAAAAAAGATTTAAAAAACCTATAACGGTCATTATACACGTAATAAATGCATCACGAATGGCTTAAACACGATGTGGCGTCCCAAATGTCAGTGACTGTAATCGTGTATGATATTTTGATACATATAAATTATCAAAATAAATATCATTTATTTATTTCTTAAAGATTTAAATGCAACATCCGAACCACCGATGACTACCACAAGCTATGGTATGTATACCGTGATTCAAGTATAGATAACAGTATAATTAGATGTTGCATTACAGATTAACACAATCTCTTTTAGAGACAATACTGCATAATACAATGATTATGTTGTTGGGGTTATTCGATATTTCAATTGACTTTTGTGAATTTATTATTATTATTATTATTATTATTATTATTATTATTATTATTGAATTTTCAAGAATTGGGCATTTTTTTCTCCACCGAAATGAAATAAAAGGATCAAGTAATCAGAAGACTGACGAAACAATTAAGTGGTAGCATTTATTAAAAGCCATTGTTTTCCCTTGCATTTTTTAAGACCCTTGCTCTTCCTATCCATGTTATTACGGAGGCACGTGTGTCCCACTAAGATCTTATTACTGGCCCTACGGCTATGTGGACTACAACTGTACATGTCCCTGGGATAGATACGGGAAGAGATGTGAATATTATGGTGAGTATTATTACTGGCCCTTTGACTTTGTGGACTACAATTTAATGGCCCCATGACTTTGTGGGCTACAAATTAACAAAGATGGGAATATTATGGTATGTCACGTTTCAAACCCGTAGCATATATCACATCATATATGTAATTCATATAAGAAAGTGCATCTTGTAAGTTGTTGCCGTGTTATCTAACATCGGTGTATATATTAACGCACTGAAAAATATCATACCCGAAAATATACTTTTATGTTGATGCAATCCAATGTTTGTCAAATGATATATATCATTGTTTTCAACTCCAGGGTGGCCAACTACCGAAAAACCCGTGAATGAATCGGTAAAACCAAGTATGTACAGATTTATTATATACTTTAATTATTGGGCGTATTTTATTATTAATGATATATTGGCACTATATTTAGCGAAGCAGGCCTACATATACTTAAACTGATCATGATAACACACTTCACCTTTAGTTCGGTGGTATACATGTAAATATAGCAACTTCTATTTCAATAATTTACAGTCATTTTTTAGCTGATATTGTGTATAAAATCGTGCTCCATTTTAAAATTAATAACCACTACCCCATCCTCTCCCTATCTTTTCTTCTTTGCAATAAATGTGCAGGTCATCATCCTTGCGTCTTATAATAAGCAGATTTATCTGTATCATGGTGATTTCTTGATTCGGCTTTTGAGTAGTCCACCGGGTTTGTTATCATTTTCTTCTAGATTTGAAATCAAAAGAGCACATAGTTTATTTGCAGGGTTTCTTGTGGTATTATATGGTACGAAATCCACCCCCAAACTTTTTTTTCTTTTTGTAAAATAATACTATTTGTAATATTTACAGTTTGCAACGCCCAGGCAGACATAATTTTTATCTTGGACGGGTCTGGTAGCGTCGACTCACCCGACTTTGCCAAACAACTACAATTCATCAAGTCTTTGGTGAGGAAATTCGACGTTGGACCAAACGCGGTGCAGGTCGGCGTTCTGCAGTACTCAGACTACGCGGTGCAAGAGCTCAACCTTAACACTCACAGCACCGAGGCCGCCATCCTAGCCGCCGTGGACAGGATAAGGCAGATGGGAGATGGTACTGACACAGCCCTAGCTCTCTCCACCGCCCGCACCAGCAGTTTCACGGCTGCCAGAGGCGATCGGCCAAACGTCCCGAACCTCGTTATCGTCATGACCGACGGTAGATCTAATGACATGGCGGCAACCGCCAGAGAAGCAAATAAGCTGCGTAATATTGCGTCTGTGTTCGCAATTGGAGTTGGGAGTAATGCTAATACTGCCGAGCTGGAGGCCATGGCCACCGACCCGGATAGCAAATTCGTGTTTACTGTAACAGACTTCAGTGCCCTGTCAAATATAGAGACACAGTTAGCCACGGATGCTTGTGCACGTGAGTAGTTTTTTTTTTTATAGATTAGCAAGAAAATTGACCTTTTAACCCATATTTAACGTTTATAAACTATATTCCCAACGAATGAAAAATATGGGTACTCATATCTGTAGTTTGACAGGCGACTAGTGCGTACATACACTGCTGGAAAGAGAGCCAGGCTTGTACCGATGGCGCGTGAATTATTTAAGATTCATCTTCCTGACTGCCAATTCGACGGCGTAAAATAACACAACCGTTGGATGGGGTGTGAAGTGGCCTTTAACTGTAATATGGTCATTATCTGATCTACCTCGCGCTTGCGGAAGTCGGTTCATGTCGATCTGTTTGGAGAAGTATAGTTTTAGAGCAGTTGTTTTAAGGGAGGTTAGCACAAAGTTCCATATAGACATGTAGGAATGAATTATTACTTGCTTCTTTCTTTATCAACGAGTTCTTCAACTTACAGATACTATATAATGTCTAAATTTGATTAAAATTATTTTTTTTTTAGAGGCTACCGCAGCACCGCAAGGTAAGAATAAAAGGACATGGATACTGTATTAAATGTAACATCAATAAAGGAATACATTCTTGATAACGTGTATTTTCCCCACCTTATTCATAAAAAGTATATATGTTTGAAATCCATAAATGTCAATATCCAAGACATACAATAATATTTGAAAAAAAAAATCGACGTTTTCAATATTTACTAGTATTTACCGAACAGATGAAAGCATTTAACCCTCAAGCGACCAACCTATTTTAAAGACTGAAATGACCAAGTGTGGTCATCTATGTATAGATGGACTTGGGTTTAACCAAATTTAGAATCGTCGTTACAGTACAAAAGTTGTTAAAACTTGAATTTCCCACATTTAACAGTGGTACTGCTGTTTCAGTGAACCCCAATGTTTCCGTGAATTGTGACTCGACAAAGGGTATGACTGTGACGGTGGACGTAAATGACATCCAGTCTCGTCTTGGTCCAATGACCTTGACATTGGATGACATCAAGTGTGTTCCTGACCAATACCTTGGCGGAAACGCAATATTCTATGTGACCCTTGCCACTCAAATGTGTGGAACCCGCAGACTGGTAATTGATATTGGTCTTAATTAGTAACAACAAAATGAAAAATAAATAAATCACCATCCTTTGCATTTAAATTAGCTCATACATGTACTAGTACGCATGGGTATATTGCCATGAAAAATGAAAAATTTAGATATTTAAGTATATAATCCGCTCGTAATTGTGGTTAGTAATACCGTCTAAATACAAATTGTTAACAAATATTAAATAGCAGTAATGTTCCGTTTGTCAAGGAAACCAGGGATACGTTCATCTACAGAAACGCCCTCGTCCTCCGTCCGTACAGTAACTCCCTCATCAACCGCCAGCTGCACTACAGGTACACAGTGGAGTGTGTGCTGTCGAGATATGGTGGCGTAGGAGAGGAATTCGTCGCTGAGGTGAGATAATTTTGGTTGTTTTCACTTTGTGTAACACCCGGGGAATAAAGGAATGCCTTGCTCTACTCGGTATTTGTACGCGTGTGTTGTTATTATCAGTGGTATTATCAGACTTACTAACTCAAAGCACGGTCAGTTGTGCCAGTCCCTTGTACAATTTGCCAAAAAATATGATGTTGCAATACATGCAATAACGAGCCATTTTGATGCGGAGTAACAGATCAACATTATGGCGCATTCGGTTCTTTTTGGTTTTCAATAAATACGTCCGTACAGACTTATAAAATAATTATCTTTGCTATTAATGCAGGGCACAGTGTACGGCAACCGAGTATATGTTGCTAATGGTAACTTCACCCTGAGGATGGACCTGTACCATTCTGATTACTTCACCTCCCCCGTGACCAGCTATCCCCACGTGGTCAGACTTAACCAGGACATGTATGTGGACGTGGCTTTACTAACGCCGGACGTTAATCTTAAGGTGGTCCTACAGAACTGCGTGGCGACGCCGAAGACTACGAAGGGCTATCCACAATATGCCCTCATTAGCAACAAGTGAGTTCGGTGTTTTCAATCGCAGATTACAATCGCAGATTTTGAATTGATGTCGTTAGGCTTCTTACCGTTAGCTTGATGCAAGATAGCATTTTTTCCTTCATAAAGAAGGATTTAAACAACAAATACATGTACATATTCAGTACATAAATCAGTACTACTGGTGGTAAAGTGCAAGATGATGAACATATAAGGGAACTTATAAACACTCAAGTGTACACTGACTAACCGATGTATTGTTCAGACATTTACAATCAGCACAATTAAAAAAAAACATTGATTGTATATTTCCAGATGCCCAGACGACCCTACGGTACGCTTCTATCCCTCTAACGACACGCATGCGCAGTTCACCGTCAAGGCCTTCGAGTTCTTCAACGATCCAGAGGTGTACATCCACTGTGACGTTATCGTGTGTAACGCCACTGACCGGGACAGTAGGTGTCTGCGGCCCAGTGAAGGGTACGCCTGTCCACAAAATGGCGGCAGGGGGAAGAGAGCGGTACCTGGTGACGTAGAGGTGTACAGCCTGGTGCAGGGACCCGTGTTCGTCCAGAAAGAGAACCCCGTAGCAGGCAAGTAACATATATATTTAATTTAAAGGGAAGGTACATTTCTTATTGTTTGAACTAAACGTTCCGAACGCGTTTTTGGAATTAAAAATGAGTTTGATGACCGTAACAAAGCAGACTAATGAAGCCATTTTCCACCCCGGCCCTCATCATAATAAAATGACCCCTTTGGTCTTATTTTGTATTCCTCTAGCAATTAGAGGCAGATGATGTATCCTTTTTCTTACTAAACCAAATGCTGCAACTGCCAATAACTAGCGTATCGAATGTGTTTAAATACCCCGTCTTTGTTTTCCCAGAGTTTGCCGTAAAAGACGAGGGGAAGAATAAGGGGGACGGCGAGGAAGGTGCCCAGGCACCGGCTGCCACTACACTTGGAGCTGGTGTCATGGCTGTCAGCGCATGCGTTGTTGTCATAGCAGCAGTGATCGTAACGCGCAAGCGCAGATCATCCAATACTGATTACATTCCAGTCAGAACCGATGAAATTTGAATTCCATTGCATTAGTTGTGCTACGTTGTCACCGGCTTTGTAGACGTAAATGTATTATTATTATTGTTATTATTATTTTTTTTAAGGTTTATATGCGATTAAATGAAATACATTTGAAATTCCGTAGCTTTATGGACCAGAAACGTGCTTTTTAATTGAAAGAAAACACATTGATTTGAACACCCAACCTTAATTGCAATTAGTTTATGATTTTGCACACGTACAGTGTATATGACATTGCACTAAACAGAAATACCAGTCGGTCCTAATATCAACATTTGGTGATTGTAATTTCTCTACACAAAATGACTTGCATTCACGTTTAAAAAAGAATTAGAGTCTAAAATGTATTTTTGCCAATGGCTTCTGGAGTAGAAGATGTTGATTGTAGAAGAGAGGGCGATTGTAGTTGTTTGCATTCATTCTAATGCATTAAACTTTTCAATCTATGTATCCAAGATCTCGGATAGTACTTTTTTCACTTTTTTTGCTTTATTATTATTATTATTATTATTATTATTATTATTATTATTATCTGGCTAGTAATCAATTATGATAGATTATGCTTCCAGCTTAATATGTACAGAGTGTCCAATTGCAATAAAACCTTGCACAGATTGCTTCAATGTCCATTACTTTAATCAACTTGTGCATTTTATATAAAATATATTTCCTTGCAGTTTCACTGAACGGATCGTGTAATTTGAGAGTTAAATCGACAGAGCAAAGAATGTTTTATCTCTATACACAGACTAGTTTTTAGGTAAAAATTTTAAAAAAATAATAAAATTCACACACACAAAAAATAATAATAAATAAAGAGTGTCCTTTCATAAAACATTTATTCAAACTTTACAGAATTACCTCCATCGTAAAGACTAAGTAAAATTATGCAATCAAAGCATATATGTTAAAATCGACTTGAAAGAAATCGATAACCAACAATATATGTAATTACATGTGCATCTCATAACCAAGTCATTAATATATAAGTCATTAATATATATGTCAGTATATATATATATATATATATATATATATATATATATATATATATATATATATATATATATATACTGACAGTCAATGAAAACGCATCAGAAAACTTTCTTAACCTTTTCTTTACCGAGAATCGATTCCAACCATATAAGCGAATGCAAATTCACGTGCTTGGTCATAAGAGAGTTCTCTTGTTTGACTGAATAGTCGGTCATATTTCACACGAAAGTTTTTATTTTCCTTTTGTTTTAAAGGAATTAAAAATATTATTTGATAAATAAATGGTGCGTTTTCATTGACTGTCAGTATATGTGTGTGTGCGTGCGCGCGCGCGCGCGCGTGTGTGTGTGTGTGTCTGTGATATCGCTATTTTAGGCACCTGTTTATATATCATCCTTCTTGGGAAAGAGGGAAGCGACCAATATTTACTCTTAATGCCATTTTTAATAAATCATAACACTAAATACTTGCACCAATATACCTCTAGTTGAGCTCCTAATTAAATTGGAATCATATTCAAAAGCAACAAATGACACAATCCAGCTGATGCGCATAAATCTGACTTCATCACGCCTAACTGCTAATTTGATTTTCTCAGTGTTTTACCGATCACGAGTCGTACGTCATCTTGATATGCATTACCAATGATATCACAACACTCGCTTTTAACTTCATTTCGGTTTTTCAAATGATATATTCAATTTCCAAGTGAACTGGGGACAATAAAATACCCCAACATTGTCACTGTTTCTTTAGCAGCAGGATTATTATTTAAAAGTAAATATTCTTAAGAAGAATGATGCACATTCTTAGAAGCAGGGTTTAGCCCTACCACCATAGTTTAAGATAATCCTCACAGTACATAGACATTAACGAGGCAAGGAATCTGAATAAACTGCACGTTGTACATGTAAAAAGTAACTTTCACATCTGACAATTGCTACAACAAATTAGACCCACAAACACGTTGCTGCGATTTGCCTTAAAAGGTATATATATTGAGCAAATAACATATATAAATATTATGGCAAAAAAAATACTTGTAGCATATTAATATCGCATTCCGTTATATTACTGTATTTGACAGCAAGGCACGCAGCATGACAAGTTATTAAATACCAATTGTACATGTGTTCGTGCGGAGGATACCGAAGGCATTTTTAGGAAAGGTAATCTCGGTGCAGTATGAGGCTTCATCCTTTCTTTCAGAAGTGAAATTAAATAATAATTACTTTTTGTTGCTACTGTATGTGAGCGTTATGTTTTATTTTTTTCAGAAACCTTAATAAGATTATGTCCCACTCCAAGAAAAAAAGTATTGGATCACAGAAGTATGGTCAAAAATAAAATTACAAATCCATGTGACATCAATTTACATTTATTTTATCAGGGCCAAATATGACCAGGCATCTGTAAACCGAGGCGCATCTGTAGTACGTATAAGAAAGGAACTTTACTGGAAATAAAATTAATTGAAAAAAAAAAAAAAAAAAAAAAAACTAACAAACAAACAAACAAACAAAAAAGAAAAAAAATCTTATTTTCACCTTTGGCTCATATTTATCAAATAAACAATGGTAGTTTGATTTGCTAAATCTAAAATAATTCACAAAGTTATAATATTGATACAGATTTTGTGCTATTCACTGCACAGCTGTTTGACCATTTGGTCGCAAATATTTACACGTTATCCCACTATACCAATAAGATATTTGTCGAATTATTAATAAGCGGAGTGTTTCTGTTCGCGTTGGTCTCTTATCTTCCATATTGGATATTTGGGGAAAAATCAACATCCCTTTTGATATGGTTTCACTTCTGAGGGGGAAGGGTATATTTAGCTGGGGGTGACAGAGTGGGGTTTGTATCCGAGCCGTTCAAAGCGAGTAATGGATTTCGTGTTTATTCTTAATTACTCTTTTATTTGCACTTGTACTAGAGTGATCGATTTTCCCTATAACATCGACGGGGAGGAGTTTTTTTTTTTTTTTTAATGAAGTAATGTAAGTACATCAGTAATACTTTTTTTTCTTATTCCATTGACAAATAATGTAAAATGTTTTTCGAATCTTCGTGCAGGGTTGTGACCCTCCTCTCCACAGCGTTCCTTCACCCAGTGAAACACGAGGTGACAAGTCATTAGTGTTGAGGATGTGAAATGATGCAGACGACATTTTTCTTGATCGTTGTTATTTCGCTGTCTGGGCGGGCAGGTAAGCATGATCTTATTCAAAGACAACATACGTATACTGCTCGTTGCTAATCATTCTCAAGTTTTGAACATTTCACTTACTCGTGATCATTTTCCTCAAATAATTATCATTTTTCTTAACTAAAAATATATACATATATATTTACATAGTTTTAGAAATGATGTGCTAGCGTTTTTTTGTTTTTTTTTTATTTATTCTTTTTTTTTTTTTTAAAGAAAAAAAAAGAAAGACAAAAACTGTGTATATAGTATTCAAATGGATATGCATTCCAAATTTCCTAGTGTCCCAGAGTAGCTTCCGGTGCCCCACGGGGAGGTATATACCGTGGAGCTAGGTAGATAGTTCTCAAAGGCAAATGTATTCCGTATTTCCTAGTGTCCCAGAGTAGCTTCCGGTGCCCCACGGGGAGGTATATACCGTGGAGCTATGTCTGCAATGGAAGGTGGGATTGCAGCGACGGGTCGGACGAGAGGAACTGTCAGACCACGTACAGACCAGGTATGATTTAATTAATTATACATTTCAGGCAGAAAATATTCTTAGATTTTTACAGTACATAGCAGTGGCGGATTTAGAGAGGGCGAGATGGGGCGTCAGGGAGCCCTGTCACCCCCCTTTAGTTTTTGAAATTATATATCACACCAATATTCCCATCTTGCAATTATTTTGACTAGTTAAATCAAAGTTCTGAAATGTACCAAATGGTTTCTCTTTAAAACGCCGACAATTTACGGGGCCCTTGAGCAATCCCCGAACCCCACACCAATGGGGCAATTGTCGGCTTCGCATACAAGGCCAGTCGTTCAGTTCCGGACCCCCACCCCCACCCCCTTCAAATAATCCTGGCTCCATCCGATAGATGGATCGATTTGGTATAAGGAAATGCTCAATGTATAAGGCTGCGTTCACATGAAAAATCTAAATTCTAAAAGCCTAAAAATCCATTGGCGGTATCTAGTGATCACGGTCTGTCCCCTGAATAACCCGCGGCGTAATTAACTAGCAGAGCGAGCGAGTTACTTCCAAAGCTGTAATTAAATCTCCGTTTGGCTCAGAGGAAATTCTGATACCTAGAGAGAAAGAAAATGACGGTCGTGTTTTTTTTGAAAAATGTGTTTTTCGATTTTGTGCAACATCAAGACGAAGAAGATGAGGTCCATATACACACGACATATATGAGTGCAAATTGACGAAATCCACTGTTTAGAAATACAACTGCGCAGGTATCAGAATCTCCTACGAGCGCAGCGGATAATTAATTACAGCTTTGGAAACGACTCGCTCGCGCTGGTAGTTAATATCGCCGCGGAGTATTCAGGGCACAGACCGTGATCGCCAGATACCGCCAATGGATTTTTAGGTTTTTAGAATTTAGATTTATCATGTGAACGCAGCCTAATTTTCGCTTGAATGAAAAAAATTTGCAAATATTTGGAAAGTTGCGGTTACAAAAGCTCGTCTTTGAATGGTTTGTAGGGAATATCTGGTCTTATATATATATATATATATATATATATATATATATATATATATATATATATATATATATATATATATATATATAAAGTGCTTAACGAATTACGTACCGGTTTGTTCCTTGGCTGCACTGTAGGTATATTTCCCTTTTGAGGTAATTCCAGGACAACCTATTTATAAGGCTGATGTAAATTAATTTGGTTTCTCTGTCTGGATAAAGTGAACCACAATGATAATTCAACTTACTCACTATGTCAGAAAAAATTGCATAAACGAAGGCGCAATGTGCCATCTTTGGTAGCCGTTGACCACGTCAGTGTTTATCTGTTGTCACTCGATACTGTCGGCTTCAACGTTTGCCTTTGATAAACGTTTGTTTGCTAGATAAAAAGAATACGATATGAATATAATATATTGCTTATTAATGTGAGGCCTGTGTCATGACAGGCGGTGATTAAATTATGTGTGTTATTTCTCCTCTCGTATGTTTAGAGAATGAAGGTGATTTTATTTACTGTTTTAATCTAAAGGTAAGGTCATTATATAATTCAACTGGAAAAGCACTCTGAGAGTGCAGACCTCCGCCAAGGAAGCGATTTTTTATTATTATTGATTATTGATTGATTATTGATCCGGATCACCAGGAAAAACTAATCATCTCTTCCTTGGTCCACTTCTGACAGTTCCTGAAAATTTAATCAAAATCGGTTCATAACTTATTGAGTTATGTTGATGACAGACAAATAGACAAACAGAGGTGAAAACATAACCTCCTTGGCGGAGGTAATAACAAAATGTAAATTTGATGTTTTTTTGCTCAGCCCCAATCAGTAATGTGCCAGAATGCAATAATGGGAATGTTAAGGTGGCTCTATTATTCAATAGCTCAGCTCAGATCATTGTTTAATCTTTTTCACTAATGTAAACTATTCCATTGTCTTTATGCACTGATTGTAAAATTTTCACTTTGTCGTCTAGAACACACCACGGAGACCAATGTAGCTACAACGTATAGTAAGCTTGAGAGGAAAACGCTTTCTCCGTCTCTCTCTCTCTCCCTCTCTCTCTCTCTCTCTCTCTCTCTCTCTCTCAACAATAACGTTGTATTTCGAAGTACAAATATTTATTGAGAAATGTACGTTTTCTTTTACTTTAAGTGTACATAAAAAATGTTGAACGTTTAGTCAACTACTAAGTAATTTTTTGACGTAAGTTACAACGCACGTTATTTTTACATTGAAATCGAAATATTTACATTTCATGTTTAGCAATGCCGGAGACAACTCCATACGGTAAGCTTCCCTATTGTACGTGACCCCGTGAGTTATGATGTTATTACTTTTACAAATGCTGCCTGGCAGTTGCTATTAATAAAGTACAGTGGGCTGGCTTCAAGTTGTTATAATTGAAAATGTATAAATTTATAGTTTGAAGTCCATAAGATTTATCCAAGTTTTTTGTAAGTACATTCTTATGTGCATGGCTTGAGTTTTGTCTGAAGTTTCTGTGCACGCCTCAAAAAGCCATTCTACTGTGACTGTAGATTTGTTTTAATATATTTATTGTAAACTGGAAGAATGGCATTATGTTGTGACATTGCGGGGCTTCTACGTCAAATAAACATGTACCATTCCAGACCCTTGTTCCCAAATCCCCTGCCAGTATGGCGGTACATGTATACGTACCAATAGTTACTATTGGCCATACACTGGCTACAGATGTAACTGTCCTTACTACCGTACTGGGCAAAAGTGCGAGTTCGGCGCTTACGGATATCGTAAGTTAAACTTTTTTGATCAAGTAACGATTTTTTATTGCGTATGCATATTTTAAGTGCGAAACATCCTTCATTTTATTTTTACTCTCTTTTAAGTCATCTAAGGAAAGACATGCCGATAATATTTGTAAAATCACTGCAAAAGTAGGAAGTATTTCATTTGTGACGCCTGTCAATGCACTTGTAAGGTTAACCAATACGTTGAAAATAAAACAAAATTTATATATTTGAATGCTGAGCATAGTATTTCCTAAGAAGTGGCATTTGATAAATAACCGCAGCCCAGTACGATGCAACAAAAGTTAACTAAGCATTTTAATGTCTTATTTTATGCTCTACACAAGAAACCACGTCGGAAAAGGAAATCACAACTGGTATGAGCGGAAAACCATTTAGTAAAGTTCTGTACAAATGTTCATGTAATGCTTTGTCATATATTTTAGAATCCTCAGTATCTATCAAATTATGACAATCAAACACTTTGTTTAACGTTAAGTCAACTTCATGTTTAATGTGCAATAAGGCACAGTGTACATTTTAAACATTAAAATTGAAGTATATCCATTCCATGTTCAGCAACAGCGGAGGCAACTACATACGGTAAGCTTTCCATTTGTACGTTCCCTCGTTTGTTTTATGGTATCAATGTTACTTTTGCATAGACTTCGCCACTTCGCTACTAGTAGAATCTAACAATTTGATTTTTGTCTGTCTTAGTATTAGTTATCCGTTGTTAACCTGAAGATTAGCATAATATTGTATCACAGCCATATCTAAAACGTCATATAAACATGTACCATTCTAGACCCTTGTTCCCAAAACCCCTGCCAGTATGGTGGTACATGTATACGTACCAGCCATTACTACTGGCCATACACTGGCTACAGATGTAACTGTCCTTACTACCGCACTGGGCAAAAGTGCGAGTACGGCGCCTACGGATACCGTGAGTTGACTTTTTCTATCACATTATAAGTTATTTTTCAATGTATGTGCATATGTAGAACCAAAATATCCAACAACTTACTTTTAACTCTAGTTAATGCACTGAATATGATTTGTAAAACTTATATAATTATAATTACTATAATTATATATAATTACTATTTTTGTCACGTGATAAAGCACCTGTTGGGCTAGTCAACAAGTTGATGATTGAACAAAATATATAGTTGCACAACTTGTATAGCATTTTTCAAGAAGCAGCACTTGGTTAATAATTGTAATCTAAAACGATCCGACAAATATTTACTAAGTATTTTATGTATTTTCATCTTTTACAGGAGAAACCACGGTGGCAAACGGAATCACAACTGGTATGTGAGGGAAATCATACAATGAAACTCTAAAATATGTTCATATTATGAAGTGTTATATGTAACGGTATGAGTCCTCCATATATGAGGATAAATTGTTTAACATTAAGTCAACTACTGTGTATTTTGCATCCAGTCACATTACAGACTTTTAAACATTTAAGAAATATTCCCATTTCATGTTCAGAAATGCCGGAAGGAACTACATACGGTAAGCCTTAATTGTGTACGTTCCCTCGTTTGTTTTGTTGCCTGTATTTTTACTGTGTGGAAGTTACTTAAGGACGCTCTCTCATATTTCCGATTTCATATTTCTGCTCTAGCGATTTTGATTCTAATTGTAAGACAAAATTTTCTCACCATATGAGTAAAAAATATGAAAAAAATTGGAGGTACTCCAGCTTGCTTTCGAGAGGTGGCGTCCCGAAAAACGCTACGTTTATTACATTGCGTTATATGGGGATTTTGCCAAAATGCCCTTAATTTTGCTGAAAAATGCAAAAAAAAAAAAAAAAAAAAGAAAAAAAAAGGAAAAAAATCTGCCCTAGCGATTTTAATTTTATATGGATATGTTATAGATCTTGGTAGACCTCAAAGAAATTTACAAAACAAAAAAAAATGAAATAAATAAATAAATAAATAAATAAATAAATAAATAAATAAATAAATAAAAAATATGTACCACATCCAGCTTCTTTTTGAGCCAGGGCTGCTTGAACATCAATTTTTTTTTTTTTTTTTTTTTTTTTTTTTTTTTTTTTTTTTTTTTTTACATAGGAATCAATGGAAAATTCAAGCAAATTTAAATAAATAAGTTTGTATCATGGGTTTTTTTTAACTCATACACTTATTTTGCTTCCATAACAATTATATTTATACTTCTCTGCACCAGGTAACCAAATTTAATCAAATTTGCTTATCCCATTCATAATAAATTGATATTCAAATGTTGAAAATATCAGTTGAATTTCAGTATGCCTCATGGAATACCGCCATATTGGATTTTTTATAGGCTGGACCTACAAGCACATGTATCAATCTCATGTGACTTTTTCCTTCCTATTCTTTATTTTTTCTTACTGATATAAATATTTTTTTAAACATTAAAATGGCTGGATAGATTATTTGCTTTGTATATTTTGATATACCCTGTACATTGTTTTAACAGTGTATCAATTTCTTACTACTGGTAAGATACATGTAGCCATATTTATTCACAAACGTGCTTAGAAATCTAGGTGGCAAAAAATTAGAATATTCATCTAAAGACATCTTTTGGTTATCAGTTTATTTCGATTTGATATTATATTTACAACATGAAATCAAATAAATATCAATAATAAATATACGTACTTATTTATTTATTTATTTTTGACCTAAACACTAAGAAATTATTTTTATAAACGTGGTATTATAAATAATTTGCTCAAGGTTGAACACAGGATTTAGTTAATTGGCTGGGATGAAATAAAAAAAAATGAAATAACAGGGATCTTCCTGTGTGCCGTGAATTATTTAGTGATAATTCATTATATTTCAATACCTTAATATGGTTAAAACACTGAAAATAGGCCTGGTACTGCTACTCTGATCGCGCGAATTATGAGATCAAAGGATTTTCTGCTCTTTATTATAGGATACATTAACTAAATTTCGTGACTCGATCTAGACACTCCTCTAATAAATTATGGGCGGAATAATTTCTCTTAAGATATTTATACCTGTTGCATCTTTCCTGGAGAGTTAAAAATCGCACTGTTTGCAGGTTATATTGTTCAATAACATAATTGAATTAACAACAAAACGCCATGAGTATAATTATTTTAACTAATTGTGAAAGAAAAGAGAATTGTTTTCAGCATACAAATCACGGTAACTTGGCCCAGGGTGATCGGAAACCAATGCTGAAGAAGACAATGTCTTGTTGCACACATCGTAAACATGTGACAAATCACCACAATACACTTTGTGGTCAAAATGCAAGCCCTTGTGAATATTTTCCGTGAGATAAGATCTTGCCACTGTTACACAAGCATTATTAAAATGCTCTTTTCCATCCCTTCTTCGCGTAATTTCTTAAATTGCGGCATTTGTAAACAAAGTCGTAAGTGGGTACTTACCGTCGTAAAAGATCAAGCGTTCACTGATACGCAACGCATTGCTGACATATTCGTAGCGCTTCGACCAAAATAACATCAAGTATTTCATACAGATTTCTTAAAAAGATGAATTACGTATTTTACTGCATGTTTTATTTTCATAATTAGCCGCTATCTCCACAAACTAATTATGCTAGAAACCTGCGCCGATCGCAAAAATAGCTAATATGAGAGAGCTACCTTAAATAGAATCTTAAGTGTGGGCCGGGTAAATATATATAATTACAGTCTTTTATGTATAGAAAATACACACGTTTTTGCAAATACATTCTTATATGATAACATGTGTCTCAATTCTCCGTGCATTTTATTGTATTGTTCTTACAGTTTTAGTTTAAGATATTTATTGAAAACCCAAACGGTAAGATAATATAGTATTATTGCAATATCTTACACTTCATTTAAACATGCACCATTCCAGTAAATCCTAAACTGTTTAATATGTGTCTGTTAAAATATAAACATAATAAAGCGAAATGACAATGGCTCAAACTTAATTCAAACATGACCAATTCCAGACCCCTGTTCCCCAAACCCCTGCCAGTATGGCGGTACATGTATACGAACCAACAGTTACTATTGGCCGTACACTGGCTACAGATGTAACTGTCCTTACTACCGCACTGGGCAGAAGTGCGAGTACAGCGCTTACGGTAACTGAGAGTTGATTTTTCTATCAAATAACTGGCCATCAGTTACTGTTAAGTCATCTTCAGCAGTGACCAATCGTCCTTTTTAACGTTAACTCCAAGGGAACCTTAAGGGTAATATTTATAGAATTGATAATAAAGGTGTGTACCGTTTTCATCATATGATCAAACACCTATCTCGCAAATCAACAAGTCAAATATAAAATATATTTAGTCAGGCATAGCAGTATTTGGTAAATAGGTAGATTAAATATTAAAAAAAAAATTCAAAACTAGGTATGTATGCATACTCTCATATAGATTCATTATTAACATTATTTCATTATTTCATATTCGACAGGGGAAACCACTGCGGCAGACGCAATCCCAACAACAGGTATTTTTATCGTTCAGTCAAATTTGAAATACAATATTATGTAATATGTGGTTTTGCGTTAAACAAGAGTTCATCGATGTAATATCTATCTCAATATGGTTTTAGCAGCAGCATTTTGTGTCACATATCACCACATGTATTATTGAAAATTTAAATATTTCCATTTTATGTTTAGTGGCGCCGGAAGCAACTACATACGGTAAGCCTTCCTATTGCACGTTCGTTCGTTTTATAACACTATTTCTGCCGCCATATGTATGAAGTAGTTTGCACAATAGCATAAAGTTAATCATATTCTAGAGAAAGATGAAAAAACAAAGGAGTAAACATAGTGTCTAAAATTATCAATGAATGCATTGATGATTGTGTTCCACTGTGCCTGTAGTTATAAAGTGTAAGTTATTCATTGCAAACCTGAAAATTGCCATTGTATTTTGTAAGTGTTATATATATATGTCTGATGCCCCCGTTGATGCTTGGATTCGGTACTTTGAAGCACCGAAAAACTAGTGCTTGAGAAGATTTTATGGCCAAATTTTACTGTGAATATTTTTCAATCCCTCCTTTGTTTTTAAGATCCCTGCTATAACAATCCGTGTCAGAATGGTGGAACGTGTCACCCGAAGACAATCCCTTACTGGCCGTACCAATTCAAAAAATACATCTGCCAGTGCGACTCTAACCACTATGGACAAGAATGCCAGCACAACGCACGTAAGTTGGATCTGTGCAGTGAGATACTAGTTATAGAAATTGAAATGTATATCTTGATATTCATTGTCTTCTTCAGTGTTTCCAAGTTATTAACCTGACTATAAACAAAAAAAAAAAGGTGCGAGTGAGGAGCCTCTAGTGATATATATATATATATATATATATATATATATATATATATATATATATATATATATATATATATATATATATATATATATATAAAGTGTTTTTCCTGTACGAGTATATATATATAATAAAAAAGAAAAAAAAGAACAGAAGTTATTTTGCCCCGACCGGTTTCATTTCAAAATCCTTATTGTCTGCAGTGCCATCAAGAAATTAAATTACCACTGTGTTGGTTCAATCTTGATATTCGTTTGCTTTAGGACAAACCACTGATAATCCTACGGATAATGGCCCTTTTAAAATGATTTTTATAAACTTGTTATCCAGTTTATAAGCAGCTTTTTTTGTGTAGTTTACTAACACCATTGATTGTTTCCAGATAGATAAATTTGGAGCAAAGCAACCGATGACACATCTCTGTCCTCAGTTTCCGATAACAAATATTGCAACACAATACAACATAATACGACACAATACTATTACGAATGCATCAAACAACCCATAAAGATCTTTTACTTAACTGAGGCACGTGTAATTGTCAAGGCAGATTGTGTTTCTTTGTGTATCTATTACACGGCAACGTGCTATTGCTCTGCGTATTATCAGCGTATATACTCACTACAGTTTACTTTATTCTTAAAGTAGGTTGTCAAAATGGAGGATATATTGATGAGACTTACTATAACGGTAGATGTAGCTGTCCAGTCGGCACATGGGGCTATCTTTGCCAATATGAAAGCGGTGAGTTTTATTTGTTTAATGTGAATGTATGGGCAGTTGATTTACCTTGATCCCATGTGTCACAAAATTATAACACTTGTCTTTGTGCAGTTCACATTAAAAGTGTTTTTACTGCCTAGATTTTGCCCCGAGATATATACGTACATATGAGAGTACCAATGCCGTGTTTGTGTGCAGGGGTGATCAGTTTACGGGAAACAAAATAAAATAAAACTAATCAATTCACAGATCACAAATCTTTAAATCACTTTGAATATCAAGTATCAAATTTTATGTTAAAACATCTGAAATCAGAGGAGCAAGGCAATGTCACCTAAAGGCAATATTGTGCATTGAAAAAATTAAATCACAGAGACAACATCTTGGGTAGCTGCCACAAATCCAGATGGCGTTATCTTATCCTCAAGTTACCGACTTAACCAATTTCTGGAGCTTGTTAGTTCAGATTGACCCACCTTAGACAAGATCGTCTGCCTCATCCCATCCCTTGCAGGCGTCTGGGCCTCTCTCCCTCTTATGGCACGGTGTGGAGTATCCCAGCATTGCTCAGTAGGATTCAATGCAGGCAACCAAGTATTATTTCTCAATTTCCTTATCCCTGAAAAAAATGCTCAGTGAGCAAGTTGACATGAACCAAATTGCAGTTTTATGCACGTAACAAAAGAAATTACAAACAAAATGAGTTCTAGCGAAAGAATGGAACTGTTTCTGTCGTCAGAACTTGCATGTAAAAGTCAGCATCTCCGAGGAACACGTACCAGATCAAGCTTCATAAGATGTAAAGAACTGCCATCTTGAGCAAAATTTAACACTTTATGGTCTTCGGCTAATCTCTTCTGCCATGAAACGTGAGGTCTGGGCACAGCGCCACAAAGAAAAAACCTTGCTTTATCAGAAAACCTTACATGCCTTTAAGGACGCATTTCACGGCAATAGGATCGGCAGTCCATTTCCTACCAGCAATTCTTACCTTACGGGGTGAAACAATTTTCCTGTGAGTACACCTTGGCCCAACCCACGAATCAGGTGGTGTCTGCTGGTGTATTTTCTTCAGAAAACTGGGGTTCCGTGTGCTTTCGCCACTTTTCCGCGGAGAAGGTGCACTTCCCTTTTTCACGACTTGCATAGTATACAGTCCTACCTGGCTGTAGTTTTACAAGGGTCACCTTTGCTGTGCTTTGTGTGACACCGTTAGGTGAGTTACTGGCGGATCCTTGAACCAATCCAAGGTGAAATCAATGTTCTTTTTTTGCGCTAGGCAACCTATAACCCAACAACTTACCAAGTTCTTATTTGGCTTTTACAACGTGTATAGTCACTCTTCCTTCAAGCGTAATTTTTTACAGGTACGTGAAACTAAACATATATGTTCCTGCGTTAGGGGCCTAAACGTACATTTGCCCTTACATTTTTCCTTGGACTTGTCACACAGGCATAGCCATCTGAACATTGTCCAATGAATTGATTACATAACCATAGCTTGCAAATCGATTATTTGTGATTGACCAACCCAGGTATATCTAATGTTTTGCCAAAATTGTCACTGTGAAAATTAAAAATAAAAAACAACAAATACATGAGGATTTTAAAAAGTATTCCATCATTTTGAGCAAGAATGTACATCATTTTATTTCATGCTAGTGAATGAATTTGTTATGGTTATGAAGTCTATTCTATTCTATTCTATTATATTCTATTACACCCGCCATTTCAGATCAGTTTACAGGGAAAAAGATCCGTTTAGTAGGTTTGATGATTAGAAACATAGGCCGAGTGGAGGTTTATCATGATGGCCAGTGGGGGACAGTTTGTGGCGATGGCTTTGGCAACACTGAAGCAGAGGTTGTATGCCGTTTGCTGGGATACAGGTGTGGTTTTCATTAAAGTTATATTGGTAATAATGTGTCATTGCGTGGCTTTAATAACAGCTCTAAATGAGAGAACATTTCATGATAAATGCTCTCTCCACGCTGTTGCAGAAAGTGCGCCATTATTTTAATGTCCATCCAGTGGCTGAATGCAATACTACAACATAAATAATTTAGTTGTCTTAACGATGGATTTTATAGTCGACGTTTACCCCCGAATTTAAAATGAGTTAGCGGTTCCCATCAAACACGACACGTTCAGATTAAGTTGCTAGCACATTGCTACCACATAATAACATCATAGCGACGAATTATCCACGCGGTATCAAAGTGACGTGTTTGCTGGGATTAACCATTCAGAAAACAAAATTTCGATACATTGTAGGGAACCCTCCCTAACCTCTTCCTTAACCTATGAATGACTGTAAAAACTGCTAAATGTATCTTGTTGTAGCCCGTACAATGCCAGAGTATTCGAATCTGATTGGTCTGACCATCATACTTATGGCCGAATATGGCTGGATGATTTGCGCTGTAGAGGCAAGGAGTCCAGTATATTCGACTGCTCTCACAGAGGTCTGGGTGTACACGACTGTTACCACCGTCAAGATGCCGGGGTGGCATGTCACAATGACACAGGGCTCTCGGCCACCGCCATTCCTGGTGGGTAAATGTTTGAACACTTTTTAACGAATTTTAAAGATATCCGATAGGCGAGAAATTCTGATCAAAAACTTCTAGTCAAAGCAATAATACGCTTAAAATATGACTATACAAATGTTTGTGCGTGTATAGTTTAGTTTAAATTACTACTTGAGACTAAACAGTTTTGCTGCTTTCTAATATAACTATTTTATTTTATGGGTGCCTTTACATATATGTATGACAGCCCTGTGACTGAACATCACAGTTACAGAGTAACAGGTAAAATCTGCCCTATTTTAGTATTAAAACATGTTATCCAATTCCAGACCCCTGTTCCCCAAGCCCCTGCCAAAATGGTGGCACCTGTGTACGTGCCAGCATTTTACTTTCTTTGTACTCTGAATACAAATGTGTATGTCCTCTCCAACGATTTGGGGAAAACTGCGAGCAAAGATATAGTAAGTATTCCAATCGCACTTTTCTATACCATGTTACATATAAAGTTATTACTATTGCCCCGCCCACAAAAATGCCTACACATTTATTATTACTTAAAAGACAAAGCTGCATCCCTTACTTTAGATACAAAGCTGTATTCTAGAGAAGATTTCATGTGAATTACATCTGAATTAACAGTTTGTTCAAAGTGTTATATGTACGCGTTAACAACAATATGGTTCATGTAGAGTATGCTCTAGAGAAGATCTAAACACTTTTAGTTTCAAACCCATGTGCCTCGAGCCCTTATGTTTCATACGCGGTATGTTTTACAGAAGATTTAAACATGTTTAGTTCCCGAGCCATGTGACTCAAATCCTTGCCAATATGGTTCATGTGTGAGTACCAGCAGTACTGGCTACAGATGTGACTGTCCTTTCGACCGTACAGGGGAGAAGTGCGAGAACAGAATTTTGGGAAACAGTGAGTGGAAAACTATTGGTCAAATTACGAGTTGTTAACAAGTATGTATGCATATTTAAAGACCAAAATGTGCTTCAAATTGATATTAATTCCATGTGGTAAAGGCAAATATAAGTGACATATTTGTTAAAACGCTAAAGGTATAAATATTTATCATTTCATCGCATCAGCAAGTTGGTCATTAAACAAAAATATGTACTGGTATATTTTTGAACAGCAAGTGACATACGATTTAAAATAATTCCATCATAATTTAGTTATTGTGCAAAAATGTTTATCAATAACTCCCTGCTTTGTGTCATAAGTAACAACACGCATCTTTACGCAAGGAAATTGGAATATGTGTTGTCGTGATCTTACCGTAACCGTTGAAAAGTAGAAAAGCATATTTGGAATGCATATATTGCATTTAGCTAAAGGAGAAAAATGAAGAGATATTTAAAGGAGAAAAATGAAGAGATATTTATGAAAACCAGTGAAAACTTCTGAAAACTGATAATAATAATAATAATATATATATATATATATATATATATATATATATATATATATATATATATATATATATATATATATATACTGGGTAGGTCGTGTCGTTAAACTGATCGCGAAGGAGGGGAGAGCTAACATATATATGTTGCCATGTGACACGTGAACACCTCTCACTACACACAATACTCTGACCTACATTAAGCACTTGTTGCAGTTATTATATATATATATATATATATATGTGTGTGTGTGTGTGTGTGTGTGTGTGTGTGTGTGCGTCACAGATTGCTTTTATTGATAAAAACACTCAACCGTGTAACACTGAGAATAAAATCAGAGTACAAGTGACTCCAAACTTGTAGTCCAGCAGTGGTGCCTAAAATAACTCACAATTGAAGACAAGTTGACACCGACGGAGTACCGCCTCCCAGATCCCACAGGAGGGTGACAATTGACTCCATTCACACATCCCTTCATCCCTTGATATATCTCTACAAAAGACTCACCATGACCCCGTATTAAGGAACTTTTGACTCCTTAGCACATTATGAAAAAGCACAACAACAACAGTGCCAAGCGGAGAGACAACAGGTACCGTTTAGTAAACACCAGCATGTCCCCGGTTGGGCTGGAACCCACGTCCTCCCTCTCCGGAGGCCGACACTCTAACCACAAGGCCGTCCGGGGGCATTTTATGTAGTATCAGCAATAACAAATAGTTTGTAAATCTAGTAATATACAGCATGGCACATATATACCACAAATATACAAATGAGTGAGCATACCTCTCCAGTGACATGCATTGGCGGGGCAAACCTACAACCTGGAAACAAAACCTGCTGACCTGTATACCAATATACCACATAAAGGGTGTGGCAACCGAAGCCCGGGCCAGTAATAATTGCATGAATTCTGCACGCGGAAACACACATAAAACCACTTGTTCATGCATAAAACCAACTATGGCCAATATAGTAATGTTTATACCGACAGAGGATGATGAAAACTGTTCTGTCCACGTCGTCTGCTCACAACAATCACAAGTACTGAAACGAGTCTTACTGTCCAGCGAGCGAAAACAATCGGTGAAAGGGATAAGCCAGGAACTGGCCCCCGGTAATTTGACTATGATTTTAGAGCTGGCTTGACTCCATCACAGCTAGGGGGTGATTGACTCTGATGAGAGAGTCTAACGACTAGTACTGGGGTAATTTGACCCTTATATAGAATCAAATTAACACCATGAGGGTTAAGGGGTGCTGGACTCTGACTAGAGAGTCAAATGACTCCAATTTTACTCTTAGTGAATAGAAGTATTTTATTGCACCTGCAATAAATATCAAGATATTTGTATGACCGTTTTGGTCAGTTACCAGGTAGAATGAGGGAATGTCTTAAAGTCAGCTAGACACTTAACTTAAATAAAATAACAACTAAAATAAATACACCCATTTTATAATATAACTGAATAAATCATGCATCATGGCAATGGCAGTTGTACTTGAATAGTTGGCTCACCTGTAGGAAATAAAGATGAAGATATTTGAACCACCGTTTTGGTCTGTGAAAATATCCTATCAGATAAGATGATAAGTACCCGCCAAAGATAAAGTCACGTTAAGGAAAACTAGATGTGATTTTATACCTCGTCACATTACCCCCGCCTCTAAATAAACGGTATTCTGACTATTTACTTTAAATTAAGAGTTTATCAAACAATAGGACCATTTTACTCAACAAAAAGAAGTGACACCCCATATACCATGGAAGGAATGTCAAAACAGTCCACAGTGACCAAATCAACAATTACATTGGAGAAATATACAAATGACAACATGCATATTAAAATCACTCCATGATGTTTTTATTAATAATTATTTAAACTTCCTGAGCAACATATCATTTACATACACCAATCTAAAAATAGCTGCTAGATATAATCAACTTCAGCTTGACTCTGTTGATCATTTAATCCAAATACACTGTGTAAACTGTAGACGTAAGCATCTGTCATCCATGCAGGTATCTTTTTAATGCCTTTTGACTCTCTACAATTTTCTCTATTTTTTAACCATTAACCATTTAACCATTAACCATGTTAGGCGCGGTTTCACGAATAAAAAGTACTATTTCGAACAATTTACAGCTGTGAGGTGATCATTTGTAAATAAAAGTACATTGAAATAGGGGTGGGACAACCTTTTTGACCAATGTTGTATTACACAGTGCAACCGAAATGGAAGTTAGTTCATTGGTAGCGAAACACATGACTAAATATTTATCCATTCACATATCTGAGAGAGAGAATTTGATCTAATCACTTTGCAAGGGTGACCCTACCCATGGTGACGGGCCATGGGAAGCTGATATATAAACAAAAGAAAATGAAGAATCTGTCAACGTTCAATGAGATTCGTTGCACAAAATAAAATGAATTGACCGTTACAATCAGAATATTTTTTTTCTTTTTAATCTGTTTGCGCCCCTGATGAGGCCTCCGACCGAATCGGCTTTAGGGCTCTATATCAATTACCTCTCTCTCTCTCTCTCTCTCTCTCTCTCTCTCTCTCTCTCTCTCTCTATATATATATATATATATATATATATATATATATATATATATATGGTACATTCCACAGGGTTAGGGCTGTACATATTAGTCCGTGGGCCAAATACCGAAACCCTCCCCCCCTAGTGATTTTCGTTCACTATGTTTTTCTGATAGCTTAGGTCCTTAGCTTTTATTTTCTGCTTGTTTGCCATTAAACTGGTGGTGGGTGTGTGTGCTACAGCTGTTGCCATGGTAACACACGGGTTAAAATTGACATTTCTGAGCCCAACAAAATCTAAAATATTTCAAATACATAAACTAAATAGAATTCAAAATCGTTCTAGACATGTAGTCTAAGATGTGCACTATACCTAACGATTAACAAAAGTTTCCAAGATGGCGGCAAATCCAAGATGTCGTCCAATTTTTGCTGTTTTTTTAAGAAATTTTGATAATTTTTAATTTTTTAATTCTTATTTAATTATTAAAGAATTGCAATATCTGAGATATTTTGATGCACCAGTGTAGCATGGAATCTCTACTTTCTGCCTGTAGTGTTTGTTCAAGGTGCAATCTTTTTATTGAGATGAAAAATCCTGAAATCCAACATGGCTGCCACAAAACAAGTCTTTTACATGTAGCTGTCCTGTCTGGAAATAGACAAATTTATCATCCCAAATTAAGTTATTCATTACTTTTGGTGCACTGAATATAAAAACAGAACCCTTTTCAATTACTTGACTTAATTTGGATTACATTATGGCTTTCAAAATTCAAAATGGCCGCCAATGACCGTGAATTTACATCTTTGTAACCAGTAGACTAAAATATGACAGCAATATTCCTATTTTTATCTTAAGTTTGGATGAATACTTATGTTTTAATAGTGCTGATCACTACTAGATGTGTGGTCATGTAAAATGATTAAAAAAAGAAATATCAAATGGTCAACAATAACCTAGACTAGATAAAAGACATATAATATCCCCCAATAAATGCAAGTCACTCTCATTTGACCTAAGAAATCACACAAAGTTTCATGTACATGCTAATCACTCACATTTGACATGGGAAATAGAATACTTTTGAGTTGAAATACTAATGTATTCTGTCGCATTTGAAAGAAATGGCTGTCAATGAGTATAGGGGACTATATATGTATGGTCAATATCATACACTCTTGCAAAAAAAAAAAACTTGATAGAAAATTGTATTCCAAAAGAATGTTACATAGATTGATTTTATTAACCTGAACCCCCCTTTAGCGACTTTTATTTATTATTATATATTGCTTACATCCTGAGATCCCCTGTTCTGCTTGTTTTCTATTCAATTAACCCAGCCATTGCCATACTAACACAGGGGTTCCAAATTGACATTTCTGAGACTAAGAAAATTTCATACATTTCAAATATAACTTCAACAATAATGTAAACTTTAGAAGACATCTGTATCCCTGGTATGATGGCAAAACATTCTTTGAACATCCAAGATGATGTGATTTTTTTTTCAAGATGGCAGCAATATCAAAATTGCGGCCGGTTTAAGCTGTTTTCTAAACCTGTTTCTACTGTAAGCACCCTGAGCTTCAGAGCTAACTTGACACTAACCTTTTCACTGTAGCCTATCTCCATCGTGTCAAGTAACCTCTGACGAAAATAGTTTGACCTAGTTTATATAAGCCAATCGAATCCATGTTTCAAAATTTTTCACCAAAGTTTGGTGAAAACGCTGATTGGTTGATCGTCAATCGGCAATCCTCGGCTGATTCCGCAAGCTCCATACTAACAACATAGTTATTGTCGAGTGCGGAGACACCCGAGTAGTTCCGAGTGTATAACCGTACACAAAGAAAGCATGGAGTATATCGGAATTGAAACCAGAGCAGTATGATGCCCTGCATCATTATCTACTGAGGGATGATGTTTTTTGCGTGCTGCCCACAGGTTACGGCAAGTCCCTGATATTCAGCCTTATCTTTGATTGGTCCGGATTTGAACAAAGCTCGCTTTGACTCGTTCGCGTTCATTGGCTAGATCGTTCAATGAGTCGTTGAGTGCGGGCTTTAAATTTGATTGGCGGGCGGCGGGGGCACTCGAATCTGGTCAGAGGTTACTTGACACGATGGAGATAGGCTACAGTGAAAAGGTTAGTGTCAAGTTATCTCTGAAGCTCAGGGTGACTGTAAGTAACTAACGTTGAAAATTTAATAATTTAATGGGATAGAGAAATGTTAAGTATTTTGATATCCAAATGGTATTTAGTCTTTACTTACGGCTTATAGTGTTTGTTATTCCTACACTGTATAATTATCATTTGAAGAACAAAAAAAAAAAAAAAAAAAAAAAAAAAAACTTGAAATCCAAAATGACCCCAACATATCCTGGGTGATTTACTTTGGTATATATTGCTGTCCTATTAAACTTCTAATATTGTATATTGTTCTCCGAAATTGCCTTCTTTCTATCTGTATTTATTCTTTTATTCTTTTGTATTTGTTGTTACCTTTTGATGTAGTGAATTTGAATAATATGAAGCCAAGATCGTGAACATTTGTAATAACTCAATATGGTCTATAAGTATTTAAATTATCGTGCGGTAGATGGCTGAAATTATTTGATCATCTCTTACCATCTATTGGGCAAGTTGAATGACACAAAATAGTCTGATTTTGAGTGAAAGGCAACTAGTTTGTAAATATAGATGGCGATTTTGCATTTCTATACAATTATATTTAAAGTAAAATGCTATAAAAAATTAAATTATATATTCAGTTGAAGTTAGTGGATATATTGATTTTTCCAAAACGTGGATATAATTTTACCTCTCTAGCAGTTTGAAGCTGAGTTATGGCATATACATGTAAATGTTTTATTCCATTTATTCATATAGATGAACACCATCTTAGATTGTAACACAAACTCAGTTTCAGGTTTTAATACACTTAAAAAAGAGGATATAGAAGTAACAATCACTGTAAACAGTAATTATGCAATTCTGTTCATATCAGCATATCCAAAAACCTAACATTTTTCAATTCCAATGCTGCTTTCAAAGTTTACAAAAAGCTACTTACAGTAATAAGAAGAAAATTAACAAAAATCTATCGTCATCTTGCATTGGCTGCCATTTTGGCAATTTGACTATGATAATTTTTTCAAATAATTTTATTGATAACTGAGGTCCAAGTGTAATTTTTTTTAAAAAGTTTACAATACAGCGAGTTCATATATTTGAAATACATGGCAATTTAAAGGTCTCAGAAATTATAATTTTAAAACCCCTGTGTTACTATGGCAACAGCTGAATCTGTCACACCTTTCACCTATTACATGGCAAACAAGCAGAATATTTGAACTTAGGGCCCAAGCTATCAGAAAATCATAGTAAATAAAAATTGCTAATAGGGCTGAGCTAGCTTGAGTTTATTAATTTTTATTTTGCATTGGAATAATGTATCATATCATTTCATGTGTAAGCAAATTGGCGGCCATTTTGACTTTCGAAAGTCATAATGCAATCTGAATTAACACAATTTATAGAAAAGGGTCCTAGGATCATATTCAGTACACCTAAAAGTAATAAAGAATGTAATTTGGGATGATTAATGTGGCATCTTTCCAGTTAGGACAGCCGTATGTAAAAGACATGTTTTGTGGCAGCCACCTTGGATTTCAGGATTTTACGTCAAAATTAAAAAAGTTACATCTTCAACAAGCATTTTAGGCAGACAGCAGAGGCTTTTTACCATTATGGAACATCAAAACACATGCCACATTGCAATTTCTTAATAATTAAATAAAAACTCAAATATAAAAAATTCCCAAAATTATTAAAAAATGAGCAACAATTGGCATCCATCTTGAATTTACTGCCATCTTGGGACATTTTGATGATAATGAAGTATAGCACACTTATTAATTTACACATCTGGTATAATTGTGAAGTCCATTATTTTAAAGGCATTTGAAATATTTAATTTTCATTTTTGGTCTCAAAAATATCAATTTTCAACCACAGACATTACCATGGCAACAGCTCTGTTACTCACACCAACCACCAGTTTAATGGCAAACAAGCAGAAAATAAAAGCTTATGGCCTTACCTACCAGAAAATAATAGTAAACAAAAAACAATAATGGGACTAAGTTGGTGGGAGATAATTAAATTTAATATTCTGTTGGAAGAATATATTATATCAATTTTAGCCAGTGTGTATAAGCATATTGGCAGCCATTTTGAATTTTCAAAGTCTTAATGTAATCAGAATTAATGCATATTGTTTTAAAAAGTCTTAAATTCGAATTCAGTTTATTAAAAGTAATAAAGAATGACACTTTGATGATAAATCTGGCTTCTTTCCAGTTGGGACAGCAGACTTATATTTTGGCCACCATTTTGGATTTCAGGGTTTTACAACAAAATTAAAAGGTTTCATCTAAAATAAATAATGTAGGTAGCAAGTAGAGACTGTATGCTATTCCGGCGCATCAAAACACATCCCACATTCTTATTCCTTAATAATTGAGTAAAGACTCAAATATGAAAAATAATTGAAATTACTCAAAAATTAGATAAAATTGGCCGCCATCTTGAATTTACAGCCATCTTGAAATATTTTGAGGATCATAAAGTATAGTGCAACTCTTGAACTATAGGTCTACATCTGAAAGGATTTTGAATTACATTCACTTAACACATTTGAATAATTTAATATTTTTTTGGTCTCAGAAATTTCAATTTTTTATCTCAGACGTTACCATGGCAACGGCTGTAGCACACACACCCACCACCAGTTTAATGACAAACAAGCGGAAAATCAAAGCTTAGGACCTAAGCTATCAGAAAAACATAGTGAATGAAAATCACTAAGGGGGGGGGGAGGGGGTCTACATTGGCCCATAGACTATATATGCATGAGTAAATATTTAATTCCAGGAAAGGAGTATTTATTACATGTATCTCCGAGAAATGATATAAGGTGATGAGATAATAAGATAATACAAGTGGAAAAAATAGAGATAGGATTTGTTAAACAATATTCTTTTCTTGTATTTTTTTCCAGACTCTTGCTCTTCGAACCCATGTTATAATGGAGGCCAGTGTTATGTATACGAAAACGCCTACTTCTGCAAATGTCCTTTGGGTAGATATGGGAAGAGGTGCGAATCTAATGGTATGTCACGTTTCAAAAATCCTATCCAATCACATATTATGTATACCGTGATTAGTTTCAATATTTAGTAAGAAGTGTAGATACAATAAAATTTAATAAGTGTAGATTCAATCTATCTTATAATAATTTATACTACGTGGTGTTTACATTTTTCGTGCTAAATTTAAAAGAAACGAGCACTATATTCAGCAAATGCCTATGGGTGTGGTTATGATAAGGATTGCATGAGAATAATGGAAAACGTTCTTATTGCTATAGAATTCCCAGTTCGTTTAGTTGGAGGCCGCAGCAACAGAGAAGGGCGCGTGGAAATTGAACTTAATGGCCGCTGGGGGACTGTGTGTGACGACGGATTTGACGATAATGCCGCTAGGGTCATATGTAGATCACTTGGATTTGGGTAATATCAATGATAGGTCAATTCATAGCTTGCCATGATATACAGTGGCGGATTTGGGGGAGTGTCTAGGGTCCTGAATCCCCTTCGGTTTCTGAAAAAAATCACAGCAATGGTGACTAGCTGAGTAATAGTTCCGTATCGAATGGCACTGACCACCCTCTAAAATACTTATTTTTTGCGGTCTATCATTCCTAAAAACTGACCCCCCCCCCCTCTTAAATAATTCTGGATCCGCCCGTAATATACGGTCGCATTTCAGGTTTTGTCATATATTTCCACATGTTTTGTCAAGTTATGATAATAGTTTTAACTATATCTTATATTTTAATTTTAAATTAATTAAAAAAAAAAATATATATATATATATATATAATAAAAAAAAAAAGAAGAACACCAACTTTCTTGCCCCGACCGGTTTCTTTCTTTCTTCAGGGGTTTTTGTTTATTTGTTACTAGGTGATGTCATATAATATTACTCGTACAGGAAAAACGTTTTCATTTTTAATATATATATATATATATATATATATATATATATATATATATATATATATATATATATATATATATATATATATATAAACACTTAAAAGTGCACAGTGCTCTTCGTTATAAGCTTCGATCAAAACCGCCGAACGGACTTATACCTGTTTGCGTCCAAATTTTGTGCAGAATCTCACGTGCCAAGCCCTTCTTGTCAAATTCCGAGTTCGTAGACAGCTCGTATGCATGTACGGGGATATTGTAAGGTACCGTCGAAAGAAAAAACAACGATGTAAAATGCACGTTGCATGTAATGAAGAAGCAAGTTCCCTTTGCGTGTTGACTACGGAGCACGCCCTCACAACTTACAAAAAGAATGGAAAGCACGTGCGTCACCCTTACGCAAGAAATATTAAAGGCGTGCTAATGGCACACGCTCGCGTTTCAGCAATGATCGCCGATTGTGCAACGTGTACAACAATTTTCAAAAAATTCGAATTTCGGTCAATTCAGCTTCCAATATGGCTAAGAGGATAAGAGAAAGAAGATTAAAGAACAGAAAAGAATGGAAAAGGAAGAAGAAAAAAGTAGATAACAGGAGGCAAAACTGACAAATGTCGTCATTACGTCATAACGAGCGTATGAAGCTAGCGTGGAACAAAAGTGGTGCAAAAGTGAACTTCTTTCGCCGTGCGTTGCATTCTCGTCGTGAGTGGTGAGTGTGTGCCACGTACGCAGGTAGCAAGACAAACTTAAGAAATGTGTACAATTTTCTTTTGGAATTAGCGTCCCTGTTGAAAGGACACCTGAAGCCAACTTGCATCTATCCATTGCATTATTTCCTCTGCCAATACGGACTCACTGTACCCAAATTTCGTCGAGGACGTACTGTACGTTCCTAAAATCCGTGCATTCGGTTGTCACCGAGCCTTTTCTAAAACCCGGTTGTGACTGAGGCTTAAAAAAGTAAACGTGCCCGTATTACCCTATGACAAAAAAGAAAAACAGACGTTGCATTGTAGTTACAGACATAGTTTGCCAGTATGTGACCGAAAAGAGCACGTTATGCTACATTTCTTTGAATTTTAGTGACCGTTATGCAAAAGCGCACCAGTCTGCCTGCTATGGGCAGGGCATAGGGTGGATTTTTCTAGATGATGTCAAATGCACTGGAGATGAAAATTCATTATCAGCATGTAGCCACAGAATTTATGGTTCCCACGACTGTGGACACTCTGAAGATGCCGGGGTGTCTTGTGGGTACTCCTATACTCGAAGATGCCCAGGGGATTCTCAAAACGGTTAGTGTTCTAAATTTATTAACTCTAAACGTGGAACAGTACTGTATCTCTTGCCCACAGTTAAAGGTACATACGAACCGAGCATCGGTGGAGCGTGGATTCCCAGTAACACATGTAAATCACTTCTACTAGTTTCTTATACGACTCAAATAAATTAGACATGCCAAGGGATAAACTGAATAGATCACTCGATCAGCCATAAAGGAGCTTTAGACTTTTCCTTTCTTTAAATTTCTGGTCAGAAATTTAACCTACTTTCGTGACCTACTTTTCTGCCCCATTGACATACAGCATAGAATGCTAGCAGAAAAATCCGTTCAAACATCATTTTCGGGTAAAATTAAACAATGCCTTTTGGTAATCCTCTTAGTTATACTACTTGAAACTGTATGCTGGCATTTGGTCGTTTTTTGTGACAAAAAAAATTGACTTTGTATGCATCTTTAATGTTTGGTGGCTGATTCCAGGAGTAATGAACGAAAGCTTACCGTTTCCTAGTTTGATCACAAACGACTGTATGCGGACACTACAAAGTTGCTTTGATGTAGTGTGTATTCCTATTTCCGGAGATGATCTACTATTTAGCGGCATGTCCGTTAGAAACTGTGGTCGCCCCCCCCCCCCCCCTTGCCCTCCCCTTATGACATCCGTCCCATATACTAATAATTCGACTTGTTTCAATTTAGAATAGAATCATTGTCCAGTTGCTGGCTGGTGTCTTTACCAGAGTTGTGCCATACCATATCCAGCCAGGCTACATATATAAAGCATTGTTCATATATATTATCTTATGTCATAAACACTCTTTTTCAAGTTTTGATTGAAATCTTTCACATTTGTCTCGGCATAGATAGTTCCTTGCTGTGATCACTGGCCTCCTAACAGCAATCTTGCCAAATTAACGTCTTCTGACTGTGAACTTGTTCCTTGTTAAATGATGCAGGGGAATCCCTAAATGTCATGACATGCGTATTAACAGTCTCTTTTCTCAGGGTGTGGTTTCCTGTGATTGGCCTGACCCAGGCAGGCTTGCCCACGTGTCCACGTTTGAATTTGATTTAGTTAAATCCTCTGAATAGTTCTTATGGAGAAACACAATCTTCTAGTAATCCGGCGGGTCAAACATCCCTCTTATTTCAACCATACTGATTCACTTAGGACAGAGACATTAAAATATAATTCGCATTGAAATATTTCGATGGTCACGCTAGGTAGATAATTGGTTTATTACTCACATTCCCATTTTACACGGCTACCGGTTGCGTATTTTTAATGCAATGGTAAAATTATTTTATGGGTTCCCTTGTAGCAGTATACATAAATGCAATAGGTGTAGCGCATTTTTTTTTTATTTTGCTAAGGAAACATCTTCGCATGCCATTGTTGATGTTGTGCTCCATTCTTCTGTTTTTTTAGCCACGATCGAAGTACCTGGTAATACCTCCTCAAGCTATGGTACGTACGAAGTAGGTTTGTTTGTCTATATCGAAAGAAATTCTATGCATATTTAAGGATGTAAAAAATAAGAGGACTTTGAGCCCTTCAGGACCTGTGCTTTTAAGAAAGTGCATGTATCCAATAAAGCACCGATTGCTTATTTGTTTATTAAAATATTTATTTATTCAAAAACACTTTATATGACAAGTTACCTTTTAAAAAGACGTACATGTATTGCATGTATGTATTATATATTCATTTATTTATTTATACAGATCCTTGCTTTTCCTACCCATGTCTCAATGGAGGTAAATGTGTCACACACAGATCTTATGACTGGCCCTATGTGGACTACAACTGCAAATGTCCCGAGCCTAGATATGAAGGGAAGAGATGTGAACATAAAAACCCGCCAGGTACAAGAGTTAATCATTACCAATCGATTGACCAAGTCTGGTTTCCTACAGATTTAGATCGACCCATCTGGTACGACCTAACTCCATGGGAGCTCACGCTAAATTGTCAGTCGATCGCACAGGGAAGTAAATTACCCCCTTACAGTAAGGTAGGGTAAAGTATAACCTTTTTTCTTTTTGGAAATCTCTCAAGGAACAGATGACTTTAGAGGGGAAATGGACCAAAAAAGTTCATTCCTGATGAGGAAGTGGAGCTAGGAGCATTCTTTAGGTCGGATATTTTACTACTTTTGGAAATGCATACAAAGCATATGCACTGCATATGCATTAACTGCTGTAATTATATGTATGTATACAGTTGTACCGAAAAGTGTTACGTGAACTACACATTTTGATAAGTGAGTGTTTTCAATGGCAGAAAATAATGCTAAACACATATGTGCAACTATTTTTGTTCTCACAACAGCCATTTAGGTTGTTAAATGACAAATTTCAAAATTGCGGACAAAATGCCCTAACAAGAGTTTCAACATTGACAATTAATGGACCCTTTGTTTTGATTATGCATTTTCTTATGTTTTTAAGATTGTAAGATATTTATTCATATGTTTTCACTGCCATTGTTACATTTTAAATGGAGTTTGGTTACCTTGTTGGTTGATAGTTTACAGTCAAGCTTGACAGAAGAACCAGATCTCAGTCAGTCAAAACGAGGAGTGATAAGATATCTCAAGTTCTACTGGATGTGAATTATGAGGAAGCATCAGAGTTATCCTGACCTCAAGCAACCAAAGGGTGAATGTCTTTAAATTATTAAAAAGAAATGGATGGAATTTTTTGTTCTTCGCATAAGAAGCCGGAGAGGCAATCACTATCATGTACTGAGACCAACAGAGAAGTTTCCTGTGAAATATCCAGTGTCTGGATGCCCAAGAATATCTTTCCTCTTGAGAACATTAACAACAGAACAACTGTACATTGATGCTATATATATAAAGCATTGTTCTTATACATGATCATGATCATAAACACTCTTTGTCACGTTTTAATTGAAATCTTTCACTTTTGTATATCATCACTTTTAATCCTTGCACTTCACAGGCAGTTAATGCTTCATATGTTCCCCAAATATATCATAATCCAACATTCTTCTTTTGGGAATGTACTTCTCAAAGATTGGAAAAATACTTTATGGAGATTCAGGCATTGGTGATTTCCTTGGCAACTGCTTTGCTGGCTTCAGCTTATGATATGGATGTCTTTCGGCTTCATACACGTAAAACAAAAGTGTATCATCCATCCTATTGTAATAATATAGAAAAAAAAAGTTATGGTAAGGATAATTGATTCTTCATTATAATCCCCATCAAACAGATGTTGGGAAATCTCCTCATTTTGATTAATCGAGATGACTGAGGTTGTTCATTTTCCCCATTATCGAAGATTCTGGCTCTTCACTCTAGCTTGACAGTTAACTGTCAGCTGACATATTGGTAACTGAACTCACTGTAAAATATATCAATTTCAGTATAAACATAAGAAATGGGTTGTACAGCCCCATAAACATAAGAAAAGACATATGAAACACTATAATACCTTTATTTGTTGTTGATGAAACTTTGGGTAGGCCATTTTGGCTGCCATTTGTAATTTTACCGACCTTAATGATTGTTTTAGAACGAAAATTATTGTCAGATTTGTGTTTAGCATCATATTTTGCCTCAGGAAACACCTCTTATTGATATTTTTTAGATTTACCCCACCCTACTAACAGCTTTTAGTAGGCGGGACAGACATTTAAGCCTGCTAATCTGACAGCAAACTAGTGAGACTCCCCACGGGGATAGATCGATCTAAAATATGTAGGAATGCAGTCCAAGTCACATTGGTTATATGGGAGAGCTTATATAGTCAGGAATCAGTTTTTATGTAAAGTCACTTTCAAATCAGAATATTTCTTGTAAATGGTATTTATTGAGCACACGATTGTGTCAATTACCGGATCTTAATTGTCATGGTGATTTTACAAGTTTGAGTTGAGATGGAGAGTCTCCACATGTTTAAATATCACGGGAAACATCTAGACACGCACCATCAAGGCACTACAATGCCACTGAAAGCACGGACCGATGGAACGTATAGCGACTGCAGTAAGGGGTGTTAATGTGTATCTGTTTTGCTTTTTCCTATATTTCTGGTTTCTATTTGATCTGGTTTCTATTTTTTTTTATTTATTTCTTATCAGATCCTTGCACTTCAAACCCATGTTATTATGGCAGCACATGTGTCCCACAAAGAGCTTCTTACAGGCCTTATGACTATGTGGACTACAACTGCACCTGTCCCTGGGATAGATACGGGAAGAGATGTGAATATTATGGTGAGTATTATTACTGGCCTTATAACTATGTGGACTACAACTGTACCTGTCCCTGGGATAGATACGGGAAGAGATGTGAATATTATGGTGAGTATTATTACTGGCCTTATAACTATGTGGACTACAACTGCACCTGTCCCTGGCATAGATACGGGAAGAGATGTGAATATTATGGTGAGTATTATTACTGGCCTTATAACTATGTGGACTACAACTGTACATGTCCCTGGGATAGATAAGGGAAGAGATGTGAATATTATGGTGAGTATTATTACTGGCCTTATAACTATGGACTACAACTGCACATGTCCCTGGGATAGATACGGAAAGAGGTGTGAACAGTGTGGTGAGTAAATGACATGGCGTTTATGTGCGCATAGAGAGCACAGTATAATTATTTTATTCTAATTAAAACATTTAAAATCTATCAGTAAAAATGCGTTATTAAAAAAAAAAAAAAAAACTCTGATCTCATATAAGATACCTGAATGGAGACGTGTGATGTCAAGTGTGTCACTATTTATTAAGTGACTACCATGTCTGTTGTTCATATATTCCATATTTATCTCTATAAAAAACTTAATATGACCGTTTTTTGTGTGTTTGTTTTTAGGTCGGCAAGCTACTGAAAATCCTCCCAATGAGATGACTACTTCATACGGTAAGGCTTTCGTTTGGACATGTAATGGTTTTACAATATTCTTAAATCCGCTTTTATATAAATATCACCATTTTCATATACTAAAGAAAAATGAATGATACAAACCTAGAGTATTTCAAATTGACCTCTGCATTCAAAAACACTCCTTTATTTCTTAAATAAAAAATGAAATCTTAACTTTTTACCGTCTGAAATTTCCAAGATCCCATTCCAGACCCCTGTTCCCGTAACCCCTGCCAGTATGGCGGTACATGTATACGTACCAACAGTTACTATTGGCCATACACTGGCTACAGATGTAACTGTCCTTACTACCGTACTGGGCAAAAGTGCGAGTACGGCGCCTACGGATACCGTGAGTTGATTTTTTCTATCAAATAATGGCGCACCAGTTTTGTTATACTGTCTTCTAACAGTGACATGCCATCTATATCTTTGAATTTTAATTACTCTGATGACAACATAAAGATAGTATTATAAGTATGTATCATTCCATCATATTCTTAAATATCAAATTGGCAAATCAACAAGTCAAAGATAAAAGAGCATGTATATATTTTCCATCACTAGTAGTATTTCATTAGCAAGCAATATTTGGTAAATAAATAAACTAACAATTAAAATCTTAACAAGGTATCGTATTCATTGTTTCATATTATTATTATTATTATTATTTTACAGAAGAAACTACAGCCACAGAAGGAATTACAACAACAGGTACATGTATTGGGAATCATTCAGTCAAGCTGATCCAGTCAAGTTAATAAATTGTAAATACAAATTTGAATGATATAGGATTTTGTGAGTTAAACTTGTTTCTTTTTCGATTGGTTAAAGTTTATCGTATTATGATTTAAGCCGGATATTCACCAAAGTCCATCGTTTTGGGTCATAAATAATGTACGTAATATTTAACCATGGATTTATTTATTCCATTTTTGTTCAGCGCCTGAATCTACTACATACGGTAAGTCATCCTGTTACATATGTCTCCCTTTTAGTTTAATATATATTTTTATTTTTCTGAAGTTATTACTGTTGCCATGGCTACGTTGTTCTTTTGACAAGCGTATAAACTTAAATATCTGCATTTTAAAAAATACAAATATTTACTTGTTCTGAAGAAGAGTGATTTATAATGCTGCCCCGTGATGTCCGTATTTAAAGTATAAGTTATTCATTGCAAACCTGAAGATTACCATTACACTGTGTTAGTGTAATGGTAGATACTAAAAGTATATGTGTATAGGGTTCATTCCAGAACCTGTCCCCAAACTCTTGATGTCTTGACGCCATAGCTTGTTATGAGATTCATAATTACACATATAAATCTCCATCAGAATTCATTTAAAACTCTTCCATTCCAGAACCCTGTTCCCGTAACCCCTGCCAGTATGGTGGTACATGTATACGTACCAACAGTTACTATTGGCCGTACACTGGCTACAGATGTAACTGTCCTTACTACCGTACTGGGCAAAAGTGCGAGTACAGCGCTAATGGACACCGTAAGTATGGCACGCTGGCCACGGTGCATCACTCTTTACTAGTATGTGTCCCTTCATTTACCACAAAAAAGGAAGGAAAAACGATTAATTACGTTAGCGCATATTCTTTTTACAGTGCATCTAAGTTCCCTAGTTGAACAAGTTTAACACATCTTTATTCGCAAACCATTTCTGTAAGTTTAGGCACAGCACCCTAGACCTGCTTACGACGAAATCATGCTACAAGTAATTATATGTATGTTGACTTTAGGAAATAATGAAAAGGGATTTGCTGATAGCAAACAGTAGTTATGCAAATTCTCATATTTGCAATTTGTTACTTTATACATATAATGTTTTTCAGAAACAACAGAAATCCCCAGTGTGACGACAGAAGAAAATGTCAGTGAGTAAATCAACTGTTGTTTCCTTTTGTCTCACTGGTTAGGTTTTTATTTTGATCATTAAATGTTACGTTTCCTGTATGATTGTGAGCATTGTATTTAATTTTAAAAGAACAGTTTATAACACATTGTATTTTTGTACTATTCCTTAAAAAATGATAATAATAATTATTTATAGGCTAAAATCCATATAAATTGTTTACTAGACTTTACATGGGTAAAATGAACAGAATAAAGTCAATAAATGAATACATATGTAGTCAATATTAGATAGTTAATAGTCGATACTAAAATGTGTAGTACAATGTAAGTAAATATATGGACAGTTAAATGTTAAGAAAACAAAAAAGACAGTACAATGTAAAAGCAGCAAATTAAATTTGTTATATTTTTTTAATTGTCCTCAGACTCTATAGCTTTTAAGTATATTGGAGATTGTTCCATTTATTTGGTCCAAAGACTTGAAGAGCTAGGTCGACGTATGTTCTCAATCTGGCATTACATGGCATGAGCAAAACCTGGTCAAGTCATCTTATGCTTTGTTTTGGAGCATAATGCTGCACTAGTTTTTGTAGATACCCCCGATGATTAATAAAAAATAGCGTGCATAAATGTTAAGATTGTGAATAAAATGCGTGCTCATATCTTACAGGAGTGCGTTTAGTTTAGCATACACTTATTAAGACTCTGGTTATGGCAAAGATTGTATTAAAATGGTTTAATAGAAATTATTCTCATTGCAGCTATCCCAGTTCGTTTAGTTGGAGGCAACAGCAACAGAGAAGGACGTGTGGAGGTGTACCACAATGGCCGCTGGGGCACTGTGTGTGACGACCACTTTGACGATAGGGATGCTACAGTTATATGCCGCATGTTGGGATTTGGGTATATATATATATATATATATATATATATATATATATATATATATATATATATATATATATATATATATATATATTAGCAATATTTATTAAATTCACATGTGAAGGCAGCGCAGATTCCTTGTAAAGTATATACAGGGTAGACCACTGCTACTAGTTTATTGTGCCACTCGTATTAAGCCCAATGGGCAAAGGTCATTGTAAATTGATCACTCACTCATGAGTGGTTATCATCTAATATTAAGTAATTAAGATTTCATTACTGAACAATACAAACATTTGCACGACCGACAAAAATGACAGAATTAAGAGTGAACATGCGTTATTACATTTCTTTACGTATAAAATGTGATTACTATGGTATATGTTATAGTGACCAGAATGTAGAAGGATTCGAAGGCGCGTGCTTTGGTGGTGGCAGCGGACAGATATGGTTGGATGACCTAGATTGTAGAGGAACAGAAACATATATTTCCCAGTGTTACCATTTAGGCTGGGGACAACACAACTGTGGACATGGAGAAGACGTCAGTGTATCATGTGGATCTCCATATCAGAGGAGTTGTGGTAAAGTCCCACACTGTAAGTTTATTTCACCGACTTTGGTAGCTTATTGATGGGTTTGTCGAAGATATTCTGTATACATTACACACGCAGGGTGTTTATAATCCCCACCCCAGTTAGCACGTGAGAGATGCTGCTGTATTTTAACACGCAACGTTTGACAATTGTTATCTCGCTTGATTCTACGTATAACACTAATTGCCAAGCGTTGCCCAGGGTAAATAATGACTAGTGACTGTGATGCAACAAAATAAATAAACACATACATAAATTAATATAAAAAATAAGAAAAGAAAAATAAGATAAATGTACATAATTATCCAGAAATATTATTCTGGTTATTTTTGCTGATTCTACATAATAAAAATTTGTTGTAACAGTACAAATTCGCCGTGTTGTGCCCCCCCCCCCCCTATAAACTATCAAAATAAATATCATTTATTTATTTTTTAAAGATCTAAATACAACATCCCAACCACCGATGACTACCACAAGCTATGGTATGTATACCGTTGTTCAAGTATAGATAACAATATAATTAGAGGTTGTATTATGGATCAAGACACATTCTTTTAGAGACAATACTGCAGGATACAGTGATGATGCTGTTGGGTTATTCAACATTTCAACTGACTTTAGTGAATGTGTTATTATTATTATTATTATTATTATTATTATTATTATTATTATTATTATTGTTGTTGTTGTTGGATTTTCAAGAATGGGGCATTTATTTTTTCCACCAAAATGAAATAAGATGATCAAGTGATCAGAAGACTGACGAAACAATATTCCTAGTAATAGCAAATTTATTAAACTGCATTATATCCCTGCATTTTTTTTCAAGACCCTTGCTCTTCCTACCCTTGTTATTATGGAGGCACGTGTGTCCCTCAAAGATCTTATTACTGGCCTTATAACTATGTAGACTACAACTGTTCGTGTCCCTGGGCTAGATACGGGAAGAGATGTGAATATTATGGTATGTCACGTTTCAAAACCCACAGCATATTACATCATATTTATTTATGATTAATGCTTAATTCATATGAGGAAGTGCATTTTGTAAGTTGTTACCGTGTTATCTAACATCAGTGTCGATATTAACGCATGTAAAGAAAAATAGTCCCTGAAAAACAGCATATTCGAAAATATACTTTTATGCTGATTCAATCCAATGTTTGTCAAATGATATATATCATTTTTTCAACTCCAGGGTGGCCAACTACCGAAAGCCCCACAAATGAATCGGTAAAACCAAGTATGTACAGGTTTATTATATACTTTAATTATTGGGCGTATTTTATCAATGATATATAGGCACTATATTTAGCGAAGTACATCTACTGAAACTGATCATGGTAACACAGATCACCTTTAGTTAGGTGGTATACATGTAAATAAATCAAATTTTATTTCGATAATTTACAGTCATTTTTAGCTGATATTGTGTATAAAATCGTGGTTTATTTGCTCCATTTTAAAAAATAATAACCACCACTACCCCTCTCTCTCCCTATCTTTCTTTCTTTGCAATAAATGTCCAGGGCATCATCCTCGCGTCCTATAATAAGCAGAGTTCTCTGTATCATGGTTATTTCTTGATTCGACTTTTGAGTAGTCCACCGGGTTTGTTATCATTTTCTTCTACATTGTTAGCAGAAATCAAGAAAGCACATAGTTTATTTGCAGGGTTTTTTGCGGTATTATATGGTAAGAAATCCATCCCCAAACCTTTTTTTTTTTTTTTTTTTTTTTTTTTTTTTTTTTTTTTTTTTTTTTGTAAAATAATAAAATGTGTAATATTTACAGTTTGCAAGGCCCAGGCAGACATAATATTTATCTTGGACGGGTCTGGTAGCGTCAACGCACCCGACTTTGCCAAACAACTACAATTCATCAAGTCTTTGGTGAGGAAATTTGACGTTGGACCAAACGCGGTACAGGTCGGCGTTATGCAGTACTCAGACTACGCGGTGCAAGAGCTCAACCTTAACACTCACAGCACCGAGGCCGCCATCCTAGCCGCCGTGGACAGGATCAGGCAGATGGGAGACGGTACTAACACAGCCCTAGCTCTCTCCACCGCCCGCACCAGCAGTTTCACGGCTGCCAGAGGCGATCGGCCAAACGTACCGAACCTCGTTATCATCATGACCGACGGTAGGTCTAATGACATGGCGGCGACCGCCAGAGAAGCAAACAAGCTGCGTAATATTGCGTCTGTGTTCGCAATTGGTGTTGGGAGTAATGTTAATACTGCCGAGCTGAAGGCCATGGCTACCGACCCGGATAGCAAATTCGTGTTTACTGTAACAGACTTCAGTGCCCTGTCAAATATAGAGACACAGTTAGCCACGGATGCTTGTGCACGTGAGTAGCTTTTTTATAGATAAGCACGAAAATTGACCTTTTAACCCATATTTAAAGGGATAATAACTCTGCGTATTGGCCAAAAAAAAAAGAATTTTCCTGGAGTAAACAACAATTTAATGTACTTATCAATGGTTAATGAATCCATTTTTACATTCAAAGTTAGTCCCTGTTTTCTTTTTTCTTTTTTTTTTTCTTTTTTTTTTTTGTTATAATCTCTTAAGAGATTATAATATAGCATAGCCATCATTGGAGGCCACGTGGTCTAAAGACAAGCTCAGATATCAGAATGATAGCTATAACTGCCATTTTTCTTGTACAACAGAATATATCATACTTCTATGAGTTGTTCAGAATGTTTTATTGTAAAATATAGATCTCACACGCAGAGTTATTATCCGTTTAACGTTTTGTATACTATATTTCCAACGAATGAAAATTATGGGTACTCGCATTAATACTTTGACAGCTGACTAGTGCGTCCCCCACGTTGCTGGAACTCTCAAAACTTTTTCGTACCTTTCACCTCAATCGTACATACACTGCTGGAAAAACAACCAGTCTTGTAGCGACAGCGCGTGAATTATTAGAGTTTCATCTTCCTAACTGCCAATTACGACTGCGTGAAATAACAAAACCGTTGAAGGGGGATGTAAAGTAGCCCTTAACTGTAATATGACCTACCTCGCGCTTACGGAAGTCGGTTCATGTCGGTCTGTTTGGAGAAGTATTGTTTTACAGCAGGTGTTTTAAGGGAGGTTATCACAAAGTTCCATATAGACATGTAGGAATGAATTGTATTATGACTTGCTTCTTTCTTTATCAACGAGTTCTTCAACTTGCAGATACTAATGCCTTACTTGATTTAAATTATTTTCTTTTTAGAGGCTACTGCTGCACCGCCAGGTAAGAATAAAATAACATGGATACATGGAACATCAATAAAGGAACACATTCTTGATAACGTGTATTTTCCCCACCTTACTCATAAAAAGTACATGTGTTAAATGCCAATGTCCAAGACATACAATTTTTTTTTTTTTTTTGAAAAAAAGCTAACAATGGACGTTTTCAATATTTACTAGTATTTACCGAACAGATGAAAGCCTTTAACCCTCAAGCGACCAAGCTATTTTAAAGACTGAAATGACCAAGTGTGGTCATCTATGTATAGATGGACTTGGGTTTAACCAAATTTATAGAATCGTCGCTACAGTACAAACGTTGTAATACAGTAACTTGAATTTCCCACATTAAACAATGGTACTGCTGTTTCAGTGAACCCCAATGTTTCCGTGAATTGTGACTCGACAAAGGGTATGACTGTGACGGTGGACGTAAATGACATCCAGTCTCGTTTTGGTCCAATGACCTTGACATTGGATGACATCAAGTGTGTTCCTGACCAATACCTTGGCGGCAACGCAATATTCCATGTGACCCTTGCCACTCAAATGTGTGGAACCCGCAGACTGGTAATTGATATTGGTCTTAATTAGTAACAACAAAATGAAAAATAATTAAATCACCATCCTTTGCATTTAAATTAGCTCATACATGTACTAATACGCATGGGTATATTGCCATGAAAAATGAAAAATTTAGATATTTAATCCGCTCGTAATTTTGGTTAGTAATACCTGTCCTTAATACAAATTGTTAACAAATATTAAATAGCAGTAATGTTCCGTTTGTCAAGGAAACCAGGGATACGTTCATCTACAGAAACGCCCTCGTCCTACGTCCGTACAGTAACTCCCTCATCAACCGCCAGCTTCACTACAGGTACACAGTGGAGTGTGTGCTGTCGAGATATGGTGGCGTAGGAGAGGAATTCGTCGCTGAGGTGAGATAATTTTGGTTGTTTTCACTTTGTGTAACACCCGTGGAATAAAGGAATGCCTTGCTCTACTCGGTATTTGTACGCGTGTGTTGTTATTATCAGTGGTATTGTCAGACTTACTAAATCAAAGCACGGTCAGTAGAGTCAGTCCTTTGTACAATTTGCCAAAAAATATGTTGTTGCAATACAATAACGAGCCATGATGATGAAGAGTAACAGATCAACATTATGGCGCATTCGGTTCATTTTGGTTTTCGACAAATCCGTCCGTACAGACTTATAAAATAATTGCCTTTGCTCTTAATGCAGGGCACAGTGTACGGCAACCGAGTATATGTTGCTAATGGTAACTTCACCCTGAGGATGGACCTGTACCATTCTGATTACTTCACCTCCCCCGTGACCAGCTATCCCCACGTGGTCAGACTTAACCAGGACATGTATGTGGACGTGGCTTTACTGACGCCGGACATTAATCTTAAGGTGGTCCTACAGAACTGCGTGGCGACCCCGAAGGCTGCGAAGGGCTATCCGCAATATCCCCTCATAAGCAACAAGTGAGTTCGGTGTTTTCAATCGCAGATTACAATCGCAGATTTTGTATTGATGTCGTTAGGCTTCTTACCGTTAGCTTGATGCAAGATAGAATTTTTTCATCCATAAAGAATGATTTAAACAACAAAAACATGTAGATATTCAGTACATAAATCAGTGCTACTGGTGGTATAGTGTATAGTAAACATATACAGGAACTAATAAACACTCAAGTGTACTGTATACTGACTAACCGATGTATTGTTCAAACGTTGAGTAGTATGGTTTGAACTTCAAGGTAAAGGACATATAAGTAGGTCCACACAACGTGATTATCCGATTAATCGGTCAAACGTTTACAATCAGCACAATAAAAAAAACCTTGGTCGTTATTTCCAGATGTCCAGACGACCCTACGGTACGCTTCTATCCCTCTAACGACACGCATGCGCAGTTCACCGTCAAGGCCTTCGAGTTCTTCAACGATCCAGAGGTGTACATCCACTGTGACGTTATCGTGTGTAACGCCACTGACCGGGACAGTAGATGTCTGCGCCCCAGTGAAGGGTACGCCTGTCCACAAAATGGCGGCAGGGGGAAGAGAGCGGTACCTGGTGACGTAGAGGTGTACAGCCTGGTGCAGGGACCCGTGTTCGTCCAGAAAGAGAACCCCGTAGCAGGCAAGTAACATATATATTAAATTTAAAGGGAAGGTACATTTCTTATTGTTTGAATTGAACGTCCCGAACGTGTTTTTGGAATTGATTTATCTCCGCACCTCGCTGCCGCCCTGAAAACTAAGTTTGATGACCGTAACGAAGCAGACTAATGAAGCCATTTTCCACCCCGGCCCTCATCATAATAAAATGACCCCTTTGGTCTTATTTTGTATTCCTCTAGCAATTAGAGGCAGGAGATGTATCCTTTTTATTACTTAACCAAATGCTGCAACTGTCAATGACTAGCGTATCGAATGTGTTTAAATACCCCGTCTTTGTTTTCCCAGAGTTTGCCGTAAAAGACGAGAAGAAGAATAAGGAGAACGGCGAGGAAGGTGCCCAGGCACCGGCTGCCACTACACTTGGAGCTGGTGTCATGGCTGTCAGCGCATGCGTTGTTGTCATAGCAGCAGTGATCGTAACGCGCAAGCGCAGAACTTCCAAAACTGATTACATTCCAGTCAGAACCGATGAAATTTGAATTCCATTGCATTAGTTGTGCTACGGTGTCACCGGCTTTGTAGACGTAAATGTATTATTATTATTATTATTATTATTATTATTTTATTTATTTTTTTTTTTTTGAAAAGGTTTATATGCGATAAAATGAAATACATTTGAAATTCCGTAGCTTTATGGACCAGAAACGTGTTTTTTAATAGAAAGAAAACACATTGATTTGAACACCCAACCTTAATTGCAATTGGTTTATGATTTTGCACACGTATATGACATTGCACAAAACAGAAATACCAGTCGGTCCTAATATCAACAATTTATGTTTGTAATTTCTCTACACAAAATGACTTGCATTCACGTTTAAAAAAGAATTAGAGTGTAAAATGTATTTTTGCCAATGGCTTCTGGAGTAGAAGATGTTGATTGTAGAAGAGAGGGCGATTGTAGTTGTTTGCATTCATTCTAATGCGTTAAACTTTTCAATCTATGTATCCAAGATCTCGGATAGTACTTTTTTCACTTTTTTTGCTTTATTATTATTATTATTATTATTATTATTATTATCTGGCTAGTAATCAATTATGATAGATTATGCTTCCAGCTTAAGCTGTCCTACATAATATGTATAGAGTGTCCAATAAAACTTTGCACAGATTGCTTCAATGTCCATTACTTAAATCAACTTGTGCATTTTATATAAAATATATTTCCTTGCAGCTTCACTGAACGGATCGTGTAATTTGTAGAGTTACATCGACAGAGAAGACAAAGTTTTATCTCTATACACAGACTAGCTTTTAGGTAAATAATTTTAAAAAATAAATAAAATTCACACACAAAAAATAATAATAAATAAAGAGTGCCCTTTCATAAAACATTTAATCAATCTTAACAGAATTACCCCCATCGTAAAGCCTAAGTAAAAGTATGCAATCAAAGCATATATGTTAAAATCGACGTTGAGAGAAATCGAAAACCAACTATAATTACATGTGCATCTTATAACTAAGTCATTAATATATGTACTGACAGTCAATGAAAACGCATCAGAAAACTTTCTTGACTTTTTTTTTACCGAGAATCGATTCCAACCATATAAACGAGTGCAAGTTCACGTGCTTGGTCATAAGAGAGTCATCTTGTTTGACTGAATAGTGGGTCATATTTCACACGAAAGCTTTTATTTTCTTTTTGTTTTAAAGGAATTTAAAATATTATTTGATAAATAAATGATGCGTTTTCATTGACTGTCAGTATATGTGTGTGTGTGTGTGTGTGTGTGTCCGTGATATCGCTATTTTAGGCACCTGTTTATACATGTATATCATCCTTCTTGGCAAAGAGGGAGGCGACCAATATTTACTCTAAATGCCATTTTTAATAAAGTATAACACTAAATACTTGCACCAATATACCTCTAGTTGACCTCGTATTAAAACTGGAATCATATTCAAAAGCAACAAATGGCACAATCCAGCTGATGCACATAAATCTGACTTCATCACGCCTGGCTGCTAATTTGATTTTCTCACTGTTTTACTGATCACGAGTCGTACGTCATCTTGATATGCATTAACGACGATTTCACAACATTTGGTATCGCAACACTCGTTTTTAACTTCATTTCGTTTTTTCAAATGATATATTCATTTTCCAAGTGAACTGGGAACAAGAAAATACCCCAAAATTGTCCTGTTTCTTTAGCAGCAGGATTATTATTTATAAGTAAATATTCTTAAGGATGATGCACATTCTTAGAAGCAGGTTTTAGCCCTACCTCCATAGTTTAAAACAACCCTCATAGTACATTAACGAGGCAAGGAATCTGAATAAATTGCACTTTGTGCATGTACATAGTAACTTTCCCATCTGACAGTTGCTAAAACAAATTAGACCCACAAACACGTTGCCCTTGAAAAGTACATATATTGAGCAAATGACATCAATATTATGACAAAAACTACTTGTAGCATATTAATATCGAACCCCGTTATATTACTATATTTGACAGCAAGGCACGCAGCGTGACAAGTCATTAAATACCCATTGCACATGTATTCAATAAACGTTTAACAAATGGTCAATTTGGTTTTCAAGTTAATTTAAAATATAATGGGAAACCATGACCAGAAATACACTGCAACACCAGTGAAAGACGCCTAGCTTGTTGTAAATAACACGAGCGCCTATAATAATGTTGGACAAGCACCTTATTAGCGCACACTACTCTCTCTTTATTCATATATTTATATTTTATCAGACATTTGTCGATACTTACAGTCCCTTATCAGTAATTTTGTGGCGATAAAACTAAACAAAACAAATGGGAATATATATAAAGCAAGCCATCTAGTCCAACTCCTGGAGCTCACCATTTACTATACAGAGGCGGGGCCAGAAGTAAAACCGTTTGGTGAAGGACATGGTTTCCATGCTGGACACCTGCTGGTATTGACCTTGACCTTGGGTCTTCATACTGGCAACCCAGCTGTTCACCTGAAATACCACAAAGAGGTGAAATGTGATATAAAATACCAGATACACGTTACCATAACAATACCAGTAATATAATGCAGTGATGAGTTTAATATAAAATCACTCTAACATTGGACCAAAAGGTGGAAAAGAACAATCTGAACTGCAATGGTAGAATAATTTCTTGAAATAACAGTAAAACTCCATAATGGAATCTTCAAAGTATAACGACATTCAATAATAGAATTAATTACTACTAACCATTATCCAATATTCAGTTGCTCTCACTTTATCAAATGAATGAAGAAATTACTATTGGAATGAAACCATAACAGAGTGAATGAAGCCCTGAAACGTGCAGTGAATTCCCAATAATACAAGTCAGAAAGTCCAACCATTCTGCCTGACCTACCGAAGTAAGAAGCTCCAGAAAGTGTTTACTCCTCGCCTCCTCACTGAACACTCTGACAATGGCGTTGATGAACCAGGACCCGTTCTCCTTATTTCTCCAGGACACGTAGTCTGAAATGAAGGGATGTATAATTGACGAACACGATTGAATTGAATGGAGTCAAAGGATATATTATATTGTGCATTGATTCAAAATTCAAAATAAAAATACAACAAAAATTAATATCTGTCAAGATGGGGGGGGGGGGGAACTAACAAAACATTAAACAGCAACATAAGCGTCTTAATTCCTTTTTTTTAAATTACGTAAAACATTGTTGAAAAAATAACAGATTATTTGTGTATATATCCCGCCTGGTTAAGTGTGTTTTGTTTTCTATATGTTAGTATTTTGCCCACCTGGAGTGGTTGCCGTGGCAACGGCGATGTCACACATGTTAGCACCAAATTTGGACTCGCTTTCATTGCAACGCGCCCGCACAGAATCAGACTGGCCGCCATCTTGTCTCATTGTTAGAGGGACGGATTCTCCCGCGACTCTACTGTCTTTCTTTGCTGGATGAAATACAGTTTTTGGTTTCAAATGTAAAGTCATCCATTAATCACCGAAATGTATTATTTTAAGCAAATTAGTCTCTCGTATGCACTGTCTCTCTTATTTAATATTTATGTTGCTTGTTGCATGACAACAAACTTGTATTCTTAACGTCAGTCAACAACCAATTTCGTTCCAAGAAAAATGTTTTACAAATAATTATAACTACTCTGCAAATGCACACACCATAACTATTCAATAGGTTTTTAACTTACTTCCTTGGCAAGCCTGAATAAAAAACATTTTTGGTTTTCCCTTCAGGGCGGGGCAGCTGTCGGTGGTAAAGTGCTTGTACATCATACTGTACGGCAAACAGTTGCCATCTGTCCCATATACAGCGTTACTCATACCGTGACTCAGAATGAACACGATGAAGGAATCACTAGTCCAGTGGCTAGGTTGTTTGCTTTCAGTCTCCATCACATCAAATATTCCCTAAAATCATAATATTCAAAATGTACAGATTATAAATTACGATGCACTGACTGAAAAGGATTTAATAATACGCTATATAACTGTTTTACTAATTCAAATACATGAACACAAATAAACGAACCAATAAACACGTATTACAGTATACGCACCTTCGCACATACATGCACATGCGCAAATACGCGCATGAAAAACGTGCAAAAGAACGAATGCACACACACACATGTGCGCTCATACACTCACATGTACACACACACAGACACGTGCGCGCGCGCGCACACACAAGCTCACCTGTGCGGTCAGATCATTATGCACAATGACGGTATAACTCATCTGTTCCATCAGCTCTACCAGCGCCTTACAGTCCATTTCTGACCCGTCTCTCTTCTCATGGTGCTGGAAATTGATGTTGTTGACGATGACAGCGCGTCCACGGGGCAGGCCACAGTTTTGGTAGACCTGAAAGTAGAAGGCAAAATATGAGTCTTTCTAACAGTGGTATTTACCTTAAACGTTGTTAAACGTATGCAGCATTTACAGTGAAAGTCCAAATATGGAAGCGATGAAAGCGCCCGCGGAAATGGGGGATAAGGGGAGTGGTTTCAGAGAGAGAGAATGAGAGGGAGAAGAGAAAGATTCCGGTATTGTAGAAAGAAAAAAATGCGAGAGCGAGTCGATAGGAGGGAGAGAGAGAGAGAGAGAGATTTTAATTTTAGATTAAAATACATGTACTTACATCGTCCTTATAAGCTTCTTCCATGAAGAGCGAAGGATCGGCAGCTCTCAGACATAGTGACGTCACCGGCAGCTGAGGCACGGCTAATAGCAACATATAAAGGCGAATTAGTATTCGTTCAATTGTTTTGAAACTAAGCATTACGTTTACAGGTCTCTTTAACGACATTTGTCATTTGAACGTGAGGCACCCTGAAATACATGGATACGTTTACAGTAGGATTGATACTATTTTTTTTTCAAGAAACAAGTACTCTATTGGTCGATTGATTAAATGATCGATTGTTCCATCAACGAATTATATCCAGATATATTCCCTGGTTCAAATAAACTTACCTCTGGCCTGAAATTGATCAATGCGGTCATATGTCACGATGTATTCCGGGTAACACTGGTCCGCCGTGAACAGGAGGAATTCCCGGAATAACTTCCTGGTATCACCTATCACGGAGTCGAAGGTTTCGTGATGGTCACTGCAAATCTTCTCCCCACAGACGCAAGGCGGTCTCCTAAATGTCTGTTGTTCCTCGCAGTAGTAGACATTGCCGAGAAGAACGCGGTAAATCAAGATTTGGAGGTCCTCCGTTCGTCTACTGTCCATCTCGTCTGGAGTAAGATAGAATAATTCGATTAAATTTAAGGAAAATATTGTTGTAATCCGATGGAATATGAAAATACGAATAATTTAAATATTCGTTTTTCTGAAAGACTCCTAGAGGAAAAAAGTGTACGTGTGCACACTGTCCCTGTCCTAAAAAGAAATTATCACAACAACAGAAATAAGAAACGTGACAATAAAAAAAAAAAAAAAAAACTAAAACGAGCAGTAGTACTCATATTCATACGTAAGCGTACTCCAGGCCAGCCTCGACGTACCTGCGTACTGATCCGCTTTGGTGGCGCTCTCTGACAAATAAATTGCTCGACCAAACATTCCTTTGCGAGCAATCCTGAAATCTGGTCCCATAGCGCAAATAGATGGGACATATGCGCTCTTTGTTCCGTGAAATAAGTACTGTTCATTGATGTCCTCATTTAGTGTATCCAATACAGAGGATTCGGTCTCGACAGTCATGGGCTTTTTCATTGTGGGATCCATGTAATAATAAGGTTTTAAGCGACCCTGTGTTTGACGTAAGCGGTGCTGCCGCTTGGTAGTTTTATAACGCTCTAGTAAACCTTCGTTTATGATGGCCTCGACATTCTTTACCACAATATAGGTGTGGTCAAGGTTCCGCGTGTCTTGCCCGCGCCCCGTTTTCTTGCTTTGCCATGTTCCCTGAACCAGCTCAGTGACGGCGCAGAAAGTCTCGGCACTCACGCCCATTGTAAAGTAAGCACTTTGGGATGGATTTGACAGGGATTCGGTGAATTTTTCGTATTTGGATTTCTTGCGTCTTGAAATGTTTAACTGACTAGATAGCGTATCTGGTAAACCTCCAAGAAGATCATAGCTGGACGTTGAGGCACCGGGGAAATCCTGACCAGTGTAATCTGTCGAAAGAAAGACAACAAAAAAGCTATAGCCTATCTAAGGTTCGGCATTATTCCTTAATTAGGATTCCCCATAGGGGAATACTATTGTTTTTCCTGTTCTTATCATTATTATTCTTATTATTATTTTTCGTCAAAAAATTTCTTTCTAAAATTCTGAAAAAATTCATGCTAATAGCCTATGAAAAGTTATTCCGGTCCACCCAATTTTTTTTTACCTTGACCTAATTTTCAAGGTCACAGAGCCTTTAAAGTGAAATGTTTGCAAATTTCAAAATGCAATATCTCCTAGAATTTTCAACATTTTGACAAATCCTTACATATGTGAGGTCACAATGATTTTGTGTCAAGTGACTTAATTTTAGGGAAGGAGGTCAGGTCAAGGTCATCCTGTTGCAAAATATGCTCCAGGTGGTTGACAGTCGGCAGGGGGTAAACCAGATGTCACAGAGCCACAAGGATGATGTAAAAAGTTGCCCTAGATATCTGTCCAGTACAGTCGCTAATAATATTGACAAATGATTGATTAATTTTTTAAATATAAATTTTTAAATATTAATAATTTCACAGAAATAGTGACTTTGTCAATTTCTCCATGAAATCCCGATTTTTTATGATAACATGCTATAGTAAACTACCCCAAACATATACCCATCACCCCCAAATCAAATGTCAAATTTGACCTTGACCCTCATTTTCAAGGTCATTCGGCTATTTCATGGAAAAATATTGAAGTGGGCTAAAAGTGATGTTTTGTTGACCCCCCCCCCCCCAATTCGCACATGCTCTTTCAGAATACGGGGTCAAATTTAACCCATGACCTTCACATGACCTTGTAAGAGCATTTTCACACCTATTTTGCAGGGGAATCCTCCGCCACTTTAGCCAGTTGCAGTCTAGTTGGAATTGCTTTCGTTAATAAAACTAGTGGTTGTTTATTTTTCATACCAAAACAAACAAAAAAATATAAATAAATAAAATTATAATAAATAAATTAATTAATTAATTAATAAAACAAAATAATATAGATGATGGAAAAAAAGAAAAACAAGAAAGACAACACTTATTATCAGCATTTCGGTCCATTTAACATTTGTTGTGTTTTAATAAACGAGTCTTTAACGTACGTACCGCCGTCTGCTCTCTGCTCCCTCCCATATCTGTGATCCTGTCTTTCCGTCACTGTAGAAGGACAAAAAGTCACCACTTAGCAAAATAATTAAAAAGATGGATACGAAAAAAGACGACAATTGAATGCACTCCCTGAGGTGATGAAATAGAAAAATACAAAAATGATGACTGACGAATGAAATTGTTATTTATAATTATATAAAAAAAATGACAAAAATAGCTATCACGTACTTCATTTATCTAGAAAAATTAACACGTAGGTGATGAAATCAATAAGAGGGTGAACAGATGAATCACTTATCATGTTTACCTTCATTTTGTATTCCAGTCAACCACCTAAGAGCATTCCCTAAAATGGAATTAGTTTTCGGTCTTGCCCCTCCGGTCGCCATGTCCGGGTAACAGCATATGGTCCGCTAGCACAGTCCTGACATACTAAGAAGAATGCTGTAAGCGGCTGTACGTCCTAGTCAGGTATGGTGGATGGCGTATTTAGCAAGCTGGAAAAAAATAACCATGAACCTTTTTCTGCCCCTGGATATGGTAATGTTGAACATAGCGTACAAACAGTAACACGTGTTTATTCGAGAAGGATACTCCTTGTCACATACACACACACGCACACGCAAACACACACATGTGTACACACACACGCACAGTACACACACACACACACCGCTGTAACGCAAGGCTTACACTCAAAACACGTCTGCAAAAGATAATATTTTAGTAAAACAAATATACGTAAAAACATTTAACACGAGACCACAATGAATAATACTACACATAATAGTATATATTAATATTTATTATAAGAAATAATAAATTATCACAGCTAAAGACTTGTAAATAAACAGAATAAGTCCTAAGATGTGCGAAAATTCACTTTCTAAAAACACTGAATTCCTTTGATGTGGACCCCTAATCTTCTGGTACTCATACTTAATGTTGAACGTCAAACCTTCTGTCACACAACCCACCAAAAATAACTAGAGTGATCCGTTATCTTTAACAGCATACAGGTATGAACACATCTCACTCAGACCACGGTGGAAGTGAAGAACAAAAGACTCAGACGTGGTGTAATTCGCATAACCGCACGTCTCGCATGAATGCGTTATAACCCGCTAATGGACCCGTGGTCTAAATAAGATAGATCCCTCGTCAGCGAGGGTTATGTAATAGATAGACCCCGAGTCAGCGAGGGTTATGTGGCATACACGAGTGCGTAGCATGAGTGGATGTCACATAACCCTCGCTGACGAGGGGTCTATCTTATTTAGACCACGGGTCCATTATACCCCCTTTACACTCGTCCTCTCTGCGTCCTCTCTGCGACCATGAAATTTGGCATCGCTGTGGTCTTAATAAGGAAGCACGAACACTGATTTTGTATCAGAAGAACGCTCAATGATCGGCCAGTTGTCGGCACGTAAAATATTATAATTTTTTAACTCTCAAATGGAGCCGTGCTGCTGGACGCAGAAAGGACGCCGTCCAGTGTAAAGGGGCCCTTAGCGAGTTATAACGCATTCACGCGAGACGTGCGGTTATGCGAGTTACACCACGTCTGGGTCTTTTGTTCTTCACTTCCACCGTGGTCTAAAGGGGGCTTTAGCGAGTTATAACGCATTCACGCGAGACGTGCGGTTATGCGAGTGACACCACGTCTGGGTCTTTTGTTCTTCACTTCCACCGTGGTCTAAATTACCCATACCTTTTACAGCGTATCCTCGACCCCGTCATCGTGTCAACCCCTCCCAAGCGTGACATACTCTATACCAAGGCCACATATTATTTTTCAAAAGATATTCACAGATGTGTCCTTAGATAAACAGCCTGTCATTTGGATCTCTGTCACTCGAAATGTGAAATATGTGCCTATAATATTAGTCCGGTTGCTTAGGGCAAAAAAATGGCCAAATCGTGACACGGCGGATAAAAGCACCAAATTTTGCATGTGGGTACCTTTTGACATACTTAATCAAATTAGAGCCGTAGCCCACGGAAAAAAATTACCGTTAGGCCAAAAAAATCCAAAATGGCCGCCAATTTGTGAAATTCTGTAGAAAATATACATATACCTATGTTAATTTTTATCAAATAAAGTATTTTTCAATGTTTTCCACATCCTTATTACCCATATTATACATATATGTCAGATAACAAACGAGTGTCCTTGGACTTTTTGAAAAATCCAAGATGGCCACCGTATGGCATAGGAATACTAGAACATGTACAGGGGTTTTCAACTAATGCCAACTAGGAAGATGCATTGCCCACAATTGAATTAAGTTTGTTTCTGAGTGCCTTATTACAGAAATAATATATTTGTGGTGAGTAACTAACCTTTATTCTCAGCATTTCGAGAAATATCCAATATGGCCGCCATATCAAAGGAACACTATAGTATACATATAGGGCTTCTTCTGCCATGGAGATATAATTTAAATTGATAAATTAGATTTGTTTCTGAGTATTTTCTACATCTTTTTAATCCACACAATATATATATATGATGAGAATGTTATGTGTATCCTATTTGAAAACAAAACAAAACAAAATGGCTGTCATTAGCCATAGAAGGTGGGGTTAAGTTAATACCTGCGAGAGGTAGGCTTCCATATAAAATGAAGCTAAATTCAGTTGTTTTTCTTTTATTATTATTATTATTATTATTATTATTATTATTATTATTATTATTATTAACCCATGATACATATCTGCTAGGTAATTAATGTCCATATTTGATAATTTTGGGGAAATCAAAGATGGCCTTCTTTTCCCCATAGGAAAACTGGTGCATTGGATTTTATAGGCACTTCTAAGGCAAATCAGGGTGATTATGATATTTTGTCAAAATACTTAAGGGTACACACTTGTTACCCACCAGACAGATATCTCAAAGTCCAAAAAGAATGTGGGAAATACCGAGAGACAAAATTCATTTTATATTGAACCCAATGTCTCTCTGGCACTAGTTGACTGTACTATTCCTATTGTGAATTGCAGCAATCTTGAATTTTCTCAAATACGCAAGATGCACACTTGCTACACACCAGATTCATATAGCGTAAGATAATAAGGATGTCAACATGTTTGAACATCAAACGACTTTATTTCATGTTGGAATCAATGTCTGAAATGTTCCATTAATTAATTGACACCTATGTGCATTTGAAAGACATATTCCTATCGCAACTGGCAGCTTACTTGGGTTTTCTCTGAATAGTACTCGAGGATACATACACTTTTTACACACACAGAGTCTTTCAAAAAGATAAATAGGGTATGAAAGGGAAAACATTTAAAACAATCTAAAGTTAACTACATCTAAATTGTACTCTGTGTATCTCTGGCATTATTTGATTATGTGTACGAATATTCTAATGACAAAAGTCAGACATCTTGAATTTTTTCAGAATACCCAAATATACACACATGCTACAGATGAGGTATACATCATAGGGGTAATAATAAATGGAAAGAAAAACGTAAATTGTTTTTAAAACAAACCCATGGTAATGTTATCGTATAATGAACCACATGCAGCAACTGAAACCCACCCATTAGTATTCCTATGTCAGATTGTAGCTATCTTGGATTAAATTTTCTCAGAATATCCAAGGATGCACACTATTTACCCACAATATATTTATCATAGGACTAATAAGGATGGGCAAAACTTGATAAACAAACACAATTTCACCCTGGTAGTAGATGAAAAGCCATGGATGTGCAGTTTAATTCCAGTAGTATTCCTATGGCCAATGATGGCCATCTTGGATTTTCTCAAATGATCAAATATGCACATTTATTACCTGCTAGATATGTATCACAGTGTAATAATAATGTGTAAAACACTGAAAAAATAAACTGAATTTGATAGTGAATTATGTTTTTCCTAGCTGGCATTAGTTCTAACCCTTTGTAATACTAGAAGAATTCCTATGACATATGGCGGCCATCTTGGATTTTCTCAAAATGCCCAAGAATGCATGTTAGTTACTCACCAAATACATATTGTGTGGGTGGAAAGGATGTGGAAAACACTCAGAAACAAACTTAATTTGATAGTGGAAAATTAATCTTTCCAGTTGCCATTAGTTGAATCCTTCATATACTAGAATTCCTGTGGCACATGGCAGCCATCTTGGATTTTCCAAAATGCCCAAGAACACTTCGTAGTTACTCACCACAAACATATTATGTGGGTAACAAAAATCTGAGAAACAGACTTAATTTAATAGTGGACAACGTATCTTTCTAGCTGGTATTAGTTGTGCACTAGTATTCCTATGGCTATTTCTATGACATATGACAGCCATCTTGGATTTTTTCAAAAAGTCCGAGGGAACTTATTTGCTGTCTGATATATATGAATAAAATGGGTAATTAGGGTGTGGAAAACTCTGAGAAAATAATTTATTTGATAAAAATCAACATGGGTATGTACATATTTCTAAAGAATTCCATAAATTGGCGGCCATTTTGGATTTTTTGACCAAACGGTAAATTGTTTGAGAGGGCTACGGCTCTAACTTGATTTAGTATGTCAAAAGGTACCCACATGCAAAATTTGGTGCTTTTATCCGTCGTGTCACGATTTTTTCCTTAAGCCACCGGACTACATATGCCACCCTGGTAGAGAGTACATGTAAGCGAGGCGTGGGTGTATGACACTCAAACTAATGCTGACCCCGTCTTTTGTTCCCCTAATCCACCTTGGTTTGCCTACATATATAGAGTAACATATAGCTTCGATAGGTTATACCCCCTCCACACACACACCTATGCGTTACTATAAATCGCTTCCCCAATTCATTACAATTTTGTACCTATATATTGAGTATTTCAACTTTATCAATTATCTTAATGTATTGATATTTCTCCAAACAAATTAAAAATTGCCATATGTGGGTAAAGTGTATCAATATATATATATAAAGATGTGTAATCAGAAACCCTGTCACCTAGCAGCTAGGATGCAGATATGATATCTCTTTCTCTGAGGTCAGCCAAACATATCTGCCAATATCAATATAACTATACAGTATCTGTTACCGAATAAAAAATATCCTATACTACCAGGTCCCAATGTCCCTGTCACTTGATTCCTCTCTCTCTCTCTCTCTCTCTCTCTCTCTCCAAACTGGGGAGGTTCAGGAAACTGCACCCACACCCAGTTCCACACCCCATGGCTCGATGTGAAAAAAAAAAAAAAAAAGACACAACGTGTACCTGTAGGTGTCTCTTCCTCTTGACCTAGATCTTATTTTACCTGTGGCCGTGGGACCCACGTATATCTCCACCACACCTGTGACTACAGTGGTCAAATAGACAGCCTCCCTCCGTCTCCTCTAACTCTTGACCGTGTGCGATATAAACCCAACCAACTATGAATCGTAAATAACAACAACCTGCCTCGCTTTACGTGTCTATGTATTTGATTGCCGTGGTTAAAATAAGGTTGAAAATCCCAAGGTGGTACGTAGGCCTACTGTTGGGGAAATCCGCACTGCTCGTCATACGGCTATTTTTAACGGAGTTGTGATTGGATGACAAAAATGTGATGTCCTGTCTCAACTGTAGCAACGGCAGTTTTCGTGAATGTGTTCTTCCTTTGTTTAATCGTGAGTTGATAGCTCAATGTACTCAAACAAAATATTCAGGGGCAGATCCAGGATTATTTGAAAGGGGGTGGAGTGGGGGGGGGGTGGAGGGTCCGCAGATGCAAAGCCAACCCTAGCAGCATGATAGAAGCATGTTTCAAATAGGCTAATTAGCTCCCAAATCGAAGCAGTTTTGAAGCATGTTTGCAGTATGATTGCAGTAGTCTACTACGGTTTGCAGTATGATTGCAGTAGTCTACTGCGGTTTGCAGTATGATTGCAGTAGTCTACTGCGCTGGAGTATCTACTGCGTTTTCTTGCGGGTACATCCCAGCTGTAACATTAAATGTACGACCCGGCAGATGGTATTAGGTGTTGGTTGTACAGCTACAATATAACAAAATCAGTCAAGTTTGATAAGAATGTTTGCTCCAAGTCTAGTAGCACGCTGCTTGTTTAAATGCTTGGATTAAGTGAAGTAGGGTATCTGGAATTATGTTGCATTTAGTAGTGTTTAACAGTAGGCCTATCTGAATATAAGTAACCTGCAACGTACCACACATAAATTCACGTGGAAAAAGTTTAAACATTTCATTTGAGAAGACCTGATGAATCGACATTGTGGGTCTTGTACATGTAAAACGAAGGGTTATTCACGATATTTTCGTCTGTTGAATGATTGGCATTTGTGAGGGATAAACAACATGTAGAAGAAGGAAGTGGTCTGACCTTCCGCGGGGCAAGGTCCAAAAGTTCAGTGCCAGATTAGAAAAGCAACTTGGGTTTTCGTCTCGGCTTTAACAGTTCAAATATCACTAAATGTCTCTTTTTCTCTCACAATCAACCAACATTTGACTACATTAGGCTATGGACAAGACGAGAGGCAATTTAGAAATGTAGTTGCTGCGTGCACAAATTATTTAACGTTAACTGACCGTAAAAAAATGCCAGGAATACCTCTGTTGACTGTACTTTTGGCGCAGGAGTTCATTAAGACTGCCGGTAATGTAAATTCGTAATAAAAAAAGATACATTTTCAATTTAGTAGCATAAAATGACTGATACAGGTGTGCGCTCTGTGTCAGTCTTTATAATCGCAAGTTTCACGGGATCTTGATATCCATATTATAGGTCTGATTCCCAGTTTAACCCTATTTGTGACACGACTATATATAGCACGTTCTGATGAAAATACTCAACTATCTCCGACTCCATTCATACAAGCATTGATACAAATTCCACATCAATTTAGGCATATAAGTCACTGTTTCTCTTTTGCATTATATAATATTATTTATTTATCTGTGAAAAACAAATCATAAAAATATAGAAGCTGCGATAGTAATCAAAAGAATCAAGGTATATATGGATCCCCACATGTGCAACATTCATCATAGAAACGCACCACTGCCGGACCCATTATCGCCCAGGGGGTCGGGTGGGGTCACATCTAAGACACACTAGTGACGTGATGGTCTAAAGACACAATGGAGGGTTTTGAAGTCGAATGTCGGAGATGTGGGGAGGAGTTTTTAGCTCTCATTTGACATAGCCTAAATGAATGTTAGCAACAGTTGCAAGAGCTTCATGTAAAGAAAAACGGCTCACCCCCAGTACGAGCCGTTTTGTACGTCAAAATGGTGTGCTTAAGTTATCTTCCTTTTTGTAGCCCAAATAACCCTCCCGTTTGTTTATTTTCTCAGCTGTTTTAAAGTCTAAATACAAAGGATTCAAAGATACAGATATATTCCGTTCAAGAGTTCATCTTGTAAGAGAATGTCCGTGGATCATAATTTCAAAGATACCGACAAAGATATCTTATCTCCAGGTCCGGGCACGCCGGGGGGTCCCCTTCCCTCCAATTGACCTCGTTCTCGACGTTCCTGCAGACGATCCCGTAGACAGAGCAGGGTAGGAAATACTGATGGCCAATTGCGTCCCAGGGTTGTTCAGTTTGCACTACGCGGCACTCGGCAATAATAGGCTCGGATAAGAAGGCAGCAGCGGCACACTGGTAGTGAACGGTAAATAAACAATTAAAATGCAACATGTGTATTTCAATTATAACTTGAACATTGTTTTATATCTAATACATCTGTCAGTTGTTACTTTGAACTACTCTGTCAAAACGTTTGTAATTGTTAATGTAGATTAAACTTTTTTAATAGTGAGAGATGTAAGAGAAAGTGAGTGAAGTTAGAAATGTGATTACATAATGCAAAAGCCTAGAGCTAGCTTTAGGAAAAAAACCAAAGAGTTTCACTGGTGTCGCCCTCTGTTCATTTAGTCTATTTTACTTTGGCATCTTCAAGTACAATGTTTTAATGAGGTTTACGAAAAAGACACCTATTATGAATGTTATACATATCTACAGAGTACATTCCGAACTGACACCTTTTCAAAATAAGTACGCATATCCAACAATGCATATAAAATGTGTTTAGCGTTGCATTTGAGCAGACGACCTTTGACCTACCGGCGTCTCGTCCACCTCCCAGTCCCCGTCCTTAGAGGGGTCATCCTTGTCCATCCAGTCCGTCCAGTACTGACCTGAGGGGAGAAAGTTTATTACATGTACAAAAATAAACCCTCACGTCATAGTTCAAAACCTAGGGCCCATATACTACGAAAGTTGAACCCACTTAAAAGCTTGTCGCATAAAGCCCGTGGGTGATATTTTTGGTGTTTATTAAGGGATTTGCAGCAAACATTCAAGTTGATAGGCCATATGTAATCCTCGGATCAGTTAGTCCGCGAAACAACCTTTGAATGCGACCTTTCATTAATGATTCAGAACATTTCAAAGATTATTTTTAAGAGGTAGTCAATTCTAATACCTGTCTGTAGCTCTCTATCATTATGTCTATGTCTATAGAACGTGTGTGACAGATTGCCTGAAGACAGCTATTTCAGAGGAATTTTTTTAGTGAACTTAGCTGACCCAGCCAGAGAATTGGCATTCAATTTACATGTAGATCAACTATTGATTTGGAGCTGATCTTTACGGTAAAAAGCTCGGTTCTTTCACCCTCTACCTTAAAATCAACCTTTTTTACCATGTCCACACAAAAGAAAACGAAACGCGATTTTTAACCGACTATTCAAGCACTACGAGACAATCTATTTTACGCACAGCGAAAGCCACAGCACGGTCCACGCTTCTCCACGGTACTTCCGGTACACACACTTCCGGCTGGCAGACATTCTCGTGTCCTTGATTGGTTACCCCCAGTGCACGTGGCGTCACACTCGGGCTGGTCCGGCCACTCTCGGGAGTCGGAACCTAGAATATTTGTATTTAAATTAACAATCTGAGTTTTTGATAGGATTATAAATCAGACCCACCTCAAAGTTATCGGATTAGCGGAATCTAAAACGGAAATTTAATTACAAAACCTCATTTATTTGACCCAAAGAGCATAAGACTTATTACCAAGCATACATAGTTACGATGTTAAAACTATGACATGCCTTTATCATACATGTATATCCCTTGTGATTCTTCCCCATGGTAACCTCAATCCCTGAATAAATGGCTTTCTACTTTAATGTTATTATTCTGTTATATGTTATAATGTTATTGTACTTTAGTGTTATTATTTCATTTCTCATCTCTCTCTCTCTCTCTCTCTCTCTCTCTCTCTCACACACACACACACACACACATACTTGTCTATGTGTACCAACCGAGGACATCAGCACAACACCATACAACCGAGGACATCTTATTCCTTGGTTAAATCAAAATAAAAACATTCAATTTAGGGTAAAATCTATTCGAGTATGAATGTTATAAATTAATTTTTTATAAAATTTAATTTTTTGCTGACAAGAATTTTACATTCTAACCGAGGACACACACGGACACACACACGGACAGACACTACACATTACAACCGAGGACATGCATGCATCTACATGTAATAATGATTGTACTTTTAATGCAAAGCAAATTTTATATAGCGTTACTTTGCAGCAATTCACATTTTTATGAAATTCTTTCATATTTAAGGTAAATTCCAAAATAACACCAGAGGTGATGATTAAATGAACAGTTATACAATATTTAATGCTGGGCTTTGCCACTTTTTTAGAATTGAAGATTATGAGATAAAACATCAATTAATTTAGGAAAAGAAAGGATACTGATGAAATAAAATAAAAGACCAAAGAAATTCGTTTTCAAACATTTTATTTTCATAATGCTTATTTTCTATTTAGCACTCTTTTATTATCATGAATTTTGTATTTTGATAACACAAAGTGTCGTCCATTGGATACAGACTTGAACAGTACACAATTTTACAATTGAGGACATCATGCCAGCAGCACCCAAAATTGTGCTTTCTTCCAATTTGATGCAATATTATATAATGCTTAACAGCATAATGATCATCAATTTTTTATAATAAAATATTAGTATCATGAATATTCAGAAAATGTGACTAGCAAAGGTTTTCAGGTTCATGGAACTCCAAAGTCATACTTTGAAAATGCTAAATGTATACAAGAGAGCACTGTACTGAAATGGGTTTCTTTCCATTTTTAACTTTTTTACATAAAATAATACAGTTTACTGCCATTTCACATGATCAACTAAGAAAATTGTTGAGATGGCAAAAATATCAATATAACAAGTTTAAATGTCCAATTTCCTCCATTCCGAACATTGTGAATGATTGAATCTGACAAACTACAATGATACGAGTTCATTTCCATTTTGGCACTTTTTTTACACAATACAAGATAACAGGTTTACCACCATTTTTATATAATCAACTAGCAATATTGTCAAGACGCAGAAATTGTCAAACAACCCATTTTACATATCTAGTAAATTCAATAATGAGACTGTTTACATGCCTGACAATCAAATCTGAGGAAAACCACTTATATACAAATAAAAGCTGAAGTCCCTCAAAACTCAACCAATCAATCTTATTTTTAAATTTGATTTGTATATAGATAACATTGATCACTCTTGTGAGTTTAATGACAACAGGCCTATCGGTTCTCCCTGAAATGTGCTTACAGTGTTACTAATATGCTTTTACTAATAATCATCAGTTCTGTGAGTTTTATGAAAACAGGCTTTAAGTTATTGGTTCTCCCTGAAATGTGCTTACAGTGTTACATATATGCTGAAAAAAAAAAAAAAAAAAAAAAAAAAAAAAAAAAAAAAAAAAAAAACACAGCATAACATTGGAAAGAAAAGGGCCTGGTCTTGCTGATTTTCAATCTTGACCATTCTTTTACTAATAATCATCAGTTCTGTGAGTTTCATGAAAACAGGCTTATTGGTTCTCCTTGAAATATGTTAACAGTGTTGCATGTACACTGAAAAAAGGAGAAAAAATGCAAAACTTTTGAGAATAATCACCCCATTTCCTCCATTTTGAGACACTGTATTACACAGTACATGATAACATGTTTACCGTCATATTTATATAATCAACTAGCAATGTTGTAAAGATGCAGACAATTTCAGAGAAACACTAACATATTTACATATCTAGTTAATTCAATAACGAAACTGTCAACATGCCTGACAATCAAATCTGAGGAAAACCACTTATATACAAATAAAAGCTGAAGTCCCTCAGAACTCAACCAATCTATCTTATTTTTAAATTTGATTTGTATATAGATAACATTGATCACTCTTGTGAGTTTAATGACAACAGGCCTATCAGTTCTCCCAGAAATGTGCTTACAGTGTTACTTATATGCTGAAAAAAAACAGCATAACATTTGAAAGAAAAGGGCCTGGTCATGCTGATTTTCAATCTTGACCATTCTTTTAATCATAATAATTAGTTCTGTGAGTTTCATGAAAACATGCTTTAAGTTATTGGTTCTTCCTGAAATGTGCTTACAGTGTTACTTATATGCTTAAAAAAAACAGCATAACATTTGAAAGAAAAGGGCCTGGTCATGCTGATTTTCAATGTTGACCATTCTTTTACTAATAATCATCAGTTCTGTGAGTTTCATGAAAACAGGCTTATTGGTTCTCCTTGAAATGTGCTTACAGTGTTACATATATGCTGAAAAAAAAACCAGCATAACATTTGAAAGAAAAGGGCCTGGTCATGCTGATTTTTAATCTTGATCATTCTTTTTAATTTACTAATAATCATCAGTTCTCTGAGTTTCATGAAAACAGGCCTATTGGTTCTCCTTGACGTGTGTTTACAGTGTTGCATGTACACTGAAAAAAGGAGAAAAAAAATGCAAAACTTTTGAAAATAATCACCCCATTTCCTCCATTTTGAGACACTGTATTACACAGTACATGATAACATGTTTACCGTCATATTTATTTAATCAACTAGCAATGTTGTAAAGATGCAGAAAATTTCAGACAAACACTAACATATTTACATATCTAGTTAGTTCAATAACGAAACTGTCAACATGCCTGACAATCAAATCTGAGGAAAACCACTTATATACAAATAAAAGCTGAAGTCCCTCAAAACTCAACCAATCAATCTTATTTTTAAACTTGATTTGTATATAGATAACATTGATTACTCCTGTGAGTTTCATGAAAACAGGCTTATTGGTTCTCCCTGAAATGTGCTTACAGTGTTACTTATATGCTGAAAAAAAAAAACAAAACAGCATAACATTTGAAAGAAAAGGGCCTGGTCATGCTGATTTGCCTGGTCATGCTGATTTTCAATCTTGACCATTCTTTTACTTATAATCATATGTTCTGTGAGTTTTATGAAAAGCCTACTCTGAAGTATCAAATAAAAGTACTGATGGAATAAAAGTACTGGGTGGAAAAAAATCTCAAAATTTAATAAAAGTACTGATGGAATAAAAGTACTGTGTGGAAAAAATCTCGAAATTTAATAAAAGTACCGGATGGAATAAAAGTACTGGGTGGAAAAAACCTTTACACCGCTCCCCCCCCCCCCCCCCCCAAAAAAAAAAAAATGAAATAAATAAATAAAAGTAAAGAAGAAGAAGAGAAAGAAACAAGGCAGCAAAGCTGTCAAATGTACAGACAAAAACCAGAAAATGAAAACGCAGGAAATAGGATACTGTCAATTCTGATGAACTAATGTATTATGCTAACTGTAAATGCATAGCCAAAATCAAATTCTTATTCTGCATAACATTGGATTAGGATGAAAGTAAAATGTGTATCAAGCATTAGACTAAGTTCCCATACCTAGATCAATCTAACAGGATCAATCCAACTCCAAGGGGTTTCTCACTAAATTGCTTTCAGTTTGAGAGTCTTAGGATTCTGGCATGCCAGTTTCAGTAGGCGTGACAGACAACTAAGCCACTTACATTGATTGCAATTTAGCGAGAATTCCCATGGAGATAGATCGATCCACAGTTAGCATGATAGGGTCTGGAAATAGTCCCTAAGTTGTCAGGCTGATAAGAGTTAAACTTTGGAAATGCCAGAATGAGGTACAGTGAAAATTAAACACAAAAAAAATTGCTTAAACTCATTAAAAAAAAAAATATATATATATATATATATATATATATATATATATATATATATATATATATATATATAATTTTTTTTTTTTGCTGTATGTCAATCCTAAGAATCATTCTTGTAACTTAACAAAATACAGAAAATGTTACAAAGTAAGAGTACAGGGCTCCTGGCAGATGGGAGTGATAAGTCACGACTTGAAAATGCCAGTATAGCACTCTATAAACCTGCATTGCCTCCAAAACAGAAAACAATCACACTGGCTTTTAAACACAAGCTGCACTTCTGACTTACGAAACTTTTCAGTAAGTTTCAGTATCGTGAGTAACATGGTTTTCCCTTAACCGCTATCCTGGCAGCAGTGTCCAAAATAGGGTTTTCTTCAACTTTCATGCAATAAACCATAATACTTAACAGCATAATGAACATCAAATTTTTTATAAAAAAATAAAAGTATCATGAATATTCAGAAAATGTGATTTGGGAAGGTCTTCAAGGCCATGGAAGTTCAGAGTCACACTTTCAAAATGCCAAAATGTAAACAAGAGATAACTGTACTGAAATGATTTTCTTTCCATTTTCAACACCTTTTTTAAAACAAAATGATCAATAAACTGTCATTTTTAAATGTTCAACTAGGAAAATTGTTGACATAGGAAAACTATCAATAGAACAATTTTCAATGTCCAATTTGCTCCATTTGCAGATGCTGAACATAGTGAATGATTAAATCTGACAAACTGCAATGATGAGTTCCTTTCCATTTATGATACTTTATTACACAATGCACAATATTATAACAGGTTTACCGTCATTTTTATATAATCAACAATATTGTTAAGAAGCAGAAAATGTCAAAACAACACTTTTACATATCTTATTAGTTCCATAATGACACTGTTAACATGCCTAAGAATTAAATCTGAAGAAATAACAATTATATACAAAAATACAGAAAATGCACAGCACTTCTGGTGGATGGGAGTAAAAAATCACATCTTGAAGATGCTAGTGTTTGAAAAATAATTTAAAAAAAATTTAAAAAAAAAAGTAAAAAATTCCAATAAAGCTGCTATTCAAACTTTTAATCTAGCTGTATTAACTTGATATTAATAACCCCACCAAGTTTGAGAAAAATAAAGCACTGTTATTCATCTATAGCATGTTGGCATAACACATTCTTTTTGTTGTAAATTTATTTGCAATGTTTAACACCATTTATCTGCACAATTATCACCAAATCCTAATTTTGTGACACAGTTAAGAGAGCTAAACCTATGGGACTTTACAGGGAAATCTCAAGGAGTGTTTTATGTAATCTCATTTAATGGCCAATTGAAAATTAATGAGTAGGCAAGTGACTTTATAGACATTAATTTAATTAGTGATCACCCAAGGGACAATTTTATAGACTGCCATCCATACAGTACCATCATATAGCACAAAGGTGTTGCATACATGCTGAAAAAAGTGAAAAACAGCATTACTTCCCTAAAAATGACCCAATCACGCTGATTTTCAAACTTGACCTGCGTATTATGAATATTCATCAGTTCTGTAAGTTTGAAACCAAAAGGTAAAATGGTTTTCCACTTATCGTGTTATCGGTGCTGCATATATGCTGAAAAAAGTGGAAAAAACAGCATAAATTCCCTATAAGTGACCCGATCATGCTGATTTTCGAACTTGACCTGCGTATTACGAATATTCATCAGTTCTGTAAGTTTCAAGCCAAAAGAAAAAACAGTTTTCCACTTATCGTGTTATCGGTAAAAGTGCACGGCGACGGCGGCGACAGCGACGGCGACGACAGACACAGATGACGGCTATATGTACAGACACATCTGTGTCTGTACATAAAAAGCTAGCTATTGATCATTGTAAAAAAAAAAAAAAATTCACCAGGTAAAATTCACTCAGTATTAAAATTTATCTTAAAAACGGGATGAGTTAAATTTCATAATTGTCAGGGGCCGAAGACCCAGATATATCGCACCTAAGCCGCCTCCGAGAGCCATACGGTTCATACTAGTAAATTTATTCTCAGATATAAGGTTCGTTTTGCATACCTGTAAACTCCTAAGGGTTTATCTTACATAGAAATGTGATTTAACATCGTTTAAATCATAAATCGGCATGAAATAATTGACGTTTGAAAACAGACACAACTTCTTTGCTGCACTTGAAATGACCTCCTTAGCTATAAATATGATCCTATCACCTTGCGACATTGCATCATTCGATTGATATACATGAGTAGTTGTCACTGCTGAAGGGAAAGCACGTCTATTTATAGAAACTGAAATCAGGTGACGCATGTACTGTTGTGTTCAGAGAGCGACTTCCGCTTGACCTACTTTCCAGTGCTGTTTGTGGAACAGTAGGTAATGAGTTGAGATCTCGATTTTCTTCTCATTATACTTCAATTTAAGAAAATAAAAAGCGTGACTTGTACTTGTGTAATTTCCCACCGGTACAATAGGTATTTAATAAACATACCGGGTGGAAGATTTTTGAAAAATTAATAAGCGTAGGCTACTGGGTGAAAATGGAGCGTACCGGCGGGAAGAAATTTGGAAAATTAATTAACGTACCGGTACGTTTATTTGATACTTCAGAGTAGGAGAGCTTAATTTGATAAAAAAGACCTTTAGTTTAAAAATATGAACTTACTGAATATATAGACATCTGAGATATAACATTAGTTTCAGTTTAGTCTGCCCTTTACAGCACAACCGAGGACGCGGAATTTGGTCCGCCCTTTACAGCACAACCGAGGACGCGTGTGTATAGCCCGATTTCAGACAAAAAGTTGGACAGTATTTCTGATACACTCGTGGCGGGAATTTGGCCCGCGCTATACAGCATAACCGAGGACTGGCTCAGAATAGCGTCAAATTTCACCACCTAACTTGAAATGGGCCCCTTTATGCATTCCACTGCTTATGTCAACCGAGGACGTCCTCGGTTGGAGGTGTGTCCTCGGTTAGTGGGTTTCGGGCGGGTGTGTGTCCTCGGTTAGAATGCGTGCACAAGAGCACACAGACACACACACACACACACACTTACACAGATCTGCGCCATACGTGGGCACCCCATGGTTCACTATGGTGACGTTATTCCATGATATGACGTTTCCACCGATTGTGTCGTCACAGTTAGCCGCGGCATTAATGTTAACGTCAGTGTGGTCCCACACATTGACACTGCTCAAATGGCCCAGAAATGATTGCTCGGCTTGGAACCCGCCCCCAACTTTATCCTGGTCCTGTCCAACTATCCACACTCCATCTGAAACAATTCAGGCACGTTTTCTTTAACCCTCATTTTATGGATACAATTTTCCATCATATTATGTGATCATGAAATATATATATTAGTGTTTTTTGGTGAAAAGCACTCATAAAATGTGTCATAGTAAAGAATTCCTGAATGCAAAAACGTTATCGATACAATCAATCTTATTATATTTTATTAAGTACTATAATTGCTTCAGAAAGCAATGAAAGCAGTTCTTTAATCACATATCTAAACTTCTTTATCAATGGTAAATGACCCGTACCAGCTGGCATAGTTTTATATCTCACAAAACCAGAGCCTGCTGCCTTTCTCTCGCCATCCACATACAGTGCCCATTTCCCTCCACGCCTCTTCCATGTAAAACACCAGTGGTGCCAGACACCATCGAAGATCTGATAGCCTGGGATAGGGATGATTTTTCTTTCACCGTTAACATAGACACCAATGGTTCCCTCTGAATGATACTCAAACAGGAAGGTGTTATCGTACTCAGGTGTGGCGTAAGAAAGGATACATGTTGTTCCCGAGGTGAGGGTGGTCTTGATTCTCAAACAAGCAGTGATGGCAGACATCAGAACTTTCTCTGGTCTAAGCTGAAGGTATCTTCGAGTGCTCTGAGGTGGTGACCAATACGCCACTGATGTCTTCTCTGGAAATATGTTTGTAGTTTGTAACAGTTGATGTTCATAAATCTACAAGCTTAAAAAAAGCAGTTGTATGTAACTATTTGCATTGGATTGGAAAAGTTTTTATAATCGTTTGCACATAAATGAGTATTATTTAAAAGTATCTTAAGAATGCGTGTGGATCTGTAGGGGAGCGCCGCAAACATAAAGGAAAGGAATAAAGTATGATATAAGAAGTTAAAGAGATGTGGTTATAAGATTAGAATGTTTCAGGAGATGTGCCTGGTATGTTAAAGGTACATACGAACCGAGCATCGGTGGAGTGTGGATTCCCAGGAACACATGTAAAGCACTTCTACTAGAATCTTATATTACTCAAATAAATTCGACATGCCAAGAGATAAACTGAATAGATCACTCGATCAGCCATAAAAGACCTTTAGACTGCTCTTTTCTTCAAATTTATGGTTGTAAATTTAACCTACTTCCGTGACCTACTTTCCTGCCCCATTGACATACAGCTTAGAATGCCAGCAGAAAAATCTGTTCAAACATCATTTTTGGGTAAAATTAAACAATGCCTTTTGGTAATTATCTTAGTTATACTACTTGAGACTATATTCGGGCATTTGGTTGGTTTTTGTGACAAAAAATTGACTTTGTATACCTCTTTAAGGACGAGAAAACACACTCGTTTTGTGCATGAACAGGTTTGTGCTGTAATGAATAAAACTGTAATCAACTGTTTCGCGCCATCATTTTACCAACTTCTTACATCGTCACCAAACTTGTCAGTCAGCACATGAACCCAAAACAGCCATTTAACAATTACTTTTCTGCTTCATGGCTAGACATTCGCGGCTCCTTTTCTGGTTGCTATCATCACACGTGACCTCACAATCAGACCAGTCTGACCACTCACTAAGGTAGGAACCTAGACGAGAAGATATTCCCAAGCTTTATGTGACTATCAATTTAGTCAATCTGATATAGGTAAAAGGTAATAGTCAGTCATAGAACTCTTACATTCTAGTTTGTATTACTAATTTAAACACTTCAAAGGAATACATGGAATACGAGCAAGCACATTTGAAAGTGAAACAAAGGACTTCAAATAAAAGTATGTACTAATCTAGAGATGTTTGACTTATACATGTATGGAAATAATATTCGGATGTACCACGATGGGAAATAAAATAAAAAAAACGTTTTAAAATTGTACTGATATGGATATTATATTCGAGACTTAAGAGGAACTAAAATAAAGATGAATATATATATATATATATATATATATATATATAAGACACTTTGCTCTTCTTCTCTTTTACTCACATAGATCGGCTTGATGTGTTGTCACCTGGTGGGTTTTCTTTGTGACGTCATCCCATGCTATGACGTTTCCCCTGATTGTGTCGTCACAGTTTGATGCCTCAGTGAGATTAAGGGAGTCGTGATTCCACACATTGATACTGGTCATGTCTCCTATAAATGACTGAAAGACTTGAAATCCGCCCCCGACTGTGTCTTGATCTTGTCCAACTATCCACATTCCATCTAAAAGAAGATATGGTTCGAATTACACTTGTTGATGAAATTATTTGCATCTGACCTCTGATGAATTTGAATTGAATTACTGCATACGTACTTTTTTTTTTAATAAGATGTTCACTATCAAATGTGAACCAAATTGAGTTTGAATCGTTTACCGAACAATATCATGATCTGTATAGTTAATGGCCATTGGCGTGATTTTCAATGAATGCGTTTTCTAAAATAACGCTATTTAATGTTTCTTAAATATAACCTGCTTTAGAAAGACCAAGAAACACTTGCCACGTTGCCAACATAGCGCATAAATCAACGGATGTTTACAAATACTCACTAGCTGGTATGGTCCTATAACTCATAAAACTAGTGCCTGATGATATCCGTCTGCCGTCCATGTAAAGCACCCATTTACCGCCACGCTTGTTCCAAGTAAAACACCAGTGGTGCCAAGTGCCATCAAATATCTCATAGCCTGGAACTGGTATATATTCCTTGGCATCATTTATGAGGGCTATAAAAGACCCCGCCATATCGTACCCGAACAAGAGTGCGTTTTTGTACGAAGGTGTGGCGTACGAGAGGACGTATATTTCCCCTTTGGCGAGGGTAGTCTTCATTCTGAAGCAAACTGTTACGGCAGTCATACGTGGTGTGGTTGGCGTGAGTTCCACGTACTTGCCAATACTCTGGGGAGCTGTCCAACGAATCACTGAGGCCATCCCTGAAAACGATATATTTTGCCATGCTGAGCCTTCATGGATGTTTAATTCTCAAAGGCAAACATACTGAATCCTGAATTTATCTGTTCTTAATAAGCATGACACATTTCCACATACAGTAATATATGGATATGAATAATTTTACCTCTTCGTGCTACATAATTGAATAGATAAGGTAAATGAATCAGTTGTAGGAAACTAACAAGCGACCAAAATCAATTCCGTCTTCTTATACTGGGAGGCTTATCAAAACAAATATACACTGTCTTAAATATGAGCAACAATGTAATAAAATTACTTTGCTTTATCACAGCCAAACGCTCCTCAACAGTGCTTCCGACACACACACTTCCGGATGGTAGGCACTCCCGTGTCCTTCTTTGGTTTCCTTCACCGCATGTGGCGTCGCAGTCTGTCCACTCGCTCCACATAGTTAAATAGGGACCTAACATGAGCAGGAGGAACATAAATGATAACAATAAGATCCCGTTCTCATACTAGATCGATCAAGCAGGATTGATCCATTTCCCAGTTTTTTTTTTTTTTTTTTTTTTGCTAAATTGCTTTTAGCTAAAGCGACTTAGATGTCTGACACGCCTACTGAAGCTACTAAGCGATAAATAATTACCCCCTTGCAGCTTCAGTAGGCGTGCCAGTCATCTAAGTTGAAATAAATTTAGCGAGAAACCCCTTAGATATTAATCGATCCACATATAGGGTCTGGGATTGGTCCCTAATTGTTTACAATGACAGTTCCATCTAAATATCCTCGGTTGGATTAATATTATATTCAAATCCAGTAAAATACATTTATTAACGAGAAGTAAGGGCGCGTTCAATCAAAATAATACACTCACATCAACGAGATGTGACGTCATCTTAATATAAATGTTGTACAATTTCAGTATTTTAATTTATACAAAAGCTTATTCAATTATATTGTGGTTTATATAGAGATAGACATAACCAAAGTCTTTCACGCACAAGGTCCCCGCTTCTCTATGGTATTTCCGGTACACACCGCTCCAGATGGCAAACATTCTCGGGTCCTTGTTTGGTTGATTTTGGAGCACGGGACGTCACAAGCGGAGCCCGTCAGGTAATTACTTGTGTCGGGACCTAAATACAAGCCAGTCCAACACTGAATGATAGTCATTGTAGAGAATTTAAAATAACAGATAAGCAGGACGGTCCATATGTTGGAATGACTGAAACGTAAAACGGCAATAGGACCGAGATGCGAATTCCTATATATAAGATATCGAGGACCAGGAACTAGCATACGCAACATTTATATATGCTTCTGAACTGAAATATATTGGCCTTGATTTTTGAATGTTTTATTTTCAACAAAGATTATCGTCTTCCCCTCCATCTCTCTCTTCTCATACTCACAGAGATCCGCTGTATACTTCAATACTCTAGAGCTCTTTTTGGCCACAGTCTCCCATGCTATGACGTTTCCTCTGATGGTGTCGTCACAGTTTGCCGCGGCGGTGACGTCGACAGAGTCATGGTTCCACACATTAACACTGGATATGTCGCCTAAAAAGGACTGTTGTGCCTGAAATCCGCCTCCAATATGATCCTGGTCCTGTCCAAGTATCCAGGCGCCATCTGAAACAAGACACACAAGACACATTTGCTTTATTTCTTCATAAATCTCCGGATTTTATTTATTTGAAAGCTTAATGAATGTAAGTGACTTTTATTGAAAATTAAAAAAAAAAAACGTCATACAACTATACAAAATTATATTAAAATCAGAATGTAACTCCTATACGGTATGTTGCACATAGCAAACTCTGATTCTATACATAAAAAACAACTGACTGAAGGCCTTTCATGTGTTAGACTTTCCAATAAACTACCACTTTTCGATGTGATCAGCTCTTACTAGCATCGATGACATTATTCCTCATAAAACCAGAACCGGATGCTTTTTGGTTGCCGTCAACGAACACCGCCCATTTCCCACCGTTTTGGCTCCAACTAATACACCAGTGGTGCCAATTGCCATCGAAAATCCGGTAACCCTCTACAGTTTTAACTCTCCTTTGACCATTGATGTAGAAGAAAAGTGTTCCTGCTGTATTGTATCCAAACAGGAAGGCATTATCGTGCGCAGGGGTAGCGTACGACAGGATGCCCGTTTCAATGCGTGGCATGAGCGTGGTTTTAACTCTCAAGCAGGCTGTGATGGCAGACATTGGAACTTTCTCAGGTCTAAGCTGGACGTATTTACGCGTAGTCTGAGGCGCCGGCCAATGAACCACCAATGCCCTCTCTGGAAATAGTATGTGCCTTTTGTATTAACCGTCTTCAGAGTTAAAGACAGACGAAACTGAATGAAATTCGGAGCAGAACATACTTAACTGGACAACTGCGACAAAAGAGCATGTGTGGAACTTTTTAATGTTTTCAAGTCGTTTACAGTATTACGGTTCCAGTTCAGGTATATAAGCGACGACACTGAAAATTAACTAAATTTGTTCGATTCAGATGGATTCCAAAATTATTGAACTATACGACACAGGTATTGTCATTGAATCTGATTTACAACACTAGGAGTTAACTGTCGCCCCTACCCACAATAAAAAGTTTACTGGAATTCACACATTGATTTCACGGGCTTCCACACTTGTGCAATGTTATTGCCTATACTTAATTCTAAAAACAGACTAAAATGGCACTGTGGCAAACCAATCACACACAAATTCAAGATTACTTTGTTTGCTCATATCCATGCACTCTCGACTCCTTTGGTTGTCATGGCCGCATCTGACGTCACAATCCGACCAATCTGACCACTCACTCAAGTAGGAACCTAAAATGTACAGGAATTGAAAGATGTGTTTCACCTTTAATGCTTTATTATGTGTTTATTTATTTAGGGAATGTGTACAGAAAATCGATAAGAAGAAAAAGCGAAAGCAAGTATCACACTAGACATCATTTTGAGCAATTTTGTGACAATATTCCAACTTATTCAATGTTTACAAATTCAAAAATAACCCAGAAATGAAAATCACAGTTACAATTGACAAACATCTGTCTTTGTATAACCGTGGAAGTCTTATAGGCTTGTCCTGTCGGTACCCGCACGAAAATGAAGTAGATACTCCAGCGCAGTAGACTACTGCAATTATACTGCGAACATGCTTCAAATCTGATTCGATGTGGGAGCTAATTAGCATATTTGAAACATGCTTCTATCATGCTGCTAATCTACTGCATTTATGCTCCTCCTCTGTACAACCCTATGTAATTTTTGAAGTAGAATTGCAGTAGGCTATACTGCATTTCTACTGCAAATATGCTCCACACCACTACTGCGTTACTGTTTCTTTGCTACTTCGATACTACTGCATTTTCTTGCGGGTAGCATCAGAACAGTGATCATAAACCACGATGAAAATTTAATAAGAGTGTGCCATTGGAAATACTTATTTTCATTTTCAATATTGTTAATATATTATAAACCGTTTCTATGAAAACATATTTCCCATGAGGCATGACAGTCAGTAACTCATTCAAAGAGCCTGGGTGACATCAATGAAACGTCCTGTTTCACAAAAAAACAAGCATATTCTCTTTACAATCGATCACCAATGCTTAAAATAATGTGACATAATATTTTATTTTAAGTCAACGTTGTTTTTTTGGCGTCTCATCTCTCTCACTCCCTTTAAATTCCTTATATACTCACATAGATCTTCTTCATGTGTTGTCACTTGGTGGGTTTTCTTTGTGACGTCATCCCACGCTATGACGTTTCCCCTGATTGTGTCGTCACAGTTTGGTGCCTCAGTGAGATTAAGTGAGTCGTGATTCCACACATTGATACTGGTCAAGTCTCCGATAAATGACTGAAAGACTTGAAATCCGCCCCCAACAGTGTCTTGATCTTGTCCAACTATCCACACTCCACCTATAAGAAGACATTTGAACCTTATGCTTTCTAGAAAATCATTCGCATCTTTAATTAATGTCTTGTTGTTTTCAATCGAGTATGATATCGGTGAACGTGAAATGTTTGTATGAAAATGAAACAATCGACTGAAATAGACAAACATTAAACAATTTGATTCATAATGTGAAATTTGCGACAGAAATAAAATATTAAGATATAACATTTGTGTTCACACTAGCTGAAAAGTTAATCTATAGTTATAGGTACTCACTGGAAGGTACAGTCCTATAATTCATTAAACCAGCGCCCGATGATATCCGTCTGCCGTCCATGTAAAGTGCCCATTTACCGCCATTTTTGTTCCAAGTATAACACCAGTGGTGCCACGTGCCATCAAAGATTTCATAGCCTGGGACAGGTATGTATTTCTTAACATTATTCACGAGGGCGATAAAAGATCCCGCCATGTCGTACCCGAACAAGAGGGCGTTTTTATACGAAGTTGTGGCGTACGAGAGGACGTATATTTCCCCCTTGGCGAGCGTGGTCTTCATTCTGAAGCAGACCGTTACCGCAGTCATACTTGGTGTGGTTGGCGTTAGTTCCACGTACTTGCTAATGCTCTGGGGTGCTGTCCAACGGATCACTGAGGCCCTCCCTGAAAATATTGCTTTTTGGTTAGCCTATATGTGTGCAAATATTTAAAATATAAAGAAGGCAGCTGAATTTTTTAATAAAGTGCAATATCCGGTATAAAAAATCTACATGAAGATATTCAGGATAAAAATGTGAATTTGTTTATTCTCAATAAAGTACAATACCCAGCTGATTAGCATTACCAAAGATCTGCACTTGTCGAGACTTAATTCATAAAATACATCAGAAATGATGACTTCCATAATGTTAGTATAAAAACATGTAAGTTATTTGGAAGATTCGTTTAGGCATCAGATGCATTCTGAATGGCTGTGTAAGGTTAAGGGTGCAGAGGAAATAATTTACAAGAAACAAATGGTGTTCCAAAATTATACAACGCAATAACGTCTTTACTTATCTTCAGAAATTAAATAATGAAAAAACAATTACAATATTATTACTGTACCTTTTTTCAAAGTATCATCTTATTAAAAAATAAGTTGATCAATGACTTAAAATTTAAATTACTTTGTTTTGTCACAGCTAAACGCTTCTCAACGGTACTTCCGGTACACAGACTTCCGGTTGGCAAACATTTTCGAGTCCTTATTTGGTTGCCCTCGCCGCACGTGGCATTGCAGTCTACCCAATTCGTCCACTCAGTTAAGAAGGGACCTAAAATAAGTAATTAAATAATTTAAGTTTGATATATATTCAAGTAAGCCTGTAGTCTATATAACTTACTATAAAAGACAGTACCGGTAGATCCTCGTTACCTTTGTTCTTAACATGTAAAAGAAAATGTAAGATGCTAAGAGACATATGAAGTATGAATATTGGATAACATGTAATGACAATATGTGACCCATCTCTGTATTTTGATTTAATCTGCATTTAACGGGAAATATCACTAAGTAAGCTTGAACGCAGAGCAGTCATACAGCTAACGGTAAAATGTATACTGTATACATATACAAGTTTTATCCTTAACCAAGGGACGAATAGCATCGCGATGGATAATTGATAAGAAGAGTTAGTTGCTGTTATATTTGCGTCTGGGACGGTAAACTTGTAATTGAAAATATTTCACGTCTCACTCTATCTCACTCTCTCTCTCTCTCTCTCTCAGCTATATTTACATAAATCTGTGTTATAGGTGTAGACTCCGTGTCTCTCTTTGACAACAGTTTCCCACGCTAATACGTTTCCCCTGAGCGTGTCGTTACAGTCAGCGGCGGCAGTGATGTTCACGTTGACGTGGTCCCACACGTTAATACTGGATAGGTCGCCTACATACGACCGTCCGGCTCGAAATTCGCCTTCCATCGAGTCCTGGTCTTGTCCTAGTAGCCACTCTCCATCTGGAAAAAAACAGTTTTTAATTTAGATTTTCCGGTATTGAGTAGTCTTTTGACATTTAAATTTATTGGTAAATGCAATGTTTTATCAATAGAGACTTATTAATTTACCGCAATGATTTAAAACTATGGCACTCACTGGGGTTTTCTGCCGAAAGACAAGTACTGAACCAACAACATAATGTTTCCTTTTCCTGTTCAAAAGTGTCCATCTATACGCTGTAGTCACGAGCACTCACCATGTACTATTGACCTAAGATTCATAAATCCAGATCCGTTGGCTCTTTGTTTGCCGTCCAGATACAGCGCCCACTTGCCACCTTGCTGCTCCCATGTGAAACACCAGTGGTGCCAAGTTCCATCAAATATCATATAGCCCCCTAGAGGTATGTATTGTTTGGCATTATTTATATGAAATACGAAGGACCCGGCCAAGTTGTAGCCCAACATGAAGGAGTTGTCGTATGAGTACGTGGCGTGCGAAAGGAAATATCTTTCTCCCGTGGAGACTGTTGTCTTTAATCTCACGCAGGCGGTAATGGCGGGCAATACTGGCCTATACCGATACACTGGTGGTGTGAGTTTAACATATCTGTCAGTGCTCTGGGACGCTGGAAAACGCAGGACAGTGGCTCCTCCTGAAAATGTATTTTGTAGTGCATTTCTATTGGCTATTGTAAGATTCCTAAGTCAAAAGAGGTCTTTTGTTTCTTATCCATACATAGTAAATGATTTGAACAATAAGAATTGAAGTCAAAACCAAATAAGGTGCACAGACTGTGCAAAAATTTAACATTTAATAGAGACAGCTGGGATTACAGGTAGAAACAATTTAGCCTGGTGGGAGGTGAAGTGCAGGTAACAAATATCACTCCGCTTCGTCCTCGCGTGTGTGTCATTCGCCTCACTAACTCGTGATATATTTTTCATTTAAACTAAGCTTACGTTTGTATACAGGGGTGATAAGATGAATATGCCAACTTACTGTGACATTCCTCATCCTTTGTACACTGACATATCCTACTGTTGTTACCAATGTACAGACACAATTCCTTGCAGACCCCGTTATTTGAACCGCAGATGTTGTCACCTACAACAGGGAACAAAATCCCATTAGCGTTAAAGAGAAAGCTAGAGGCGATTCAAGAGAGGATGACGGAATGGTTAAAAAGTTGCAATTGACAGATGGTTGAAAAATGAAGTGCCAAAACAAGTGAAGCCGTTTGATGTGGCTGCAATATTTCCCTCTAAAGATCACCAATGCGACTGAATGTATGTTTATCATTAATAACGTGCACTTAAAAGCAAGCATATGGAATCATAAAATAAGGGAATAGTATGAGCTTAGATTATTAATATTTGTCATAGATAGGTCAATTTAGCTAGGGCCTATAGTAAAAAATAACATCAAAAATGTGTCACTCTTTTTGAAAGAATTCAGTTCGTTTCTTGTACAGAGGGACTTTATAATTCTATTTCTTAAAATACCTGTCTGTCTGTCTTCGTCATGCACTTTTATATCATGTGGTCTCGGGGTCTTTGAGTCCGTGTTTCTCCACATGATAACTGGGTCTGTGCCATTTTTGAATGCTCTCATTACAACTCCATAGGGGGCGCTAGGTGGGCTACGCGGCCAAGATTACAAATATAAATTACAATTTCACGTGCAACAGATAAAAGAGTTACAAATGGAATTTTTTTTTTTTTTTATCTTATTCTATTAGGTATGTATTGTGCTGCACACAACACTGATTTAGGGACTCTGACAGATGGTTTCTTCATATGTATCTGCACACCATTGTCCTTGACGATTATGTTAATCAAACAAAAGACGAAACATATTCATGTGTAAAATGACTGTACTACTAATCTACATGAAGTGGTAGACAAATGTTACTTACTTATTCATTCTTTATCAATTTATTTATACAATTCAGGTATATCATGCTAACATTATGTCTTCTATACAACATTCCCTGTACCAACCTATCAGTCCAGTAGATGTATTCCTCGGACACTGTAATAGAGGAAGGATCCGTCAGAGTGTCCCGGATGATGTATGTGACGTCACTTCCGTCTAGGTTGCTACTACAGATGACGTCAAGTGCTTTGTCACACCAGTATAACCTGTCCTTGTCGTAATCTATGGTCAGACCGCTGGGTTCCCGGGTGAACTCTGTGTGAGACATGATTGTTGTTCTTTCTGAACCATCGAGTCGTGCACGCTCGATTCTGGGTTTTGAACCTTGGTTAGTCCAAAACATGTACCTGGTTGACGAAACAAGCATTAAAGAAATAGACAAACTGCAAGTCACCCAATCTGCATTGGAATTTGTAGATCAAATTTCAAGACTCCTATTCAATCGTCTGCGTGTACGATATACAAAACTGTTACAATCCATAAACGTGTTTTTGAAACGCGCTTTGGAGAGTTTCGGCCATCACTTTTGACAGGTAAAAATAACTTAGGACATTGGTTTATAGATGGTAACGTTTGAATAGTGTATGCCTTGGAATTGAATTTTTTAAAAACTCAGGAATACTAATTTTAGCTATAAAAAAGTCTCATTAAATGCTTTCTTTAAATGTAATTTGTAAATATCACAGCTATAAAATCACAAGAATTGGAAAAATACAGAATAGCAATTGTCACATTGTCTCATCAAGTTACCCATTTGATTATACCTATGTTTTATCTTAAAAATTAAATTGGCATGCAGCAGGGGTTTCCAACTAAAATAAAATGCCATTAGCTGATTCAGCAACTTCTGTTTCCCTTACCCCAGGACTGGATGCACCACAATATCAGCTGGACTGTCCAGGTCAGATGCCACCAACACACGTCTGAATGACCCATTTAGTTTGGACACTTGGATTAAGTCAAGGTCACTGTCGGTCCAGTACAGGTTTTCTGGTATTGAAGAACTTTGTTTATATATATATATATATATATATATATATATATATATATATACTGAAGTATACCTTGAAAATCTGTTCTTAGATATTTTAGCCCTACTCACGTTGTGGTCAATACAGATTTTCTGATTAAAAAAAAAAAAAAAAAAAAAAAAAAAAAAAAAAAAATATATATATATATATATATATATATATATATATATATATATAATAAAACATTGTATTGAGAAGACACCAGTTGCTTGTTTAAGTACTGCAGATAGCATTACCAGGCCTACCCAACTGCCAGACTCGGCACCGAATGATCCCGAATTCACCGGTAGATCGGACCACACTACCCGTTTTCAAGGTGTTAGTCAGTCCGCATTACACAGTATCATACCCCGAACAAATTTTGAGTCGTGATGCATTACTTTTCAACTCCGCTGAGAATCGTTACAATCATATCGCGTACTAGGAAAGAGCGGTGTCGCATCTGATACTGTGTAATGCGTACTGATACACACCTTGGGAACGGGTAGTGTGGTCTGATCTACCGGTGAATTCGGGATCATTCGGTCCAGAGTCTGGTAGTTGGGTAGGCCTGATTACAGGTTTTCCGTTTTAAGACAAGAATTACATATACATTGTAAGAAAGTGGACTCGGTCTTATGTTTTTTAAACTGAGAACTTTCTTATTGAGATCTACATGTAAATTTACCTGCTATCCAATCCACAGACAATCCCTGCACTGAGCTGATTTCACCGGAAACTAGTGTCTGCATCTCCTTCCGGTCTCGATGGATTCTGGAGATGGTCTTGGAGCTGCTGTCCGCCCAGTATATGAACCTATTAGCTGAGGTATTATAATAAAAATGAAAAAAATATAATAAAAAATATCAAAATGATGTGCGACTTCCACTGTCTCTCAAATGAACCTCATGTTTTTTTTTCTTCTCTCTTTTTCAATTTGTTAAAGATATAAAGTTTCTATTATCAACCCTATTTCAATCTAGTAAACATTAGTGTGCAACATAAATCACTTAAAGTCTTTTGGTCGTAACTGATGTTATGTAAACCAATTAATCTGGCTAACTTTTGAAACCAATGAGGGATTTTTTAAATCAAATATCCAAATGTAGTATACTTTCAACCATACAATGTCACTTTTTATCAAATATTTTACCTGCATGGAAATCCACAACAGCCGCTGCGGTCAGCATGTCTGTCGTCTGCTGTGAGTTGATATCAGCGTTCAGAGAGATTCCGAGGATCTCTGCCCCCAAGGAGAGTGACAGGGAGGGTTCGGGATCTGGAAATGGTGAAATAATTATTGAAACAATAAAAGAGGGCAATAATATTTAATCTTAACACGTCGATAAATACTGGGAAATATATGTTTAACTTAATGTGTTAGGTGTTAATACATACTTAATGTGTGTTATGTGTTTTATGTGTTTGTTTGTACATCTTCAAAATAGGCATTGGTGATTTGATGTGATATTTTTGTCAATTAAATTTGACCTAATACTTTACTCATTCATTTTTAAACCACACCGAAAACGAATTAAAATGAAAATGGACACTAATGATAATAAATGGGATAAATATGCAACAGTGAACTAATAACAGTCTGTTAAGGAACCACCAAAAAATTTTATAATCTTTCATAACATTGATTATATTTTTCACTTGTCGTTTCTGTTAGTACAAACATTGGACATCTTACCCAAACAAAGCTTAAGTACAGAGAACAGCTTATTAAATTTATTCTCAGCACTGCCCATGTGTCAAAATAGTCCATTTTTAAAAAAACAATTATACACCTACCTTCTTGAGAATCCGCGGTTGTTGGCATACCAAAGCTATAGATGGGCGTGGTCGTCGTCCGGTTTGGGGCGGAGCTTGCATTCAGAGAGAGGCCGTGGATGTTAGCTCCCAGTGTGATTAACAGGAACGGTTTCATATCTAAGGAATGGAAGGACACGCATTTTACTACTGACGAAGCGGCGCAATGATACTATCGATTGTAATTCGAATAGCACTTTTTTATTTACAATTTAATAAATCTATTAATTTTAAAACGTAATATTTTTTTAGAATAAACATGCAGTAATGGCGACACATACTGTTGATATACTCCTATCAGAGCTATAAACAGTCATTTACATTATGCATGTTTTATTTATTTTTTTTAATCATAAAAGCAACTGAGTACATGAACTCCATAACAAACACATCCGTATTTTCAATCTAGGTATCTGTTTCCATGACAAAACCAAACTCACAACAAGACAAAGTGATAATGGATGCCGCCCACCCTGTTCAATCAATACTATTGATAAAGCCCACTCACCAAGGCAGGTTTTGCCGTCCTCTCCAAGCTTAAAACCGTCTGTACAGAGACATACAGCGTTGTTATTGTTGTTGTTGCCAGGGACGCACACCTGGGAGCAGCCGCCATTGTTCTCACTACACGCGTTCTTACCGAGATCTGGATAGAAGGAATTTGAAAACATTAGACGGGTCATGAACTTAAGTTTAAATTTTAATTGTTTACGCAATGTATTGACATTTTAATTTTTTCGTTGTCTGATTGTGTAAAGCTGGAGCTTATTAGACTCTTTAACAAGCACAATTATACTAATTATTCTATTTTATGTCACTTTTATCCTGGTTTTTACTTGGGAAAATTGGTTATTTTAGCCATAGGCCTAGATGACAAGTAGTAAATTTTATATTATGCTTGCATGAATAGAACATTAAATTAAAATAATCTTATTTCAATTGATCACGAATTAGTCTAGCCTTATTGCATATAAGTAATTCAAATTTATTCAGAACTACAAAAAGGATAAAAGTAAAATCGAAACTCACTAGATTTCTGCTTCCCTTCAAAGATCTTAACAGACGTTATATCATCTGTCTTTTCTCGCAGGATCTCCACTCTGACGTCACTTCCGGTCCTGTGAACCAGAGCAATGGACGACCCTGTGGCCACGTAGAGCTGACCCTGGTGGACAGCTAGTGTTCTGACGTCACTCAAACTGTGATCAAATGACACCATGTGGGAGTCAGAACCGTCAAAGTTGCACCAGGTAATCCGGCGAGTGCCAGAGTTCAGACCCTGGCTTATAAAGTACAGCTTCTCGTTGTCTACGTCTATTGTCAAACCTGGATCAAATAACATCTTATTCTAATTACCAAATATCTGTTACATTGCTTTGATCATTTAAGTTGATAGATGTGTGTTTATTTCAGTGCCTAGTGCAAATAAAGAGTGTATATGTAATGCTTCTTTAAGTTACAGTGCCGCATGATGCTTGAATAAATAGAACATTAAATTCTCAATGTTTTGAAAGTCTATAACCATTACAATTTGACAACATACATGGATCCCTGCTCTACAAGGTGGTGCGGGGAGGTAGAAAACCTGTTTTCCGAGAACAATTAACGCTAATCAGATACCCCCTCATTAAAAAAGCTGAAGGCTTCACAACCATTAGAGATACGACACAGAAGGACATCATCTAAGATCTACGTATAATTCTTACTGTAGAGTTTGAAGGCAGAATCGACGTGGGTCAGGCTGTCGGGAACAAACTGCTGGACATTGCTGCCGTCCATATTGGCAACAAATACGACCTGGGCATTGGTGCCATCCTCCGTCCAGAAGATTTTACTGAAAACCCACAGTGAAGTGAATCTGATTTGTAAATGATTTTTATTGAAACGGAACATTGGTATTGGGAGAGCAAAATAAACAGCTACATCAATCATCAAATTTATCTCTTCCGCAGATTGCTATTATGTATTTCATTCCAAGTTCCAATACCTGAAATTATATAACTTGGAATTTCAAATAATACATCACAATTGTTGACAACAGTAATGAGCTGATATATGGAAATATACAATGTAGGTTGTCCAAACAGTTTAAACAACCATATACATGAACAAGAGAACAACAACAACAACAACAACAACTACAACAACAATAATAATAATAATAATAATACCATTTAAAACGTACCCTTTATTTGGATGGATAGCTAGTGATGTGATCGGCTTTCTATCATATACCACTTTCAGTCTTTGCCTGCCGTCCAGCCTAGATACCCATATACTGCCCACACCTTCCCTGGTGGTGCTAAAGTACATATTACCAGACACATAGTCCACAGCTAAACCACTGGGGTTGTCCAGATCTGGTGAAAACAGTGATGAATTCTGATACAGTGTGGTCCTTCAAAACAATTAATAAATAAAGTATTCAAACAGTGTCATTGCAGTCACAGTACTTCAAAACAAGCTATTTTTAAAATGTTCTGGGGCAGCATGCTGTGGTACGTCAGTTCATTTTAACATAGCAATGTCAAATTATAAATGTGTTGTTCTTCCCTTGCTCTCAAAATGTTATAGATATTATTTTTATGTGAACGTAGCGGTATAAACTTAATTCAGTTTTAGTGGTGTTTTTCGGTGAAATGCTAGTACTTTCCCCAAGTATGTATGTCAAGAACTACATTGCCACCCTCTAGCCATATGTGCTTAGACGACATCTCGCTGACTCTCGAGGTGTTCTGGCATATATGCTAGGGGTGCCGGTGTAACGAAACTGAGGGTCCGTGTTACACACAGTCAACCCTCCCTTTAGTTATAATGGTTAGAGTTAGCCTGACCTAAGTGGATCAAAATCTAGGGCGAGGCTTACTTGTATACGAACAAATAAATGAGAAGCGTTACACGGGTCACGTTACACTGGTGTACCTGGAATGGACGTTCGGGCTCCCATAAGATAAGTAAAGGCAGGGGCGGGTCCGGGATTATTTCAAGGAGGGGGGGGGGTCCCCAAATGCAAGCCCCCCACCCCACCCCCCACCCCCCGCTTGACGTGGGGTTCGGGGCCGCTTGAGGGCCCGGAAATCTTTGGTCTTTAAAAGAGGGTCAGGACCCCTCTGATCCCCCTCTAAAGCCGCCACTGAGTACAGGTTGGTTGGAGTATTTGGGTTAGTATATGGGACGAATGTCACCTGTACAAAGTAATGGGAAGTGAAGTACGGTACCTAGCGGACTACATTCCCGTTACACCGCCTACCAAACCAAAAGGCAAAGACCAGTTAGACATTACCTGTGTTCACGACCGTTTCAATGTCCGTCCCATCAATAATACGAGCTCTTTTTATGGTGCCATGACGGCTGTCTGTCCAGTAATACATGCCGGACACAGGGTCGATGTCCATTGCTTTAGGGAACTCCACGTGAGGGGACGACATGGTCGGCATGGCGTCAAAGTCGGTGTTGTTTAAGTCCAATCCACGGATTTCATAGTGACGTGCGTAGAGCAGGAATGTACTGTTGACTGAAAGAGGAGAACAATGGACAAGCTGTCTTTTGAGCTAGTCAAACTTTCTGGTACGCCATAATTAAATCTCAACCAGTTTGGAGTTAATTATATACTACAGGCAGGGGCGGGTCCAGATAATTTCTGGTAGTTTTCAAAATTAACTTTGTTGATACATCCTCCATTTTATCCTCCATTTTATTCCGACAGCAAAAATAGATACCCGTCAATGTTTACTTGAAAATCTGACCGTCCTTTGAAAGACCCAGAAAACGGCCTTGATCCATTCGTCCCTGACAAGCTAGCTTTAGCTAACATGGATCTCGTAAGAACAAAACTACAAAATGACCTTAACAAATTATATTTACAAGAACAGTCTACTTACGGGCGCATGTTTTCCTGTCTGACAGTAAGACATGGAAGTAAGGACATGTGCAGTCCGCTGTGCCATTGAAACCCAGCAGACAGAGGTGAGAACAGCCGCCATTGTTTTCACCACACGGGTTCTTCACTGGATAATATAACCACGTCAAATATTTAATTAAGAAAAACTAAAATTCCAGTAGACTGGTATTTTAAAAACATACAGACATAAAACAGCGTTTTGCGTTAAGTTCCCGACTAAAAGACTAACTTTTTAACTATTTCACAATATTTCCAGCTATATAGGTAAAAAATGAAACGAGCATTAAATTAATACGCTTATTGAATATATCTCTAATCATGACAAGGAGTTTTCTGTTGTTTTCTTTTATTAAGACACATGTGCGACTTTTATAAAGAGAGAACCCCTTACTCTGGGCCTGCCTCTTAGAGTGGAAGACTTTAAGGTCAAAGGGCTGTGCATAAGTTCTCTGGACCACACGGACGCTGCTGCCATTAAATTTATTTGCCTAAAAAAAGAGGCAACACATATACGCATATCTCACCATATGCCAAAGTCCCCACAGGGAAGACGCATCTCAGCGCAAAAATGACGTACAAATAAATATATATGTAAAATATATAAAAAGCGACATGTTTCTCAACGATAAATAGTACATTCATTTGAACTTTTTTGAACTTTTTTCAAAACTGCCATGTGCACTTCACCATATACCGAAGTCCCCACGAAATAAGCAAATCATTATATATACAGTATACATACAAATATGTAAAAGCGAGATGTTTCCCAATAATATATACATATTAGCAACGATTTCCAACACTGCCACAATTATGAACATGTCTACACAACGTATTTCAAGAACTACCTCCATGAGCGAGTTGGTTCTCCAATCAGTCCAGTACACATTGGAGCCAAACACAGCAATGGCGAAGGGATGTGAGAGCAGACGATGGTTCTTCAACACGACCCTGTAGTCGCTTCCGTCATACCGTACCGTGCTGATGGTGTCCGACCTAGACAGTAGTACGGTTTGACAGTTTTGTTATTACTTTGATGCCCATCTTTGCATATCTTTATAATTAGAATTAGATTTTAAGACCTAAGAACATATCACACTTATAATAAATATCATTCTTTTTAAAGAATGATATTTATTATAAGTGTGATATTAAAATATACAGTGTGATATTAAAATATACAGTGTACTACCCATGCAAGCCTCAATATTAATACGTGTATTAATACATGAATTGCACTAATTTGATCATTATTCTAATTTAAAACGCACCAAACGGGAAGATGAATTGATTTCATTCGCACCGCTGTGTGCGCAGCAAGTATTTTTACTTTTGCTTGTCATTATCGCGGCTTGAATGGTCAATTTGGCGATAGCTCTTTTCCGTTTACAAGGCCTGCTTTATAACATTTGTTTGCATAGCTGTTTTGCTGACATGTTGGACTCTCTGACCTCAACCCCAAATAGCCTGTAGTCCTATCAGTTCCAGTAAACAGATGCCTTGTAGTCAACCGTTCAAGGTCGTCTACTTTTTATCCACGTGTCTGCAAATTCCAATCAAATATGCATGTTGGTTCGCATGAGGGGTTTTCGCTTCTCAGGCAATAAACTCACAAAAATGGAAAAGCAGCCAGTTTGAGTTACGTGTTACAGTTTTTAGTTTCAAAGATTCGGGTCAAAATAATTTGTGACAAAGTTCTCCTGGGCAATGGTGAGTCTGTGGAAACTTGTGAAAAGTTGCTCAGTGACAAGTGCTGCCTTTTGTGATATTCTTAAAGTTCATTAAACACCCCTCCGTGCTCCTCAGCGCAGGACACGTAACCAATTTGCGTATACTCTAAAATACCGGTATCCTAGTGTGTGTGTGTGTGTGTGTGTGTGTGCGTGCGTGTGTGTGTGTGTGTATGTGTGTCCACACACAGAGCAGCACAACATGCCCGTACCTGGCATCCACCCAGTAAACTCTCCTTAAGTCATAGTCCAGGGTCAGTCCATTTGGCCACGCCCCTTCACTGTCCATCAGAGTGATGTTGACCACGACTGCCCGGCCATGTCCACTCATAGAACAGCTCTCAATACGAGGATTGTTCTTCTCCCAGTCCGTCCAGAATAATAGACTGAAATGTTTGAATGCAATTGTTTGTCAATAATAATAATAATAATAATAATAATAATAATAATAATAATAAATCAATCATTCAAACAATACAGGAATTATAGGTCTTTATCGCATATTACATATGGCTTAAATCAGATATTTCTAATTATATCTAATTAATTGTAAATTTTCTTTTTTCAGGTGACGTATTTTATTTCAATAGAACGTTATAAAATAATTAAATTTAAGTTCGTTTAGAATGTCACCAGCTTACCCAGCACTGGGATCTACAGCAATGGCTCTGGGTTGCTTAATCTTCCCAGCTACAAGCGTCGACCTGAGCTTGCCTTGCATGGTGGCGACCTCTATCTGGCGTTGATTGCTGTCCACCCAGTAGATGTTCTCTCCTATCCAGTCGACAGCAATGCCCTCTGGTCTTATCAGGCCAACACTAACGACCTCTTGGATATCGGTTATGTCTGAAATCAGATGGAAGGTGTTTTACATGAAGTCTTGAAGTTTAAAAATTGTATCATTTACAACAACATCAAGAAACAGAAACAACAGTAGCAACATCACCAACAATATCATCACCAACAACAACAATAACAACAACAACAACAACAACAATAATAATAATAATAATAATAATAATAATAATAATAATAGAAAAACTACCCTTCGACAACTAGGTCACCACAGTAACGACGCTTGGTGACAAAAGTATAAATGTTCGAATTTCTAGGGATAATTCAAGAAAAGCAACAAAAATTTGTCACTGCAAAAAGTAATGTTTTTACTCGTCCTTTCAAGTAGCATACAGAGTCAACAGGCAAGTCAAGTAACTGCCTCTAAACCCGACAAATATTTTCAACTCGTATCTCGTTTGAATAAGAAGCACACGCAAAACCTTACCTAATACCTTCTGCATTACTACGTCATTTGGCGGAGTTTTACGAACTGCCAAGACGAATTAACAGGACAAGTTTACGACCAGATATTTGAAGAAGATGCAGTGTTTAAGTAGTACTTTTGCCAACCGAGTGAACAATTTGGTTAATCTTTTTGAACATGCATACACCTTATATGTCTTCAGTAGGAGACTGATAGTAGCGATTTATATGTTCAACAGGGATTCATCTCTCGCTTTGCATGCGTCTTTAATATCCACAATTACTTTTGATTGCTAATGAAATACTGAAAGCACGAGGCTGCGGCGCATATAAACCAATGTAGTTGTACTTACGGTTGGCGTCCATGACTCCTCTGTATATTTTATCCTCCATGACGTCCGACCAGAATATGGTTCTGTTCTTATCGTAGTAATCCAGGGACACAGTGTTTCTCAGTCTGTCCAGAGCAACCGACGCCTGTCCATCCAAGTCCACTAGTCTTATCTCATGACGGAGCGTATACAATATATACGGTCTTTCCGTACCTGAAGTGTTAAATGTATAACATGTGACAGATATTTCAGTATTGCAAAATATATTAACTTTGTATCCAGGCAACAATGGAAATGGGTTTTATCCGGTGCGGCTATATTACCCAGTATTTATTTATTTTCTAGATGTTGTTACTTGTGACCTTTTCTTTTTTATTTAGCCCAGGGAGGACATGAAAAGATCTTGTTGAAAGAGAAACAATGTACTACGTTGTGTGAAATTGATACAGCTATTGAAGCGTGCAAAATAAAGCTGATGTCAATTACAAAATAATAAATTCTGTTTAAATACCAAACCACCAAAAAGGACTAGGTTGGCTGTAAATGTTGTATTACATACGTTTTTTTTTTTTTTTTTTTTTTTTTTTAATTAATTTATTTATTTATTTTTTTTTTAGTTTTGCTCTAACCACCCTCACACGTTTACAAAACTGATGGTTATTCCATGAGAACTATCAAAAAAAAAAAAAAAAAAAAAAACATCCGGAACTACCTTCTGGCTTGCAAGTCCAGCCATCCGGGTCTAAAATGTAACCATGGTAACAAGAGCACGTGTAACCCAGTGACGTCTGTGAGCACTGCTGGCTGCAGGCACCCCACTGATCACATGGCGAGACATCTGAAATGAGATACAGGCAACGATCTAAATAGAACAATAATAAAAAAAAAAAAAAAAAACAATTCTGATATTTATTTAAAGTCTAAAATCATTAAAAGTTCGGCAGTTAAAATGTTAAATGTAAAATAATTCATAACTTATCATTCATATTATCTTAGTATTAATGGAATTTTACGGATGTCCTCAAAATCTGTAACTGATTTTTTTCATAGTTGTGTTATTATTATTATTATTGTTATTTATGCCTTTTCACCAGGTACGACAGAAATATTGAATATACGACTAGAAGATTAAATGATGCGATATCCTATAGAACTACACTCTTTCTTCTCACTGGCATGTTCCCGCTCATAGTAATACTATGGCAGATCTGCTTTATGGAGGGCGCTAGTGGGGTGGGATTATAATTAACAGGAAATAAATTCATCAATTCGTAGATCACAGGAAATAAAACTTCTCGTGGAAAATTTAGGACAAATGAGTTGGAAATCACGAATAATCGAGTATAATGACTTCATTTCACGTACAGCGAGGGATAATTTCTAGAAAATATATAAACGGGGTACGGTGCGAGGTACTTCAAGGATCTCGCTAAATGAATATGAACATTTTTCGCATCTCGGGAAAAGGAAAATAACTTTCACGGGGACAAAAAATCCGGATGTGCTCCTCTTGTTTAATCCCCCCTAGTTTTCTTCCAACCGGGTTCAGTAATGCCAACAATTATAGCGTACCTTGGCACTTTTTTTAAAATAATATATTGTACTTCATGAGTCAGGCCGTATACAATGTAGGGGGGTTACATGGAACAGGGTTGGGTCTCTTGCTAGAAAAACGCCTTTTTGGCCAGAAAAAAAATCATCTCAGGAGTCAAAATTTGATGTTGGTTCAATGTCATGTCGCAACCTGAGAGAACAAAGCGGGTACAAGTAAAAAATGTTTATTTTTTTATCTCTACAGACCAGTTTGTTTATTATACGTCAGGATATAGAGGTACAGTAAAGTGGCTATCAGTTAGTTTTAGTTGTCAAAAAATAATTTCTTAAGAAACAACATGTATGTGAGATATATATTTGACCTAGTAGGAACTGCGTTGTTCTAAGTTTTCACCACCACAATGAATCGTACGTAATATCAGTACATTTTAAATAGATACAACTATTTAATACAGACTTACCTGTGAAGACTGAGCCAGCGGAAAGGAGCAGTATCCACGCTGCTAAAAGATGCATGGTTTTCGACTGGCCCCGGCACGAGTTCGTTTTCTTATTTTTTCTTAGGGTGGCTCCCTTTATATACAGTGGTTTTACCGGTAAGCTCTTGCACAACAGGACAAAGTCCACTCCGACAAATCAGAGATACATGTATAGGCCTGTACACAAGAAACTACCAAAATAAGTCTGGTGTCACACTCACATGTGTTGTTAATTTTCTGTATGTCCTGTTTGCCACTGTTACTGCACTCGGATTGTAAAACAAACCGCAAAGCTTTTTAAAGCAGATCACTTTTACGGGGTTTCTGGGTCAACTGCATTAAAAACGCCTCCGTAAAGTGAAAATGAATGTTTAGGGGAATCGGTTTATAAACAAGTCAAGGCCTTAGCCCCTAGAATTAGGTGATTGTATTTCGCAATCGCTGCCCTCCTGTTGACATGCTCTGTCAAATGATTTCAAGATGTGTAGGTCTACCGTATTGCGTACATACAGCAATGATAAAATTCTACTTCTTAATGAAATAACCAAGTTTAGCCATTATCTCTCTCTCTGCCTGGCTGCTGGCTGTTGTGTGTGTGCGTGCGTGAATGCGTGCGTGTGTGTGTATGTGTGTGTGTGGTTGTGTGAATGTGGGGGGGGATAAGGGTACCTTAGATAGGTGAGACCAGTGGCGGATTTAGAAGGGGGGGGGGCAGGGTGGTCCTGGCCCCCCTTCGGTTTATAAAAAAAATCACACTAATATTCCCCTCTTGGAAGTAATATTTCGACTAGCTGATTTATAGGGCTGAACAGTACCAAATGACATCGTTCGCCCTCCAAAACACTTCAGCGGGCCCTGAACCCCACGCCAACCCGGTGGGGGTGGGGGTGGGGTGGGGGGTTGGAAGGGGGAGGCTTTGCATCCGCGGACCCCCCTCCCTTCAAATAATCCTGGATCCGCCCCTGGGTGAGACAGACGAACATGCCGTCTCCCAGGACATCATTAAATGCTTACTGCAATTTTATACCGAATACCGTGCTGCCCTTATTTCAAACATTCAAATATGCATAGAGCTACTACACTGCTACTATGAAAAAGCGCGGATTACATCGGAATGTCGGTTTCCACTAACTGTAGCTGCACAAGTTATACAACCAACACCGAATACCATCAGCCGCACCGTGCACTCAAATTTACAGTTGAGATGTTGTCAGCGCAAGAGGAAAAAAGGCAAGAAAAACATAATCAAAACCAAGAAACAAAAGAGTGAATAGATCTTAAATGTTTTTCTTTGTTGACTACATATAGTTTTAGTATTCCGTTCAAATATTTACCGATCCCCTTATCGTGATTGAAAAATCAAAGAACGCATTCACAAATGCTGTCGTTGCTACAGATGAGACCTTTGTCACAGCAACCGTTTTTTATTTTATTAATTAGTTTATTTCTGTCATACCAACAAATACAGCATAAGAATATAAAGCCCCAGAAACTGCATTGGTATGAGGTTCGCCCTGATGGAGGCCAAGATGACCTTGGCGTGTCTCGTGAAGAAGTTCAGCGTTGAGAGCTGTTCAGAGACGCAGATCCCACTGGTTCACGTGGCCAGGAGCACAGTGCAGCCGGAGAAAGGTGTCGCCGTGCGTCTTATGCCCCTATTTCACACAGACTACGAATCCCACGAATCGCCAGGAATTGAAAATTCCGGATTCGTGGTTGAATCCTAATCAGTTCGTGAAGTTATTAACAGATTCGTATATAATCGTAGCCAGTTCTTGCAATTCTTGATCAATCGGGAATTTGTGGCAAACATTTTGAGCTGTTCAAGGTCTTGGCCACGAATCCCGATTCCAAAAAATCGTAGTGAATTTCTGGACAATGTTCGTGCGATTCCAGCCGAATCTCACGAATATTCGTAACACTATCGCACCTGTATCGTAACTGAATCGTGAGCGTGTCGAATTAGACCAGAAAATTGGCCAAATCTCACGAATCCTCACGATTCCTGAAATTTGTCATTTCCTGGCGATTCGTGGGAATTGTGGTCTGTGTGAAATAGGGACCTTACAAGGCGGCATGTGGTGGTCAATAATAGTGAAGAATAGACAATAACTGAACGTATTCAAAAAATTCCATAGCTTTTGTCATGATTGGCTATGTTTTATGACTTATATCTGGCGACAAGGATTATCTTTCATGCTTACAGTAGAAAAATGTTTAGAACTGCATTCCGTTTAAAATGTTTGATTTCGCGGATGGATGTCGAATTTAGTTGACAATGAACAACATTATATTTAGTGAGGATGACAATTTATGCGAACAATTTTTAAGATATGTATAGAAATTATTTTAAATTTATTATATATCCCTTTATATTTTATCCACATATTTTTTTATACAGAGATACTTTATCACTTTGCATGTTTTAAAGAGCCCTAACTAGGCTATAATAACCAGCATAATCCCAGCTCTACAGTGTTAGATGTTGATATATTTAAATGTACAGTACATCGATTTACAGTTATGGATATGACGAAAATTGCGTCTTATTTTTATATAAAGGTCAATTTATCAATGCGTTGTATTGTCCAATCTTACCACTTTATTGATTTACAAGTTTCAAGAACGACAATAATTTGTCAAACTTTCGCGGCAGTTTCTGGAACAGGGTTAATGCACAGATTTGGTGTAGTTCCACAAGCGTTACTGTTATTTCTGTTCTTTTCATGGTAAACACACTGTATGTATTTATTATTGATTGGAGTTATCAAATGATTTTCATTTTATTCGGGCCCTCTGAAGAAGTTAAGAACGCATGGTCGTTAATATAGGCTATAACAGAACTGTTACCTGTGCTGAAGGCTTGTCGCGCCATCTACAGGAGATAATTGCAGTAGGTGGTAGCCGCATTCACTATTAGGCACGTGACCTTTAACGAACACATCCTAATGCTAATTGTTTGTAAATTTGGTGACATTTGATGGCCTCGTTTTAATTTAATAGACATTTCTTTTTTTGTTGAAATCACTGTGAAACATTGGATTTGCTATAAAGTTTACTTAATTGCATAAAATTTGTATATTTTCACCACTATTTTACATTTTTTCGAACCCTTAATCGTGTTTGACACTGTATCTGGTATAAAAAGCACTATTTCTAACAATTCACAGCTGTGAGGTGATCATTTGTAAATAAAAGTGCATGGAAATGGGGGTGGGACAACCTTTTTGACCAATGTTGTATAGAAGCGACATTATTTTAACCGTCTGTACCCTCCCACTGTTAAGTCCCTTCTCCCTGGATCCTCCAGTGGATATGTTGTACCACGAGTGGCATCATTTTAACCCTCAGGACCCTCCTACTGCACTGCCCCTTTCCCTTGATTATCCCAGTGATTATACCAATAGCGGCATTATTTTTACCCTTCTTAACCATTTGACTGATGTGTGAACTGTGTAAATACACTCTAGCATTGCATCCCAAGTGTTGCGCCCATGTTTTTCTTCACATTTATATTATGTTCTTATTTATCTATTTTATTTTATTTTTTTACATTTCTAAGTTAAAACTCAGCTTGATCTTTTTGCCCTAATTTTATTCCCTTTAGAGATACCAATGTCAACAAAAACTACTTTTACACTCATTATTCGGAAAAAAGCAAAGCTAAAAGATGGAACTAAAAGACGGTCCCTGTAAATATACACTATTTTCTACAATTTACCTCCTTTAAAGTACTGTATTGAAAACAGAAAATATCACTTAAAAGCAAATTTACCAAGCATTCAACATTTTCAAATTGTGTCTTATGGTTACACCCCCTCCAATAAATATAATTATTAAAATAATTATTCAAAAAGAACACCAAAAGATATATATTCAACTGAAACAATATCATTTTCCAATCCACAAATTACAATTAAATTACAATTAATTAGATAAAGTGGAATTATATCGTGTGTTCCCCAAGTTCCGTGTCCCTGTGCCACCCAGTTAGTAGTACAATAACATGGAATTAGAAACACTGTCAAAGCTACATATTACATTTTAAAGACAGCACAGCGCCAAATATATATTTAATTAACAAAACTTCCATAAAGCACCTTGACTATAGTAAGAAAAATTTAATATCGTGAAAAAAAAAAAAAAAAAAAAAGAAAACACCAAGCCAATCGACAAAGTGGACAGCCATTCTTATTCGAAGCTATGAAAAGAAACATCTTAGTCACTCAGACCCACATCTTAAGAGAGTAAGATAACTAAAACTGCAGTTGACGCTCCCAATTTTCAGTTCTCATAGTCCGTATTCATATGGAATTCAGTCCTGTGTATACAGTCCTGTTTTGTTTGTCCATATTTAATATTTCCCCACCGTCAATATGTTTCCGTTGTGTGTGTTATTGTCCTTGTTTCTTTTACGGTCGTTCAGGTACCAAGAAAGGTTCCCACGCTGGCAGACCAGGTGGATCAGGTGGGTTCAAGTCGTCATAGTCGTTGGCCGCGTCCCCATTGTAGTCTCCGCAGATTCCACGTACCCCCAGGGCAGAGGCGCAATGTTTGCCAGTCATTTCTATCTCATCAGTGTGTAGATAAACAATGACAGTCATTGGAACTTCATGGCAACGTATAATGTACCCTCTGGGTTCAAGACTATCCCCTGTAACAAGTCCACCGGCATATACGAAAGGCGTTTCAGTAATTACGCCTGTGACTCGGTTCTGGAAGGAAAATCCAAAATATGTTGTTGTTTTTTTAATCACAGAAACAGTATAAAATAATGTGACGTTTCTACAAGATAGTGTTGCACTAGGAAGACAGAAGCGGAATGGGGCTGGGGTTATCTCTGACTCGGTTCTGAAGGAAAATGCAAACAATTTCGATGTTGCAATATGTGTGATGAACAGCAAACCGTTAACGACTGGAATGGATTGCACTGCACTGACATGGAATTCATACGAGTGAAAGAGGGAGAGGGGGAGGGAATGAGCATTATTACTAGCATTTCTAAACCATTTAAACTGGACAAAAAAGGTCTTATTAGCTTGTAACTAAAGAAAATCACTTCTACAGCAACCGTTGCCAAGCATCACTTTGAAAATTTGGGCACTACCTATGCAAATGATCAGCATAGTCAAACTTTCCTTTGTGCCAATCCAATCATGTCGACTATAAAACTAAAAGGAAAAATAAAACTCACCCTCAACGTCACAGTTGAGCCTAAATCAGCCTCGAAAAATTCACCTGAACACCTCACGTATACTCGTTTGATGCGTGTTTTTGGTCCCCCATTAAAGAGCTCCTGCTCCGTGACCACCCACCAATAATTACCCTTCCAAGGCATGACCATGATGCCGAATTTCGTAACGACTGGTAGACTGATAGTTTGAACAGGAGTGTTATAACTGAAGTGCAGGTCGTCAAACGTCTTGTAGCGAACATCGCCTCGTGCCCAACAAGTGGCATTCGGAACTAAATGAACAGAGGATTCCAAATTTCAGTACATTATGCTGAAGTTATCAATGAATGAATATTTCAGCTTAATATGGTTAATTTTTTACCTTGAGTTTCAACCTCTGTTGACTATACAGGCTTGAGAGAAGAGTGGAAATAAATAGGTTTTTTAAACTGATACGCAGCAAAATAAAATAAAAACAGAAGTTTCAAACTAAGCTTAGGTTACATTTTCCGTGCTGCGTCCATGTAGTATACGAAATCGCACTAGTTCTATGTCTGGATAAAATGAGAAACCCCTGGTGTTGTGGGATTCGTTAAACAAACTTTGTTAAAAGTAAAACGCCGAGACGAGGCAGATAAAATATATATATTATATATATCCTATTTTAATTACTCCTAAACCGTCACACTGTCGTTAAGAGAGACAGAAGAATAGCTTGATCCAGCAATTTCAAAACTTAAAGAAAAATGTTTTTAATTTTTTGTCACGTTTGATTTTTTTTGCCTTTAAAAATCCCGGAGTAGGATAGAACGTAGGAAACAAACCCAATCATTAATCCTTTGATAAAATCACATGCATGCTCAAAAGTAAATTGGCAAATGGAAGCTTTAGAGTTCATTTACTTCATAAAATATGTGTCTTTCTTCGCCATTGTCAAATACGCAGAACACTAAAATCAACGAGCTACTAAAAGGTGCGTTGCGTTTCTCTGGTATTAAAACTGTCATATCTACTTACGTTCATAAAAATTTTCAGGTGCCAAAGATTCGCTGCCTATAAGTGGTGCTAAATTGGCTTCAATTTCATTAAATTCCTCGTCGTATACAGCCGTACTAGGCCCAACGCACAGACAAATCAGCAGTATGGCCACGGTCAGGGAAATAAGTTGTCGATCCATGCTGTCGGCAAGCAGCTGTGTCAGCAGTCGTCACTGTACAGCTTTTTAAAGTCCTCGCGTTTATTAAATTTTCATTACGACGGAACAGAAACTACCAATGAACGTTTTGATGAATATTAATGTTGACGTCATCAGAGTTTTAAAAATTGTTTACGTTTGTCCCATGCCTTACTTTATTTCTTTCATTTGTAGAATTCTGGAAAAGAGTCAATGTGAAGATTTTTAATATTTTCCGCGTTTCGTTAGTATAGCGGAAAATTATTGTATTCACGGTTTGTGATGAAAAAGAAGGTATGCAGAGATGTTTGGATGGATGACGTAATGAGGTCAGTTATGAGTAGTAGTTCAATACACGTCCAATGAAGATTGGCGTGGGTTGTATACAAGAGAGGATACGGGTAGTTGTCACTTTCTATCCTGTTTACGGAAGGGCAGGATCATTTTTCCCAAAAATATTACATTATATATAATTATTTAATTAGATCATGCCCAGTTATCAGATTTTTTTTTTTTTTTGGTCCCAGGAACTATGTGGGTTTCATCTCTGTTTTTCCTCTGGGCTTGATGAAAACTGTTATAGCACATTTTTTACATAAAGTAATGGTAGTTACGGTAAAAATGTAAATACAATTGATTTGATTTATAAAGAATCTAAATATTTGTCGCATAGGCATGAAAGAGTGAACTAATTTTGGCTAGGTTGAATGCTTATTTTGTGGATTCTGGGAGAGTAAAATTGTTTGCATATTCACTGCTCATGTTACCCTAACTTTAAGAATTCAGTATTGCCATCTCAATCTTGATTACATATATAACGTACAACAATTCTGTCTCAACTCAGTATTGCCAGCTCGATCTTTATTACATATATAACTTACAAAATGTTGACTCTAGCCACCAGAGGCATACTGGGGGCGCATTTGGTAAAATTTTGCCTAGAGCGCTTCCTTATATGGAAGTCACATGTCTCGTACCTTATGGCTACGTCCCGCCTGGAGCTACCTTCCCCGCCTTGAGCCGACGTCATCTCGTGCAGACGAGACAAAGAAGCAAATTGGCTGACCCTAAGTTTGAAGTTTGAACTAAGAATACCTTGCGATCGAAAATCAGTGCCAAAACTAAAGCATATCTTTCTGCTTTAAAAACTGATTTTTCGTGTAGCCGCACAGTCCTTATGGTGGTAACGAACATGCAGAGTAGCTGTCAAACTTGGCACACGGCAAGCACGTGTATTGTATTAATATCTCCAGGAGCAAATGTTTTGATTAGCAAAATTATATTATGTATTATATATTTTTCAATTCACATTTTAAATACAATAAATAAAATTAAATAAAGCAAAATTAAATAAGCTTTACGTTTCATTTTGACCTTCAATTTTGACATTCAACCGCAGATTTACGGCGGAGCAGTTCCTTTGATTAAAGGATACTCAAGATTGCCACTGTTTTTCAGGGGCACTGTAAGACTCCATTCCCAGAGATTAGATCGATCCAATAAGATCGACCTAACTCCCTGGGGGTTCACACTTAATAGCTGTCAGCCGAGTAGGCACGCAAGTTAATTACCCCCTTACAGCTTGTAGTACGCGGGACGGACATTTAAGCCGGATTATCTGACAGTAATCTAGTGAGACTCCCCACGGGGATAGATCGATCTAAAATCTATGGAAATGCGCCCTAAGGCTACCACATGAAAAGAGTCTATGTTAGCAAGCTAGCTTTATAGTCCCCTGTCACTTAGGGCAGTTCATGTTGGAATAAGTGATCTCATCTAGTCATGTATCCATGTTGAAGGTTCACGTGATTGTAGACTTTACAGATGTCCATTATTGCTTCACATGTAGTTAGTGTACCTTTTCGCATATCAACTTCTCTTCACAATCAATAACTGTAAATCAATCATGTCAAAATTATGTCTAGGACTTTTTTAACATGACTTGATGAACCATTTTAATATCTGCATGATATGCATGATATAGTTGATCGTCCCTCTTTTATATTGGCCTTTTTATGTGGTACATATATATTTATACTGTGGAGTCTCCTGAATATAATTTGATTTAAAACTTTAAAAATAAATAAATAAATAAATAAATAATAATGATTATTATTATTATTATTATTATTATTATTATTATTATTATTATTATAAGTCAGAATCAAATGATTCAAAATTGATCAGAGTCCGTACCAGACGACAAACAAGCGACTACATGGACAGCCGGTAATTCAATAGTAAAGGCCGTATCTGATTGCACACTGACGCTAATACCATTATATGTATGAAAGACTGTTCGATTCTGTCTGAACACATTTGATTTTTAATCATTCCTTTTCCTTTCCTGGTCAATTCTATATTTGTTGAAGGGATGCAATGCACGTTTTGTATAAGCAACAAAGATGCGTGTTGAGAGTTTCTTATTTGCCATGGCTCATGTAGATTTACCCCTTCCTTCCGTCACTTAATTAGCAAAATGTATTTTTCCAACGGCCATATGCTAGCTGCCATATCTTTTTCTCGGAATATCTTAATTACTGTAAAGGCGTTGAGGTAAAATATGATGAAAAAAGCAAAGATGTCGTATATTTAATGAAGCGATGGAGCCGAAAGGTTTCTACTTGCCAGTATAAGATTAACATAAAACCTCCAATGCCTAAATAATTAAATACTTTTTTTCCTACGTTCTATCGAATTCGAATTATTATATATGTTATGTGTCAAATAAAACACTGTATGTATGAAAAATGAACGTTTAACTTTCATTAAAATTCGTTTCTGATATTATTTAGAAGTTCGTTTTAAAAGCAACCTGATGTTTTTGAGCAGAATGAGCCATAAATACAATGTACATCATGAATATTCATCGTTTCTTTTATTAAGCGTTTTATCATGATCATTACATTTCTTTGGCCACTTAACACATTATAGTATGCTGCCAGTCGCATAGGCTGTTTTACTCATAACTATAATAAGGCTAGTCAGAAAGGTTTCATTTATGTTAGATCCTGAAATTTGATTTACCTGTTGACTGTTTCGTCTGTTCACTCTGACAGACTTGGTCACAACTGAATTACCTGTTCAGGTGAAGGTGAACAGGTAATTATCTCAGTCTTGATGGGGGAGGGGGCGAGAGGGACTAACAAGTCATCATCAAGACTGAAATAATTACCTGTTCACCTTCACCTGAATATATATTACGCGCATGTGCTTTTTCATTGAATTTGCCTTTATTAAGGTCCACCTTATCTTACGTGTTTTATCTCCTGTACACGTCTCATTCTCATTCTCCAACATCATCATAATCAATGTCATATTTATATTTGGCACACTGTCAGTGCTTTTTTCCCCAAACTTATCTAATGACTGGCACATATGCATATATAATAATAATAATAATAATAATAATAATAATAATAATAATTATTATTATTATTATTATTATTATTATTATTATTATTTCTAAACCGCACTACACTAACGTCTCAGTGCTGTTTACAAGCAAAATTATCAGAATAACAAGTAATTTTATAAATAAAAACAGTTGAGGTGAAGAAAACAATTGAAATGATTAATGCTGGTTATAATAGTAATCGTCTAAACAGTAAAGTTTCTCTGATATAATGAGAAAATATATAATTTCAAGTTTTAAATTCCAATGTAAGTACTGTGCAAATAAGAGTGTTTCCAAGTCTTCAACACTATCTACAGTAAAGCCCGAATGTGTGAGGGTAGTTCATTCCATAAAACGGGTGCTGCGATTGAAAATGCCCTGTGGCCGGAAGTTTTAGTTATTTTATTAATATTATTTTTTTATGTTTTCATTCCTGGTGAAGCAAAGAGAGTTAAATTATGGTGGGCATTCACATCTTGTTAATTTAAAACAAACAGCAGTGATTTAAAAAACAATTCTCTCGTACGTATTATATATATATATATATATATATATATATATATATATATATATATATATATATATATATATTCGATCTGATGCGTTTATCAAAATCTCACATAAACAAAGTGCTATGAAGCGAGCATGCAATGAGACTTGTTTCTGCTCATGCATATGCATGGTGTATTCTACTCTTGGTTCTCAAACCCATCGTTTACCCATTGATCCATCGCCATTTGTATCAAATTCCAAATTCGTAATCAGCTCACTTATCAAGAAGGACCTATTTACATGCATGCAGATTACATCAAACTTACTACGCTTCCATCATCCTTCCACACCCCCTTTTATTTCAACTATTTAACAAATTAAAAAATCACTCATTTTTTACCCTAAATCACACTCTGTGGCAAAATACAAGATTTGAAATACATTACTAAATTACTAAATTACTCTATGACATTTATTTATGTATTTATTTATTTATTTATTTATTTATGTATAAAGTCACCTTAAAAAGATGAATGAAAACCAAAAGGAAAACGAATAACGAATTAAATAAATAAGTCAGAATGGGATGGAATAAAATGAAATACATAACGATGACACAGCGTATCTAAAAGACAGTTAAAATATTTTAATGTAGTCCCACAATCATGCATTCCTTACATCGTCTGTCATGAAGGCAACGTGTCTTCTAGTCTTGATGGATTCCGTATCATTTTGTGAGCAAATTCCATGTTGCTCAGACATAACATTGTTTTTTAACATAGAAGGTTTGCCTTTCTACATGTAGCTGGGTCTCTCTCACCAGTGAGTGATTGGGTATAACATGAGAAACCTGCTATGATAAAGTCTCACGGCACGGTGAAGCAATGCTCTTGACCCTACAGAACAGAGACTTAGCTAATTTTATAACAGTAGCACTATAGTCTTTAGAATTTCTAAAAAAAATAAAAAAAATTAAAAGATTTGATGTACGAATTTTGGAAGAAACAGCCATAATTTTTGTAACGAATTTGTTTTGCAGCGTGTCCAATTCTTTCAGGTGTTTTTGAGACGTCCAAATCACGTCAGGGTATGGAGGTCCGGGTAGCACACGCCATTTAACAGAACTATAAATATAGCATGCTTTTGTTAAAGGGATAATAACTCTTTATATGAGATCTATATTTAACAACAAAAACATTGGGAACAACAAATATAACATATTCTTTTGTACCACAAATATGGCAGTTATAGCTATTATTCTGATATCTGATCTTGTCTTTAGACCACGTGACCTCCATTGATGGCTATATTCTGTTATAACCTCTTAATCTCAATCTACATGCCGTTATGAGAGCCCCAGGTGCTAAATAATAGTTGGTAAGAATTAGCCTGTAAACAACATAATTAAAAGCAGTTGAAAACTATTGAGTAAGTTTATTACAAATATTCCTTTAATTGACATATGTAACAATCTGATTACTTAAAAGCAGTCAGCTAAAAGAATACAACTTTGATCCAAAAGATCAGGCTAATTGATACATTTATTTCATCTAATTTCATGCTAGATGCTTGCTTGCTTGTGGGATGTGAAGCTTTGACATTTTGAACAATTTAATTTCTTGTATAACTTTTGTAATATCATGCTTTTGAATATCTTGTTTTATATAATACTTTTTTGTTTGTTTTAGGACTTACTAAAACAGTATTTATATTTTATCAGTGTTTATTTCTTATAAGATATAGTGAGTTTTGTATATAATGGTTCAAGTTGCAGGAATAGAATCCACATTTTTTTCCTTGATGAAAGGTATTTAAGCTGCCAGTATAGGTGTTCGATAATTGTTTAACTTTGTATAGAAAAGTTAAAGGTGAAGAGATTGAAGAAAACATACTGAGAAAAAATAATTCATAACGTTAGAATTTTCTTCAAAAAAAAAAAAAAAAAAAAAAAAAAAAAAAAACCCATGCACAATGGCTTTAACAATTTGTGTTGTTAATTTGGTGTTAGAAGCACAAATTGTATAATAGAATTTGATAAGATATGATTACTTTATTTTTTGTTACAAAAGATTCAGATAAGGGAATCATTTATTTCATGATATATGCTCGCTTGCAGAAAAGACGCTTGACATTTTTGAACAATTTACTATCATGTAAAACTTTTGTAAAAGCACCCTTCTGAATACCTAGTTTTTTACTGTTATTTTATTGTAGGATGTAGAACAAAATCAATAAGTATTTTGTAACTTTATATTTAATTTTTTTTTGGATTTTTTTTCATTTTTTTAAATATTTGTTTAACTTTGTATAAAATAGCTACAGTTACAGGAAAGGAAAAACATTTATTGAGTAAAAAGTTCATCAAGTTACAATACTAGCAATTTTGATACAAAATACCTGGATAAGGGATACATTTACTTCATGTGATTTTATACCAGATGCTTGTGGAACATTGTTACTTTTGAACAATTTACAATCATATTTTTCGTTTTTTTTAGAACTTTTGTGAAAACAATTTTGAATATTTTTGGCTTTTGAATAAACAATATTTGTATTTTAATATTGCTGTTTATTTCTTTTAATTTGTTAAACTTAATATGGAATGGCCAAATTTACTATTAAATCAACCTCACGTATCTATCTTTCAACTTTTTTTCTTTCCCAGTTTTTTCCTCTTTCTTTTTTCCTTTTTTCTTCTCTTTTTTCTTTTTCCTTCTCTCTTTTTTCTTTTTCTTCTCTCTCTTTTCCTTTTTTTCTTCTTTCCTTTTCTTTTCCTCCTTTCTTCCTTCCTTCCTCTCTTTCCCCCCTTCTTTTCCCCCTTTTACCCCTAAAGACAGTCGAACGTTCCCCAATCGTTCCCCAATCGGTTAGCGCGTTCGGCTGTTAACCGAAAGG